>NC_137069.1:37100131-37127631 GCF_032717465.1 Coenobita brevimanus
ATGAAGTCCATATACTGCGGTTTTCTGGTATTGAGAAATTCCGTAAGAAAAGAACTACTGGTGTGATTTTCTGGTATAACGAATTGCCGCTCCCCCCCCCTCCAAAAAAAAAAAGGTTTCTGGTATCATGACGTCCATACATTGAGATTTTCTGGTATTACTCCATGTATTGCAATTTTCTGGTATTACGCCCAATATTGCAATCATCTGGTAGTACTTCATATACTGCAATGTTCTGGTATTACTCTACATATTGCAGTTATCTGGTATTACTCCATATATATTACAGTCTTCTGGTATTACTCATATATTGCAATCTTCTGGTATTATGATGTCCTTATATTGCAATTTTCTGTTATTAAAGTTCTAGTATAACGAAGTCCATACATAGAAATTTTTCTGGTGTTATGAAGTCACTATATTTCGATTTTCTGGTGTGTTTTGAGGTCCTGGTGTAATATTAGATTCTGGTATTAATCCCATCACGCCGATGACGCAATTACCGAATTTTCTTGCAACCACATTTATTGATTTTTATTTTATTTTCCTTTATTACTTTATTTTATTTATTTACTTTACTATTTATTTATAAAATTTATTTATTTTATTATTTATTTACTTTATTTTCATTGCATTTTATTTATTTTTTTATTTTTTTATTCATTATCTTTTCACTGCTAGAGATTTTGCATAAAGTACAACATAATCGTCTGTGGGTACCATGAATTACACACACACATACATACATACACACATATATACATGCATACACACATGCACACCTAAACAGACAAACATACATATATACAAACATACTTTCACACACACACACATACACACACACACACACACGTTGAGCAAAACATAACACCCGCTCCATATAACACCTTTATCTCTCCATGTGACACCGTTATCTTTATGTGACACTATCTCTCCATGTGACACCTTTATATCCATGTGACACCTTTATCTCTTCATGTGACACCTTTAACTTTTCCTCTTCCTCCTCCTCGAGCCACTATACTCTCCACTTCTTTTTCACACTTAATTCTCCTTATTAACGCTTCATTGAGCTAGAATTTCTCCACCTCAAGTCCCACTCCAGTCACCAGAACATCACAATGAGAGTCTGGCTAAAATTTCGTCCCTCAAATCCAGGTCGACCAGATTCTAGTGTGATGAATAACACAAATCCTGTACGGAAACACGTTACAATTATTTTCCCGTATAAATAGTAGTTATTTTTTTATATACTTCAGCGTTAATTAAACTATTTGTTGTGATACCCCAAAAGTTATAATGAATATTGATTTTTTTTTTTTATGCGAGAAAGAAGGAACCAAAGGCCATGAGCCCGCAGTAACAGTTCCCTCCAAGAGAAAAACAAAATACAGTATATAGCCAAATTCAAGATCCGATCATTTTGAGATGCCTGGACACACTGCGTTTGAAAGACTGGAGATCATAGGCAGCAGGAAATACAGACAGAGGGAGACAGTTCCAGAGCTGACCTGTTGCATAAATGAAAGACTGGGAGTAACGGTTAACTCTTGCATTAGAGAGTTGGACAGAAAAAGGATGAGAGTTTGCTGCCAGACGGGTGCTACGCGCCCGTCGTAGAGGTGGAGGAATGCAAGCAGACAGTTCAGAGGAGCAGTGACCATTAAAGTAGCGATAGAAAAGAGATAAAGATGCAACAGTGCGGCGAAGAGACAGAGGTTGAAGGGAGTCGGTAAGAGGAGGAGAGTTAATGAGACGAAAAGCCTTTGACTCCACCCTATTGAGAAGAGCTGTATGTGGGGAGCCTCCCCACACATGAGAGTTGTACTCCACACAGGGGCGGATAAAACCCCTGTATAGAGTCAACAATTGCGCAGGGGTAAAGAAAGAGCGGAGTCGGCTTAGCACACCCAATCTCTTGGAAGCTGATTTTACAAGAGATGTAATATGATCTTTCCAAGATAAGTCCCGAGTAAATGAAACCCCAAGCATGTTCAAGGATGATGCAGGATTAAGCTGAATATTATTAAACATTAGTGGGTATACCAGTGGAAGATTTTGTCGGGTTGATAGGTGTAAGAACTGAGTCTTAGATGCATTAAAGACAACCATATTATTTTTACCCCAGTCAGAGATACGAGCCAAGTCAGACATTAGGTGTGCCATAGCCTCATCCCTTGTTTGTTGAAGTAACTGTTGAGATGGGCGTTGCGGGAACCGAATGGAAAGGTGAAGGGTGGAGTCATCAGCTTATGAGTGGATAGGGTTAGATGTACAGCTTAGAAGATCATTGATGAATAAAAAGAAGAGAGTTGGTGATAGGACAGAGCCCTGAGGAACACCACTGTTGATAGATCTAGGAGAAGAACGATGGCCGTCTACAACAGCGGCTATAGAACGACCAGAAAGGAAGCTAGCGATGAAGGCACAGATAGAAGGATAGAAACCGTAGGAGGGCAGTTTGGAAATTAAAGATTTATGCCAGACTCGATCGAAAGCCTTTGAGATGTCAAGTGCAATGGCAAAGCTTTCGCCAAAGTCCCGAAAGGAGGATGACCAGGAGTCTGAAAGGTAGGTGAGAAGATCGCCAGTGGAGCGTCCCTGACGGAACCCATACTGACGATCGGAAAGAAGGTTGTGATAGGAAAGATGCCTTAAAATTTTTCTATTAAGAATTGACTCGAAAACTTTTGAAATACAGGACGTTAAAGCAATTGGACGATAGTTGGAGGGTTGGGAGTGGTCACCCTTCTTTGGGACTGGCTGAATGAGAGCAAACTTCCAGCAAGAAGGAAAGGTACAAGTTGACAGACAAAGACGAAGGAGTTTGCCTAGGCAGGGTGTAAGCACAGAAGCACAGTTCTTGAGAACAACAGGAGGGACCCCATCAGGCCCATATGCCTTGTTAGTACTGAGGCCAGTGATGGCAGAAAATACATCAACTGAAGAAATTTTAATGTCGGCCATGAGGAAGTCAGAGGGGGGAAGTGATGGAGGAACAGCACCGGAATCGTCTAAGGTAGAATTGGAGGAGAAAGTCTGTGCGAAGAGATCTGCTTTATCAGTAGAAGAAATAGCTACAGAACCATCAGAGTAGAAAAGAGGAGGGAATGATGATGAGGTAAAGTTGTTAGAAAGATTTTTGGCAAGATGCCAGAAGGAGCGGGAAGAATTCGAGTTGGAGAGTTGAGAGCATTTAGTATGGATGAAATTATTTTTAGTAGAGCAAAGAACAGACTTAGGACGATTCCTGGCAGAAACGTAAAGATGATGTGATTCAGGGGTGGGTTGGCTCCGGTACCTTTTGTAGGCCCTCTCCTTGTTGTGGACAGCATTAGAACAAACGTGATTAAACCAAGGCTTTCTTGCGTTAGTCAAAGGATATGAGAAAGGAATGTATGCTTCCATGCCCGAGAGAATAACCTCCGTAATGAGCAAGGCACACTCAGATGGCTCACGGCCATGGAAGCAATAATCATTCCAGGGAAAATCAAAGAAGTACTGCCTGAGGGGCTCCCAGTCTGCAGCTCCAAAATGCCACAGACGACGTTTCCCTGGAGGGTCCACAGGCCGTACCGGAGTGATAGGACAGGACATACAATCCATTTTTTTTTTTTTAACAAACGAGGTGAATATGGCTTCATTTTATGCAGATTTCATGAGCTTTATTATGTGTCTAGATAGATATCTTTCACTTATGTATATATTTAGAGATACATATTTTTCAGAGAGAGAGAGAGAGAGAAATGAATTTCCTTGAAGACATGAATTTTAAGTAAAATAACTTATATGTCTTGTAACTGGGTTATCAGTGAACTTATCTGTCGCTTTGCATCACTGACAGTCTAATCGTTTTTCTGTCTTTTTGTCCGTCTGACTAATCTATTTTTTTTTTTTTAATCAAGGGAGAAAGAGCCAAAAGCTGGAGGTCTGAGAGTTTTTCATTCCAGGAAAAATTTAATAAACAATCCAACTTAAAAGCCCATTTAATACATACTGTTTATACAGCATCGTTATCTGTTTTTTCTTTCTGCCTCCCTATAATATCTGTCTATGTATATATCATCTCCGTGTTTTTACTTCAGCCTATCTGTCTGTCAATCTGTGTCCATATATCTATTCTGAGAAGCAGCCTGTGAGCTAGAGACTTTTTTTTTTTTTCTAGTTGGCATACTTTGGCTAGAAAAGAATCATCTCTGGTTCTTAGAAAGTGTTTTGATAAGTAGCACGCTTCTATATGCCTTTTAGTTTGAAGTTATGACTGAGAGTAAGAAAGAAAGAAAGAATGAAAGCAAAAAAAAAAGGGAAATAAAGAGAAGAAGAATGAAAGAAAGAAAGAAAGAAATGAAGGAAGGAGGAAAGGAAGAAGAGCAGAATCGACATCGTTGTGACCCGATTTCGTGACTCCTACGAAGGTTAGCAGGATTTTACGAGCAGCTTTGTACTTCGATAGCGAAGATCATTTAGTCCGTCTACTTAAACCTGGACTTCACGATCACCATTGTTCTCCCTCCCCTATATCTTATTTAGGGACGCCATGGTAAATTTGTGCCACCCTTATGCGGTATTTACTCCTTGCTAAAAAAAAAAAAAAAAAAATCGAAATCAGCCATAGCAGCGAAGGTGTAAACATAAAAGAGTAGCTAGGACAAGGAGCGATAAGTGTAAATACATCCACAATCTGTATATCAAGTGGTGACAATACAGCAGTTTTGGCCCTACTTGAACCCTCCTTAGGTCCAGTGGGGTCCACGTCCAGTAGGGTAGTTATGGCTGTACTGGCCCAAACAACCAATTTCAGTAGTAATTGACCATTAGTTTTAAATTTTAGAGTTTGTGAATATATGAAAATTTTGACTGTTGGGACTTTTTAGTTCATCATAAGAAACATAATAAATGGACCTAATATTAAGAAGTGTCCACACTATATTTGGCGAAGGGCACAAGATAGACATGGTAGTGTTGACTCTTTAGTTAGGAGGAAGCTGTGGCTTAATCGGTAGAGAGGTGGCCTGCTGTCCTACCGGACCCAGGTTCAAATCCCCGCTGAGGCAGGGAACAGTTTATGGATTTGAATTTCATGTAAAGCAGACTTTACCCATCTACCATAAGACCCGCCGACACATCGTAAAAATATCCCCGCTAATACCAATACACCAGTCCTGTATGAGACAGCCCTAGCATGTATTCAATATGGACGGTGGGTATTAGCGCCGAAGTGGTGACATGTAGAGGTGTATGATATGTAGGAGGACTACTGGGCATTGGGAGCAGGCTGTGAAGCCTATGCCCAGAGTCAAGCACATAAAAAAAAAAAAGACATCCAAACTCTTGACTGTGCTGAGGATTCTTAATTCAGTTTTCCAGGAAGAAGGGTATGATCATGAAGGATGTCGACGAAACACTTTACTGTAGTTAATGATCCTTTATTAACTTGCTGTCTCTTCATACATGCTAGGTGAAACTAGGGAAGTTGGACTTGTTCCAGGTCTGAACAAGGCTTGAAAAATACTCTAAAACCAGACAATGGCCATGCAGGACCTAGTCTCAGAAGCAAAACACAGTACCAGAACTTGGTTGAAATCCACTCCCAGACTTACACCCAGACTTTCACCCTGATAGTGCCAGAACTTTCAGGTAGTTTCAAACAAATTATTCAGATTACAGTATAATACAAGTGAAAAATGAATATTTTCATGGTAGTATTTCAAGGAAGTAGATTATGCAGCTGCCCTTTGACCAACCTAATCTTTATTTGTTGGAGTGATACTGCATAAGAGAAGAACATATCACCCTTATTGTATAGTTATAAATCAGTTTTTAGCATCAGAATGGTGTACGTCACCGCATAGTCTTACTCCAGGGCAGCAAGCTGCGAACACAGTTAATCTGGGCCTCCGCACACAGCGGTTCTGTACTTCTCATATCTCACAATTTTTAGGGCAGATATTACTTTCAAAACTTTACTAACATATGTCTAATACAATCAAAATACATTTTAGGTGATTAGAAGTCGATTCACAAACTCCTAATGGGGCTAGGAGAAGGAAAAGCTCCAGGCTGGAGGACATGACGTTGTCACAGAAAGAGTAAACAGGACAGGGATAGTGTCTCTTCCCCTCAGTAAGCACTCAGCCTCCCCTTAGGAACCCTTATAATAAAATCTGCAGACTACTTATGATCTTTCATTTTAGCAGTGTGGATAGATATTGCAAAATATATAGGAAAGCACTGGTAATATTCTAGTCTCAAGTGTCGTATTTAACCCGTCACGTCCTGAGGTTTTCCGCCCCTCCGACATCCCCCAGTCCCGAGCCTTTTTGGAATTTTTTTTTTTTGGCTAAAACTTCCGCTTAGGTTGAGAAACGAAGGAAAATCACAAAGAAAGGGGTTCCGCGGTCTATAAGTGGTCCATACAGGTGAGGTCCCCCGAGCCAGGTGCTGTGTTCTATAATGGACGTGATATGCGCTCACGTTTTCTATGGTAAGGAATACTGGGAGAAACAACACACAACACCTCTATATTTATTGAATTTGAACTAATAAACAATAACAGTAACAATATAATGGATTTCAGACACATATATAGGAAAAATAAGCATTGTACCATCACGCGAGCATAGCGAGTTTGGTCCGAGTCGTAACATGCTATATGCTAAGTTTCTTGTATCAGTCAACCTATCATTTTTTCTACTTGTATACTTCTGTTTCAATGACATTTTACCAATTACAACTGTTTGTAAGTGTTTTCAGATGTTTTCATTCATTATGATGACATGCAGCATAAGTCTAGCGCAGATCAGCTTAGTAAGCGCACTGGCTATGACTCTTATTTCAACATACCAAATTGTTTTATCACTTTCCTATTATTTTTCTCTTTACATAGAACCTTTCCTCCACCACTGTAAATGTTTTCAATTATTTTCATTCATTACGAGGGCATTTAGCGATATGCTAGCGCATATTCACGTAGCTACCACAATCTCAAACACTCGTGTTTCATCATCTAATTTATTTATTCACTCCAATTATAATTTCCCACTTACATTACACACGTTTACACCCCTATACTGCACTGTACATACTTACTGGCATTATTTATTCAAGTGAGCGTGAGAATATCGCATGAAAATACCCTCGCAATGAATGTTTCGACCAACATAATACTCACACTTATATACTAATTCTTCACATATATTACACACTTTACCACTTGCTGACTTTTATTTTCACTATTACGTGCCTTATTTATTCAACTGAGCGTCAGGATATCGCATCTCTATACACACGCTATGAATATTTGACTTAGAATATATTTCAGCACTGACAATAATTTGAACTTATATTATACCCGTAAGCATTTGCAGTAATAATAATTATATAATTACGGGCCGTATTTATTGCACTGAGCGACAGAATATCGCATCATAAAACCCTTGCTATGTATGTTTCCACTTACGGCATATTTTTACACTTAAATACAATTTTTGCACTTATGCTATACCCGTATGCACTTTATACTAATATTTGGAGATCAACATGACTGATAATTTCACTGAGCGTCTGTCTGTCGCATTTACCTTATAATTTCAGCGTCCTTTCGCATTCACACCATATTAGATTTGCATCAACGTGTGATATTCGCTGAAACATGGGTGAATACAGAGACCCACGTCACACTGCACGCACTCAGAGCGGGTGTCCTTCCTCTGTGTCGTGAGTCTCACCTGGGATTTACTGCACACGTGACACCTGCGTTGGGGCCTAGGTCTGTTTGGCTGGGGAGGGATAGGAGTGGGGAAATGGCGGCCGGATATTCTCAGGGGAGTTTGTGCAATAGGGGCAGTGCGGGTGCTATGTTGGGGCCTTTCAACAGCATACCGTGCAAAGATTTCTCTTGTGAGCTCCCTCACAAACCCTTCAAAGGTTTCCTGAACTCCTGTTGTCATGGCGTGAAGGTGGTGGCAATTCAGAGCAGTGATGTCTAGCAAGTGAAAGAACAGTTTCTTATACCACTTCATCGTGGTCCTGGCACACTCTACCGTCGATAGCATGGAGTCTGACTGGTCCACCAGGCGCATGTTTATATTATAATCCATGACACACTCAGGTTTCCAAATACGACGCCTGTTCTCGCTACGGTAATCAACTGAATCAGTACGGTGCATCAAGGGGCGGTGAACCGTTGACAATAGGCTTATCTCTCTATTGTGATTCCATACAGTTGCAAGGATGTTGTTGGCTTTGAAGAAGACAACCTCATTCCTTGCAAGTTTCCGCCCTACCTTGGCCATGTGACGCCGGTTCACCTTCACTGTTCCACAGACTCCAGTTTCATGTGTGTGAAGATAACGAGCGAGAAGAGGGCTAGTGTACCAATTGTCCAGGTAGAAGACGTGACCACGATGAAGGTAGTCTTCTATCATCGTCTTTACCACTGCTCCCGACAGTCCAATACTTCGATCTTCTATTATGTCTGTCTGTGCACCGGTGTACAAGACTATGTCTTGCACGTATCCAGTCCTACAGTCGCACATAACAAAGATTTTGAACCCAAAACGGTGCCTTTTGCTGGGTATATACTGCCTAAATGAAAATATTGCCTCTCCACAACACGAGACTCTCGTCTATGACGAGGTCTCTATAGGGATAGAATGAGGAACGAAAGGTTTGCCTCAGGTGATCAAAGAGCAACCTAATTCGCCTCATTTTATCAGTGTTGTTTGCATCTGCAGGATCATGAGCATCATAGAAATGGAGGCGACTTAGAATTTGTTGAAACCAATTACGGCTCATCACTTGACCAAATATTGGGGTAAACATAACAGGGTCCCTAGTCCAGTAAGCAGGAATTCTGTTCTTTCGTATAATACCCATCAAAAGGACCAGGGCAAAAAATAAGAACATTTCTGGAAGGGAGACAGGGTAATCATAGATGATAGAATGCCTACTCCTTGTTCCCAATCTTCCACTCTCAAGGCGCTGGGTGGTTGCAAACAGGTTGGTTTGGTATACAATCTGCTCCACAAATGCCTCACTAAAAAAACAGGTGGAAAATATCCAACCTGGTGGAATTACGGTGAATTCCTGGAGCAATGCAGACAGAGCGCCCCTGCTCAGTGAAGGGGTGAATGAGGGGAGAAAAATCACTCCCATCCTCCCAATTCCACGCCACAAATCCCTCGTCCCCATCATCCCCATCACCGCCTTCATCTGGGTGGGGAGGAGATCCTGGTTGGGGAGGTGGGGGAGAAGGAGTGCGGAGGGCTTCCCCACTGTCACTCCTCTTCCCTTTGCCTTTACCCTTTCCCTTTCCCTTACCCTTACGGCCTTGAGGAACATTAGGGGGCTGTGGGGATGAAATAGTTGAATATTGGGGAGCAGAAGACGTGCTGGGGAGTGGTTCCTCCCCACCTTCCCCCTCCCTCACAACCCCACGTGATAATGAACGCACCCGCACTGGCCCACGTGATCCACTACGCCGCCTCACACTACGTAGGGAGAGCAATGACTCACTCACATCACTCTCACTTTCCCTAATCCTCCCTGCACTTTCCCTTTCACTCCCCACTCCCTCCACTTCACTTCCTAACTCCCCAAACAAAATGCTAGGCCCATACCTGCTCATATGACGTGGTGTGAGCTCTGGGCCACGATGAGTTATGACCTCACGTCCATACCATGTGGCAGCACGTCCCACAGCTCCGTCATCGTCATCGTCCTCGTCCTCGTCCTCGAATTCTGGTTCCAAATCACGTTGGGGATAGGGATAGGATGCTGCACGTGCCTTCTTTGCCTGCTGCTCCTCTCTAGCAGCACGGTAAGTCACGTACTGCCGCTTCCTGGGAGACGGAACTTCCTCGTCACTGCTGGTGGTTTCTTCCTCCTCTGTCTGCACATAATCTTTGTCCATATCCTCGTTGTCCAGTGGGGAATCACTGTCGCCTGTAAAGGTGTCCAGGGCGGCTTGAATTTCGCTGTCTGAGAGACCTCTCTTAGCCATGTCTGAGCAGGACCGTTGCTACCAGGTGAGTGGACGAGTGGTGGGTTAGCACGGGTCGCGCGGGGTCGCCGAGTGTCCCTGCCTGGTGGCAGGTAGGGGAAGGTCATGCGAGGATACGTACCGCAAATCAAGTGCGAAATTTGAAAATTGTCGAAATTATGCACATTGCAATTACACTACGTACCAGTACGTCGCCGGGACCGACAAATGCAGATCGTTGCAACGTACCCATACGTCGACGGGACAGGGCGGGTTAATTGAAAAAAAAAAAAAATAGATACTCAAACGATGTAAAGAATACATAACATCATGAAAAATGTTTAAAAACATGTGATGTTACGGCATAAGGAGTGAAAATCTTATTGACATTTTCAACCTGCACATGGCCTTTGAAAGAAGTAGTCACAGAATCCACGATGAGGCTGGGTGGTTAGGAAATAGAGATTGTGAGAGAATTATTTAGCTAGTGTGATCAGTAAGGATGGAAGTTTAGAGGATGAAATGCATGGAAGGGTACAGCAGGGAAGAAAGGTTGCTGGTTCATTGAAAGCCGCGATAAGGAATAGGGAAGAGAGTAGGGATGTGAAAAAGTCACTGATAGTATTATGATCCCTCCTGTAACGTATGGGAGTGAAACTTGGACCCTGTTGGAAGGACTCAGGTCAAGGGTGAGGGCTGTGGAAATGAGTTACTTTATGAGCATGTGGAGTTACATGGAGATACAGAAATAAGGATGTGAAGGAATGTTGTGGTGTTGATGTGGATTTGACTGAAAGCGTTAAGAAAATACTCTGAGATGGTTTGGCCATGTGGAGAGGATGGAAAGTAAGAGAATGACTAAAAGGGTGTATGTGAATGGGATGGAGGGGGAGACCAAGGACCGATAATTAGCTGAAAGGATGGGATGGAGAGATATATTAGAGTGGTGACCGTAGATGAGATGTAGGGATGGAATGGAGAGATATGTGAGAGTGGGGGTGTGTGAGTTGGACGGAGGGCAGCGAAGTGAGAGGACGGGGTGACATGGATGTGTTTTGTTTGTGGCCACCCCTTATGGGAGTATGGCATCTCTGGCTATAGATACCGTAGATAGTCAAAAGTGTTTTCCATATTTTTCGTTCCACTTACAGAAAACTTTATTTAGGTTTATTGTACTTAAATAATAAAAAAAGATATTTGTAAGCTATATATGACCACTCCAGTTCGAGAATCATTACTTAGTGACTGAAATCGATAGGGAGAATAAAATAAAATGACATCCAAACCTGAAGAGTTAAAGACGGTGCACAGTCCAAACTTCCTCCCGTCAGGTTCTCATCTATGTCTCCTTGGAAGACGATGATGAGGAATAAGGAGAGATGAATGAGTCTTAAACCCAGTCTGAAAGTCCCAGCCTTAAAATTAAAGATCGCAAATTTTTTTTTAACGATTGTCTATGGAATGGATAAGGCCTTTACTCTCGTCGGTTACGGACACTCCGCAACATCTCTTAAAAAGTGATTTATTTGGCTTATCACTTTTTACTATCCTTTCCTGTGTGGTTTAAATCACTCTGATACCACAATACTCTACATATATATCGCGCAAAATCATAATAAATAGTCATAATGAAAATAAATTGCTGAGGAAAAGGTGTTAGGGCCTGTGTTTCCTTGAGAAGCAATTGTAAGAAGTTCACCTTCATACCGTAAATACACCTGCTTCTCTTCCACATCCCCTAAGACGTTTTATACGGGTAAAGGGAGAGCTCAAGGTAGTGAGGGAGTGGAGATTAGAGATAAGAAAAGAGATAAGGAAAGGGGTAATAAGTATGGTCAAGAAGGCCCGGTGTCTCTGATCCGTATTCTCGTCGGGTAAGGAAGCTCCCCAGCACCTTTTCCTTAATGATATATTTTTTGGGTATGTCTGGTTAATTTCTGTCTGTATGCTATTTATTCAAAGTATGGCGATATAAGAGGATTTACGTAACAGAAAAGACAGTACGGTGAAAAAAGCAAAATAAATCGCTTGGCGAAAGGTGTTAGGGAGCTTCCTTAACCGACGAGAATACAGGCCTTTGTGTCCTGCTTGTGAAGTGAATCTAAGCAGTTAATTCATACTTCTGTCAGACGATTTTATTTTCACTCTTCCCAGACGATTTTAAGACTTACCTTCAAACAATTTCTTCAGCATCTTTAAGTCCCTTTTGCTGAAGCAGCAGAGATTCAGTAAGAAAAAAATAATAAGCCTAATACCAAGGGCATGTGTGTCCTCTTGAAGTGGTTCCAGTAAGTCTTAATGAACCCCTTATAGTTTCTACATTTTCCTCTATTTCCAGTCGACTTGGGTCAACTTGAAACCCCCCTGGAAGTGTGGCAGTAGAGATAAGACATAAGAAAAGGATGGTAAATTAGGAAGTTTGATGAGTGTGTATCCCTTCTTCACAATGCAGAGGGACGATTTTTATATTTCCGTTCCAATTAATCAATTCTATTCTTGTTATCCACGTACAATTTTATTCCCGCCAAGCGAGAGTGTTTTTATTTTATGTAACCTGAGAATCCTTCGTATTGGAAAAGTGGAGATGAATAAAAAGAAAAAAAGGGAATATATCTGGTTAGAATGGATGGCACATTTGTATCGCCCCCTGTTTGAGTCTGGTGTGTGGATGGTGCTTTTGTGTTGCCCCCTGTTTGGTGCATGGTGCATTTGTGTGGCCCCATGTTTGAATTTGGTGTGAGAATGGTGCATCTGTGTTGTCCCCTGTTTGAGTCTGGTGTGTGGATGGTGCATCTGTGTCGTCCCCTGTTTGAATTTTGTGTGGTTGGTGCATTTGTGTCGCCCCATGTTTGAGACTGGTGTGTGCATGATGTCGATGTGTACCTTATATAACTATGTATTTATTTCATGGTGCCATCAGACCATTTTACTATGCTCAGAAAGGGCCTTGTAGTGAGGGGAGTTTTAGAAAGAATTGTAATTGTAAAGCAAGGGAGAAAAGGCATAAGAAAGGTTACATTAAGTCAGGTTAGAAAGGACCTCTTTGTCTGCTCGATGTCAAGTCTCTCTAAGGAATCACCATCAACACTTAAAATGCCAGAATGTCTTTTAAAATCTTGCTACAGTCAGAGTCATTTTTTCAGGGACTTCATTTCGTGGAGTGGAGATGCGGGCACAAGAAAATGTCAGTAAGTTTGGATAGCACTGGCTGTACATTTGTGTCCCCCGTAAGACTATATGATTAAACTCAAGAAAGGCCTTGTAGTGAAAGGGGCTTAGAAATATCCCTAGTTGTCAAGGAGTAGAGATAAGACAAAGGTAAGAGCCAGTGAGTCAGGTCAGGGAGGGACTGGAGTTTGTGTCCCTTTTTAAGTAGCTTTAACCAATCTTTATTAAATCCTTAGTCATCTACATTATTGCTATGGTCAGACAATTTCCTCATGCTTGAGAGGGCCCCCCAAAGTGAAGAGGGTTAGAAACATCCGTAGTTGTGAAGGAGTGAAGGGAGGACATAATGAAAGCAGCAGTAAGTCTATTTAGGAAGGGTGGGTTGTTGTATATCCTCCTTGAGAAGTGGATCGAAGCACTTTTATTCAGGCTACCGTCAAACAAGTATCTTTTTACTGTCCCATTAATCTTTTTTAATCTAAATCTTTCTTAAATAAAAAAAAAAAAAAAAAAAAAGATTCTTTCGTGCTGAAGCGGCAGAGAAAAGGCATAAGGGAAATGAGCAATAAGGCTGGGTAGGAAGGCGATGCGTCTTTGCAATATCTTGTAAGAAGTTTATATCAGTTTTCATTAAACCCTTAAGTCTTCTGCATTCCTCTTACGATTACGATTATATTTAACTGACAAGAGACCCCTGCTTTTACTCTTACTTGGCCTAAAATTTCCGTCCTTCCATCTTATGTGCCAAGGATTAATAGCAGATTAATACCAGAACACAATGCAAGTAACACAGAAGTACTTAGGAAAGAATGTAGAGGCATAGTATTATCTTTATCTGCCTACGAATTATGTGGAATAAGATATAAAAGTATAAAAATCTGGGACAAGTTAAGGTAATGTGAGTGTAGGAGTGAAAGTGGCTTAGAAAGACCCTTGGTTGTGAAGGAGCACAGGTAAGGCATAAGGGAAAAGGCTGTAATTCAGGTTAGGAAGGGCTGCTGGTTCGGAAGGGCAGGTGGCTATGTGTCCTCTCCTTATTTAAGAGAGTCCAGGCACACCACAGGTCAGGACCGAGTTACGACGTCATAAACATGGACGGACTCTCGGTGCTCCCCCCACACATCTGCCCATCGACAACTTATAGCACTGAGTTGAAAGATAAAGAGTTCTATTGCCCGTCCTTCCAGTGAGATGCGGTGCGGAGACGGTCGGAAGCTGGAGCTCTGAATTCACCTTTTTCTGAGAGGATAATTATATTTATAGTTGTGTGTGTAGCCAGGGTGTATGTGTGTGTGTGGGGGTGTTTGTTAGGGGTGATTGTGTGAGTGGCGGGGGTGTATATGTGTGTGTGTAGGGGGGTGTTTGTTTATGTGTGGGGGAGTGTTTGTGTGTGTGGGGGGGTGTTTGTGTGTGTGGGGGGGTGTATTTGTGTGTTTGGGGGGGGTCTGTGTGTGTGGGGGAGGTTTGTGTGTGTGGGAGGGTGTTTGTGTTTGTGTGGGGGTGTTTGTGTGTGTGGAGGGATGTATGTGTGTGGGGGGGGTGTATGTGCGTATGGGGGGGTGTATGTGTATAAAACAAGAGGCCGCAATGCTAAAAATCTTCAGAATCGTCCATTCTATCTAGTCATACAAAATACAGCCTACGTCAATCTTTCTCACTGTAACTATGTATGCGAGTATATAATAGAGAACAAATACCTCAGTTGTTTTTATTTTTTGGTTTCTTTGCATGTATCTCTATAAGTATGTATGCTTCTTTGTTAAATATTTCTTCAGTCCCTTATACCGTCTGAATTAAACCTAGCATATTTACTGTGTGTAAGTTTGAAAAAAAAAAAAAAAAAAAAAACGTGCAGGTTAATGGAAGGTCACAGGACATACGTCAGGGACAGAGTTTTGGGTGTGGCTTAGGGTCATGAGTGTATTATCTGATTTCGATCATAATTTGCACAGATATTGCATGTGGAGATGGGAAGAGGTGAATTGATTTTGGTACAGATCACTCAAAAGTCAAGGTCACAGGTCTAGGTCATTATTCGAGCGAGCTCTTCGCTCTTCTCTCTAAACACCAACTCTAGTAGTTTTTTTTTTTTATGAAAAAAGAACCAAAGGCCAGAAACCAGCAAGAATCTTCCCTCTTATCTCTAAACACTCTCACTAGTTTTTTTTTTTTTTAAGGAAGAAAAACCAAAGGCCAGAAATCCGCAAGATTGGTCCCTCCCAGAAAAAATAACAAAATAACATATGTGGTCACAGTATTTCGTTTGACGGTAAGCATTATTAATTCTGACCTGTTTCATTGCCTTCCTTAACACTAGACAGGATGCGATAGATATATAACGAGAGGAGGGTGTATGCTGAGGGATATTATGGTGCTCCGATATACCGCAGTGTCAGGAGTTCAAGGTTTTTAGCCCATATACCCCGCGGTGGACTTAGAAGGCTGCCTAACATACCCTTTACATATCTTTACCTAGCTGTGTGGTATTTATTTGATATCTTTATTCCTTTTTATATACGAGTAGAGCATTGCTTGTTTTTTTTGTTTTTTTTTAATGGCTTGGTGTGAAATTCTACACATTGATTTCTATTTTTTTTTTATTATTATTATTATTATTATTATTATTATTATTATTATTATGGTAGGTGGGGGCTCTAGAGGTAAGTGGGGCGCTCACCATCCACTCACTCGATGTAGTGCAGCTTTGGGTGTCTGCCCTTTCCTCTTCTTTCCTTCCTCTTTTGTCTTCCTTTCCTTCATTCTTGCCTCTTTCTTCTGCCTACGGGTGACTTGACACTCCCTCTACTGTTTTTCTTTCCTCTTCCTTCTGCCAATGGGTGACTCTGCACTGAGTGACAAGTCAAATGGTTTCCATTTACTACGCTGGGTGGCAACCATATAAGCAAATTGTGTAGCCTGGTGGTTTGGTTGGTAATTAAGGTGCTCCAATCGGATTGAGCATGTGTAGGTTTATATCCAAGGGTTGATTGGGGTTTATTGCTCACTTGATGCCACTCAGGGATGAGTGAGGCTGGTCACTCTCATCCTAAATGTCAGGACAAACTTGCCTAGCCCCGGGTTCCTACGCTCCTCATGGGGCGACATAGGATTGGATGATGGATGGATGGATTTTTATCATTTTTATTATTATTATTATTATTATTATTATTATTATTATTATTATTATTGTTGTTGTTCTTGTTCTTGTTATTATTATTATTATTATTATTATTATTATTATTATTATTATTATTATTGCTATTATTATCATTATTAATTACTTTATTTTCTATCTGTTTGTTATTATTATTTTGTGGTAGATGGGGGCGCTCACCATCCACTCACTTGATGTAGTGCTGCTCTCGGGTGTCTGCCCTTTCCTCTCCATCCTTCTTTCCTTCCATTCTCTTCTGACTTTCTTTCCTTCATTCTTTCCTTGTCCTTCTGCCTACGGATAACTTTACACTCCCTCTTCTGTCTTTCTTTCCTTTATTCTTTCCACTTCCTTCAGCCTGTGGGTGACTCTACACTAAGTGACAAGCCAAATGGTTTCCTGCGCACCAGGAAACCGTTTACTACGCTGGGTGGCAACCATATAACCAAATTTTGGCGCCTGGTGGTTTAGTGGGTAATTATTGCTCTCCAATCGGACTGAGCCGGTGAAGGTTTATATCCAAGGAGTGGTTGGAGTTGATTGCTCATGTAATGCCACTCAGGGATGAGTGAGGCTGGTCATTTTCATCTTAAATGTCGGGACCAACTGCCTAGCCCCAGGCTCTTACGCTCCTCATTGGGCAGTGTAGGATTGGATGATGGATGGTGGATATTATTATTATTATTATTATTATTATTATTATTATTATCATTATCATTATTATTAGTAGTAGTAGTTGTAGTAACAGCAGTGGTAGCAGTAGTAGTTGTAGTACTAGTAGCAATAGTAGTAGCAGTAGTAGTAGTAGTAGTAGTAGTAGTAGTAATTGTAGTAGTAGTGATAGTAGTGGTTTCTTTCTACAGAAAGTGCCATTTAGGTCTTGAGAAATATTTATACCTGGAGGTGTAAAAGTGTATAGTCTTAATATTCTCCTTTAATACTGCAGATCCTTCTTAAAGACACCTGAAGAAAAGACATACAAGATAAAATACATCTTCGGATTCAAGAACCCATTTTTTCGACAGGTAAGGAGTCTCCCTAGCATGTCTTCCTTAGCGATTTATTATTGGATATGACTGGTTAATATCCTTATGTACGTTAATCACGCAGAGTATGGCGATATAGGAGGATTTATATATAACACAGAAAAGGACAGGTAGGTGTAAAAAGGGAAATAAATTGCTCAGGAAAAGATGTTATACTCCTTTTCCTCTAACTTCCCCTAAAATTGCCATCTCTCCATCTTGAATGTTGAGTTGTAGCCATAAAGTAACACTAGAATATTATGCTAGTCAGGAAGAAGTGCTATGGAAAACATGTAGAGCCGTAATATTGTCTCTTTCTGCAATTGAGTTCCATAAAACAAGCTTCAAAGGGACGAAATTCTGGGCCAATTTTAGGTGACAGGAGTACAGTGAGTCTCCTAGCACTGCAGGCCCTGAGTTTTTGTAATACTTTTGACGAACAGAAGTAGACTGGTAAAGAAGGTGCCAGGGAGCCTCCTAACACCAAAGAGCTTTAATTGTAGCCTAAAATTGACGTTACGTAGAAGTACATTGGTCGAGGGTCAGAGAGCCTCCTAAATCCCATATCCCATAAAGTACTTGGCAATGAAGATGTGCCAAGGAGCCTCCTAACACGCCATTAGTTGCGATATTGATAAGGTGATCTCCTGACGATCCCCCCCCCCCTCCTCATAGCTTCCCTCCCCTTCTCACCACCTCACCCCTTCCCCTTTAACCACCTTCTACCTCCCCCAAAACTCCTTCCCCTCCTTCCCTCCCTCTCCACCTCACTGCAACCCCTCTCCCTCACCCACCACTTCCCTTCCCTCTCATTATCTACTACAACTCCTTCTCCCTTCCCCCTCCCAACAATTTTCTCTCCCTCCCTCCCACAATCATCTCTCTCCCTCCCACCAATCTTCTCTCCCTCCCTCCCTACAGTCTTCTCTTCCTCCCTCCCTCAATCTTTTCTCCCTCCCTCCCTCCCTCCCAACGGTCTTCTTCCTTCCCTCCCAGCTGTTTTCTCTCCCTCTCTCCCAACAATCTTCTCTCCCTCCCTCCCAACAATCTTCTCTCCTTGCCTCATTCCCCAACACTCTTCCCTCCCTGCCTCCCAGCAACCTACGCTTCCTCCTCCATCTTTCTTTCTCTCACCCACCACACCCTCAGTCTCCATCCCCCCCCCCTTCCCTTCCATGACAACCCTCTCTTTCCCCCTACACTTTCCCCTCCTTCATCCTTCTTCCCTCCTGCTGCATCCTTCTTCCCTCCTGCTGCATCCTTCTTCCCTCCTGCTGCATCCTTCTTCCCCACTCCTCCTCCACCTCCATCATCATTCTTCCCATTTTCTACAACCCCCTCCCCCCGTTAAATACGGACTAACCGTGTCACTCATCAGTTCTCATTAACCTGTAGAGTCAAAAGCAAAATCTCTTACTTTCCAGGTATTGTTGCTTTGTGAATTAGCTTTACCACTCTCTTTATTCAATCAAGTCAAAGAATATTAATTCTTTATATCACAACAAGAGGTGTGCATCTCTTATACATATCTCTAATTAGCGATGTTTACCATAATACTTGTTATAACAATTTATATCAGTTTATAAAGGCCATTGTATGTAATATTTACCTGTCTTACCCCCAGTCTAGACCTCATTTGCCTACCTGGATGCAGAAAAAAAAACACAATTAGATTTTTACCTGCAGAGTAATTTACCATTTTATTTATATCTATCTATCTATCTGTTTATCTATTTATTTATCTGTCTGTCTGTCTGTCTGTCTATATAGATAGTAATAGACAGATAGATAGACAGAGCATACTAACATCTCAGGATAATATGGATGGTTAAGTACTGAGAGAGTAGATGTTGCTTTCCTTTTTGTGTGCTACATCTCTCTCTCTCTCTCTCTCTCTCTCTCTCTCTCTCTCTCTCTCTCTCTCTCTCTCTCTCTCTCTCTCTCTCACTCACTGTACAAGCACCAAATGCTTTATCGACGCTATACTTATAGTCTGTATCACATGTACACTCATATATGTGCGCAGGATGTGTGTGTGTGTGTGTGTGTGTGTGTAAAAGAGAGACAGAGGGTGGGAATGGGAAGGGGAGATGTGTGTGTGTGTGTGTGTGTGTGTGTATGTGTGTATGAGAGAGAGAGAGAGAGAGAGAGAGAGAGAGAGAGAGAGACAGACAGACAGACAGACAGACAGACAGAGACAGAGACAAAGAGAGAAGTGGGAGGAAACTACGTGTGTATGTATGTGCTCAGTGGGAGGAAACTACGTGTGTGTGTGTGTGTGTGTGTGTCTCCCCGCGTTTATGTGCGTGTGTGCGTGTGTATGACCTCACGAATAATCTCTATATGATCCACATGAAAGGGAAAGTTTTGTGAACCAAGAGCGCTTATTGTTCTGAACCCTTTTTATTGCTGGGGTTCACTTTTGAGCTGAGTAGAATGGCCTGAAAGTAAAGAAAATAAAGCAGGAAAAGAGTGTTGTAATAGAGTTAAAAGTAGTAGTGGTGGTGGTGGTGGTGGTGGTAGTAGTAGTTGTAGTATGTGGTGAAGGTAGTAGTAGTAGTTGCAGTTGTAGTAGTATTAGTAGTAGTTGTTGTTGTTATTGTTGTTGTTGATGTTGTTGTAATCACAGGCTCATCTGAACGTGAACCCAGTGGACTGCAGGCTGAAGTTGCCCTCCTGCAGTACACCACACTTCTTTTCGGGACAGTGGAGTCGACCAGTTACGTCAGTGCCACCACGTGATGGCGTCCCTGGCCAGCACCTAGGTAGAGAGAGACTGTAAGCCCTTGTGTGGAATTCGTAGAGGCTTAATCTAAATAATATTATGTTCAGACTATTTCCTTCATCTACAACCACACCTGATGGACAGATGTGAAGCATTACATTCTTGGATCCACGTGACGCTCCCTTCATTCTTAAGTCATTATCATCATCATCATCATCATCATCATCATCATCACCATCGTGATACAAAGGACCTTAATCTTTTTCATTTCTGCAACGCGAGATTACATCGTGAGAGCAAATATGGACGATTTAATTATGAAGTGAGCTGCTGAATACCATGCTGTGATGCTGTGAGCTAGTGTGATGTTGAGAGAGAGAGAGAGAGAGAGAGAGAGAGAGAGAGAGAGAGAGAGAGAGACAGACAGACAGACAGACAGACAGACAGACAGACAGACCGACAAACAAACAGACAGACAGGAAGTGAAGAGAAGGGGGGAACGGACGGATGGACAAAGAGAGAGAGAGAGAGAGAGAGAGAGAGAGAGAGAGAGAGAGAGTCATTACCTGTAGCCTATGTTTTATTTCCGCATATGTCACAGTAAAACTCACACAATATATATTTGTTCAAGTCAATATTGAAATGACATACGGTACATAACACATGAAGTAATGTGTAGTATGTAGAAATGAATAGGAAAAAACATGAATGAGAGACTGACTAGGAGAGGGTGTGAGGGAGATGGTTGGAAAGAGATATGAGGGAGACTTAGAAGGAAGAGAGATATGACGGGAGTATGAGATGGGTGAGAGACTGACTAGGAGAGTATGAGTGTGAGATGTCTGGGAGGAGGAGAGAGACAGCGAGAAGTATGTGGGAATGTACTGTATGAGATAAAGTAGAGAGAGAGAGAGACTGACTAGGAGGGTGTAAGTGTGAGATGGCTGGGAGGACGAAAGGATCATGGAGATAACGGTGAAGGAATGAGAGAGTATACACGAGAGTGAGAGACTGACTAGGAGAGTGTATGAGTGTGTGATGACAAAGAGAGGGAGATCGAGATGGAGATACAAGGTGCGAGATGAGGGAATGTGGTGTGTGGTAGGAAGAGGGGGTCGTTAATGAGTAGGGACAAAAACTGGTGGAGGTTCTATTTGTGATGACCACTATATAACATGACAATTTACCCTTCACCACAATGGTATATATATATATTTTTTTTGTCGATTCTTGCTTTACCAGTCGCCCTTATTTAGCACATAAGACACTGTGGTGGTGTCATAAAGACTTTGTAGTTACTTGTAGAGAAGTATATTGTAGACTTGTGGTCGAGCGGCTTTTATATCTTGTAGTAGCTTCCCCACCAGATGTCATGTAGTGACGGGAGAGGTAAAGAATAGTATGGGACTATTTTTATTTGTCTTGGAAATATTAAACAGGTCTCTCACATGGAAAGAGTATAAGTCCCGGGTAGCTACCTCCCTGTCTCGCTATCTCTCTCTCTCTCTGTTCTAAGGCTAATCTCCGTCTCGACCTCTCTCTAGGGTCGCTTGTCTCCTTCTACCCTCTCTTTCCTAAAATCTGGTGTAGCAGGGGTGTGTCACGTGTGTTCCTCGTGGATCTTTGTTCACGAGAGGACTGCTGACAGCTAACTGCATCATCTCCTTACTGGCCGCTGTCATCAGCTTTCCTCAGTGTTAAGAGTGTGTAAGCATGTTTAGCACTGCTCGATTCTCGCAGACACAACACCTTCTCATCATTTGACTTCCTGCTTCTATCTGTCTCTCTATCTATCTATTTATCTATCTATCTATATAATATGTAGTCTTTACCACACTGCTCGGTCGCGCGAAAATGGCGTACCATCGACATTTAATAGTTATAATATATTAATACATACTACATACACATTATAATGAACTTATAAGCTAATTAGGTGAAATACATAATATTGTAAAGTAACATAATTGTATGAATATTGTATACATATATTATTCATAGTAAATAGTGATTATTCAGTAATATTACATTTTAAATAAGTTGTATACATATTTGAATAAATGCATTAAAGTAAATTATTTAACTGTAATACAGTATGTACTTGGGTTATTATAGTGAAATACATACATGTGTTGGCCTTATAATTGTAGTTACATTTTGTTAATGCAACTATTACATAAGTGTCTTGGCCTTATAATTGTAGTTAAAGTTACATAAAAGTTACATCTTCTTAATGCAACTGTTAATTGGCAAAGTGTAACATAATGCAATCGTTTGTCGTTACATAATTGTTACATATCGTTTGTAGGTACATAATTGTAGTTAGTGTAACATAATGCAATCGTTTGTCGTTACATAATTGTTACATATCGTTTGTAGGTACATAATTGTAGTTAGTGTAACATAATGCAATCGTTTGTCGTTACATAATTGTTACATATCGTTTGTAGGTACATAATTGTAGTTACTGTAACATAATGCAATCGTTTGTCGTTACATAATTGTTACATATCGTTTGTAGGTACATAATTGTAGTTAAAGTTACATAAAAGTTACATCTTGTTAATGCAACTGTTACATAATTGGCAAAGTGTAACATAATGCAATCGTTTGTCGTTACATAATTGTTACATATCGTTTGTAGGTACATAATTGTAGTTAAAGTTACATAAAAGTTACATCTTGTTAATGCAACTGTTACATAATTGGCAAAGTGTAACATAATGCAATCGTTTGTCGTTACATAATTGTTACATATCGTTTGTAGGTACATAATTGTAATATGGAGTAACATAATTGTAATAACTGCAGTCCTAACATATGCTGCGGTCGATGATAGTGATGATGTGTCATGCCACTTGTTTGTGGAGACACAATTTGCTTTTTTGTTTGTAGTTTATGTGGTATTTTGGCATATGTAGTACACTTACACTTATTTTCATTTGTTTGTTATGTGATCTTACTCTATTTCTCTTTTTTCCTTCTCACTTTTCTTTCTTTCTTTTTTTTTTTCTTTTTTTTTTAATAGTTTGTTTCTCTTTGCTTGTGTACGCTTTTTCCATGTTGTTCATGGTTACATAATTGCTGACTAATTTTCATGGGATACTTCTTTAAAGTTTAGTTTATATTGCACAGATACTACTGAAAATGATATTATATAGTCCCATATTTTGTTATTTTATATAAAAAATATATACACTATATACAGTATTAACTATACACACTGACTTGTTGTTCACCTGTACCTATCGTGGGTAATATGTGTGTCAGCACTGTGTGGAAATCATTGTCTTCACGATTGTGTTGAAGATGTTCACTCTTGCTAACGGCATTTGTGTTGGCCATTTTTTTTTTTCTTGTAAGTTAATTTATCTGTTTCCACTAGGTAGCTTTAATTAATAAATGTCTACGAATCTACATTAAATTCCTGCAAAATATCAAGATTGAAAACAACCAACAACACCAGTCTCTTCGGAGGCGTGGGTTCGAATCCCACCGCTGCCACCAAATGTCATAAAGACTTTGTAGTTACTTGTAGAGAAGTATATTTTAGACTTGTGGTCGAGCGGCTTTTATATCTTGTAGTAGCTTCCCCACCAGATGTCATGTAGTGACGGGAGAGGTAAAGAATAGTATGGGACTATTTTTATTTGTCTTGGAAATATTAAACAGGTCTCTCACATGGAAAGAGTATAAGTCCCGGGTAGCTACCTCCCTGTCTCGCTATCTCTCTCTCTCTGTTCTAAGGCTAATCTCCGTCTCGACCTCTCTCTAGGGTCGCTTGTCTCCTTCTACCCTCTCTTTCCTAAAATCTGGTGTAGCAGGGGTGTGTCACGTGTGTTCCTCGTGGATCTTTGTTCACGAGAGGACTGCTGACAGCTAACTGCATCATCTCCTTACTGGCCACTGTCGTCAGCTTTCCTCAGTGTTAAGAGTGTGTAAGCATGTTTAGCACTGCTCGATTCTCGCAGACACAACACCTTCTCATCATTTGACTTCCTGCTTCTATCTGTCTCTCTATCTATCTATTTATCTATCTATATAATATGTAGTCTTTACCACAGTGGTAAAGGAGTTAATAAAGTCTTGACCTAACATCTATCCATAGTCTCAGTAAAGCTGAAACCAGAGACAGCGAGAAGAAAGTGAAAATTACGCACTCGGCCACGATCATATGAAAGAAGTGAATCTGGGACGCTATGGATTTAAGTCTGCCACGTAACACTGGACTAAAAAGAATAATCGGAAGAGTAGCCATTTACGGATTTCGAAGAGTTTAAGACCAAGATTAAGTTTCATTTAGTTTATTCATTTATGGCACCACCTTCCCCCCTCCCCCGTAAAAAAAAAAAAAAAAAAAAAAAAAAGTCCTACAATATCAGGGTTAGGATGGATGATTGTTGATATCACGGGTTTTGTTGATGCTGGAGAGGGACGCCTTCACGTGGTGGCACCGATAGGACTGGGATGTGGAGCTGCCCGGTTGTACGAAGGTCCCTCATCTTCTTTCCTAATCCACTGAAGGTAGGACGATGAACACACACACACACACACACACACACACACACACACACAGCATCACCAGATATGACTTCGTCGCTGATTTCAACAACAGACAAAAAATGAACGAGGCCCCGAGGTTAAAGTGTGTCAGTGTGATTACATTTCTCTCTCTCTCTCTCTCTCTCTCTCTCTCTCTCTCTCTCTCTCTCTCTCTCACACACACACACACACACACACAATGTACTGTACAGTACTCAGGGAACATACTAGAGCATTACCAGAAGTTTTTTTTTTTCTTTTCTTTTCTTGAAGATGATAATGATGATGATGGTGATGATGATAAAGATGATGACAATAATAATGATGATGATGATGACGATGATGACAATAATAATAATGATGATAATAATGACGATGATGACAAAAATAATAATGATGATGATGATGATGATGATGATGGCAATAATGATAATGATGATGATGATTGCTTTACATCTGAGGCGACAAATTTCCTGAATATATCGTTTGGTGTCAGAACTGGTGGCCTTGTTCTCCACACCCTCGTCCCTGCTTACCCATTTGTGTGGCTGTATTGTTTCTCTCGCCCCCCTTAATGTGTCGCCCCATTAGTCCTTCTCCACACCTTGCTCCTGTTGTTCTCCCTTTCCCCTTGTGATGAAGATTTGTTCAGAGGGGTTCAGAAAGATGTAAACTCACTCAGAAAAGTTCAGAGAGTTAAGAAAGGTTCGAGGGATTTGGAATGGCCTCCCAAAAAAGCATAATAAACAAACAAGCAAATAAATGAATAAATATTCCAGTTGGTTCAAAGAAAAAATCATGAAAAAATATAGATCCAAAAAAAAAAAGTTCAGAGAGGGGAAAAAGAAAAGTTGAAAAGCTTAACATAAACACTGAACAAAAATTTTAAAATGTTCGAAGGAAGGGGGAGCTCTCAAGAATTAAAAAAAAAAAAAAGAAAAAAAAAAGATTCGTATCGCAGTTGGTTATGCGTCGTTCACTGCGATAACGCCCACGACCTTTCAATGGACTGTGTGTGGAGTACAAGAAGCAGGGTTGAAGTCAGGTTGATATAAGGAACACCACAGAACACATTTCCTTCTTACTTCCTGGTACCTGATAAGTTCGTGGTGGACATCCACAGATAATAATGATTAGGTTGGGGGGTATGTGTGTGGGAAGGAGCATTGTCAAACACTAAACGCGAAGAAGAAGCAGTGAAAAGTACACTGCCATATTGCCAAGCTTCTGCCTATTAGAAATCGTTTATTCCCCGAACTGCTTCTCTTTGGAACTTGCTTACCGAGATTAATTTCCCCCCAGACTTCAATCAGCAGCAGGTAGAGACCAACTGTTGAGTTTCTCTTTACGAAAGGAGGACGCCTGTAGTCTTATACATTTTTTTTTTTTGTCTTCCCCTGTAAATTTTCTCTCTGAGTTAAGTAAGAAAGTCATGGGAACACTTATGTTCATAAATCAAATAAGTGAAAACTTTGATAAGTCAACCAGAAAAATTGTTGTACAATCTCTAGTTCTTAGCATAATAAATTACTGTATAGGTATATGGGGTACGACAAATGATATCTTACTTCACCAAGTTCAGAAATTACAAAATTTTGCAGCTAAAGTAGCTACTGGGGGAGCAAGAAAGTACGACCATGTAACATCCATCATAATGGAATTAAAGTGCTTAAAGATTAAAGATAAACATATTTTTAACAGATGTACCACCGTTTATATGGATGTCAATGGTTTTTATCCTGAATGGTACCTAAAGTTGTCCACTGTCAGTGAAAACACAGCTAGTACAAGACAGCGAAATAACCTTTTTTGTGCCTAAAGCCAGAACAAACTCTGGTGCCAGAGCCATCACCATACGAGGACCCAAACTGTGGAATAATTTACCTACTGATATCACTAATTCCGGAAGCTTATACGTTTTTAAATCTAAACTTAAGAAGTTAATTTTAAGTGATTTGTCGTTGATATTATCATGTATCGAATATGACACGACTATTTCTGTCTGTGACTTTGTATACTGATTTGTAAGAATACCATATTTTATGGAAATATATTATTTGAACTTTGAACTTCTTTCTTCCTCCACCCCTCCTTCTCTCCACCCTATTCCTCCTTTTCCTCCTCATCTTCTATTCCTTCCCTCCATCCATGCTCCTCTCATTTCACTGTCCCTTCCCGTCTTTTCCTTAAGATCACCCTATTTTTCCTCCGTCCTTCCCTCTCCCTACCCACCATTCCATCCTTCGTTCATCATCATCATCATCATCGTCATCTTTCTATCCATCCATTCACTTCCTTTCCCTTACCATCCTCACTCCTTCCCTACCTCTCACCAACCTTCCCCTCTTCCCCTCCATCTCTCACCCTATCCTCCCCCCCCTCCCTTTCATCTCCCTGTCCCTTCCCTCCCTCCTCCCGTCTCTCTCCCTGTTTCTTCCCACCCTTCCCTCTCCTCACCTTATCCCTTCCCTTCCCTCCCTCCCTCCCTCTTCTTCACCCTATCCCTTCCCCTCCCTCCCTCCCTCCTTTCCTCAGACATATCAGGCCAAGAGATTGATCACCTTCTCTCAAAAACCCTGACTCACTTTCTTCATGATGGTGAGGGATATGGAGAGGCGGATAAAGGGTGGT
This sequence comes from Coenobita brevimanus, assembly GCF_032717465.1. Taxonomy (NCBI): domain Eukaryota; kingdom Metazoa; phylum Arthropoda; class Malacostraca; order Decapoda; family Coenobitidae; genus Coenobita; species Coenobita brevimanus. The sequence goes on from NC_137069.1 coordinate 37,127,359, forward strand.
GATGATGGTGATGATGATGATGATGATGATGGTGGTGGTGGTGGTGGTGGTGGTGGTGGTGGTGGTGGTGGTGATGATGGTGGTGGTGATGGTGGTGATGGTGGTAATGATGATGGTGTTGGGGTAATAATAATAATAATGAGGAGGAGGAGGACATAATTTAACAACATACAAACAAAAGACAACCAATCACTAACCCATGAACGCAAAAACAACAAAATCAAATTAAGGGAAGACAAACATAAATCAAGAAAAAAGAAACAAAGGCTGAGT
>NC_137069.1:37130131-37287631 GCF_032717465.1 Coenobita brevimanus
TAACTGTACAGGGGAGGACAGAGATGTGAACAAAATGAGGAGAAGATCTAAGTGGCAATTAATGCAGAGACTGAGCTCATTATATAGGGGCCGGCAGAGCTTGATACAACTTGTAAGAAGGACGCGCAAATGAAGCCATAGGGGACAAAGAGTTGACACTCCTGCTCTGAACAACAGAAAGAACGACTTACTCTACTATAAGGGAGGAGGGGGGGAGTGAGGTAGAACACGCACTATGGAAGCCACGAGGCGAATCATGATCAAACATGCAGCATACTGTACTTTAGAATTATACAAAGGATGATGAAATCATAGGCTGTGTAACACCTCCCCACAAAAGAAAAAGAAATTTACAAAGGAAATTTCTTATTACTCTAAAACAATCTGTCTAAAGTCTAGATAAGCAATCTGCAATAACATTTTCTTTCCCCTTGACATGTTGTATGTCTAATGAATACTCCTGAAGAAGTAGACTCCATCTTGTCAATCTCTGATTTTTATCTTTAAACTTACTAAGGAATTTCAGCGGGTTATGATTGGTACAAATGGCTATGGGGTCAAAACCAGAACACAAATAAAATGAAAAATGCTGTAAATCCAAAATCAAGGCCAAAAGCTCTTTCTCAATAGTTGAGTAGTTCTTTTGAGGTGGAGTGAACTTCTTACTGTAATAAGATACAGGGTGTTCAATACCCTGATCATCCTCTTGCAGCAAAACAGCCCCAGCTCCTGTATCACTTGCGTCAGCAGACATCTTAAAAGGCTTAGCAAAATTTGGAGTAGCGAGCCCTGGCTGACTTAATAGGACAGCTTTAAGTTTGGTGAAAGAGGATTCACAGTTATCGGTCCAGACAAATTTAACTCCCTTTTTCAGTAGGTCTGTAAGTGGTGATACAAGAATTGAAAAGTTAAGAACAAATCTCCTGTAATAACCTACCATTCCCAAAAATCTTTGTAGCTCTTTCCTACTTTTAGGTCTGGGAAGATCACTTATAACCTGAACCTTAGCTCCTGGTGGTGCAACATGTCCATCACCAATTACGTACCCAAGGTACTGAACTTTAGCTTGACCAAACTCACACTTTGATAAATTAGCTACAAGATTAGCCTGAACCAAACGCTCAAGAAATTTACTGACATGGCATAGGTGATCTTTCCAGTTGTCACTGAAGATTAATACATCATCAATATAAACAACACACCCTGCCAAACCCTCTGTTACAACATTCATGAGCTTCTGAAATGTGGCTGGTGCATTCTTCATACCATATGGCATTACAGAACATGCAAAAGTCTTTCCTAGTGTTACATAACATGAGATCTCCCTAGCACGTTCAGTCATAGGTACTTGCCAGTATCCCTTTAACAAATCAAACTTACTTATGTACCTAGCCTTTCCGATCTTGTCTATGCAATCTTCCACGCGAGGGAGAGGGTAAGTGTCTGTTTTGGTTATCTGATTAACACGTCTGTAGTCGATGCAAAGCTGCTGTGACCCACCTGGCTTAGGGACTAGAGTGACAGGAGAACTCCACTCGCTCTGACAGGGCTCAATCATCTTGTGGTCCAACAGGTAGCCAAGCTCCTTCTGGATGAGAGGAACTTTCACTGGGTTCACACGGTAAGGAGGCAGTTTAATTGGCTTTGCGTCTCCAACATCGACATCACACATCAACACAGTGGTTCTTCCTGGAGTGGCACGGAACACTTGCGGGTACTCCTGCAGTAATGCCGAAAACTCCTGCCTTTCCTCGGGAGGTAGATGAGAAAGCTTAGTCTGGAGATCATTCATGATATCAGGATTCTTCCCCAAACTATCACTCAGGCTCATGCTGCATGGGAGAACTTCACTTGCAGACTTGGGTGGAACAGCTACAGTGCAGACTGGGTTATTTTCGTCCCGCCTGTGATATAACTTTAGCATGTTGATGTGACAAAGTTGCTTGTTCTTTCTACGATCTGGTGTGGCGATGACATAGTTGACATCACTGAGTTTCTTCTCCATGAAATAAGGACCACTAAACTTGGCTTGAAGAGGTTGCCCATGCACCGGTAGCAGAATCAAAACCTGATCTCCTGGCTGAAAGTGGCGTAACCTGGACTTCTTATCATACCAAGTCTTCATCTTCTCCTGAGCAGCTCCTAAATTGTCTCTTGTCAGCTGTAAAGCAGTGGACAGCCGTTCTTTGAACTTCGTCACATACTCCAGCAGGTTGACGTCATCTTCCTCCGACAGCCAGCATTCCTTGAGTAGCTTAAGGGGTCCTCTTACTTGATGGCCAAACAGTAGTTCAAAGGGTGAGAAGCCCAGTGATTCATTTGGAGATTCTCTTGCGGCAAATACAACGAATGGGAGACCTTTATCCCAGTCTTTCTGATGTTCTAAACAGTATTTCTTGAGCATCGATTTCAGTGTTTGATGATATCTCTCCAACGCTCCTTGGGTCTGGGGATGGTAAGCTGAAGACGTGATCTGGGTGATGCCCAACTCTTTCAGAGACTGCTTGAAAACATTCGACATGAAATTACTTCCCCGGTCTGACTGTGCCTCCTTGGGTAGACCAAACTTTGTGAAAAACCTAGCATTTCCTTAACCACGTTCTTTGCTGAGATATTTCTAAGTGGAATGGCTTCAGGATAACGAGTAGCCATATCAATCATGGTCAACACATAAGAAAATCCTGAAGAAGTCTTAGGAAGAGGGCCCACAATATCCACCAACACACGGGTGAATGACGCCTCAAAAGGAGGAATGAGTACTAGAGGTGCAACCTTTTCGGTCTGATCACACTTCCCCACAACTTGACAGGTGTGACAAGACTTACAATACCAGGAAACATCCCTGAAGATACGTGGCCAGTAGAAGTGTTTCAAAATGCGTGCCACAGTCTTCCTCACTCCAAGGAGTCCTGCCAAACTGGAATCATGAGCCACTCTAATGATATCCTGCCTACAAACACGAGGGATGACAACTTGATGTACAACCTCCCATTCACAGTCGGCTGATGCTGCTGGGGGTCTCCACTTCCTTATAAGTACTCCTGACTTTATATAATAACAAGTAGAAGCACCAGCTGACTCTTCCTACTGCAAGCAGAGTTAGCTAGACCTTTCAAGTCAGGGTCAGCAACCTGCAACTCAACCAACTCTTGACGAGACAAATTATCAACACTACGGGGTACTGCCTCATCTGGTGAGTGGTCCAAATTAGCAAGAAATGTGTCAGCTAGGATAACATCGTCATCATCATTATCCTCTACGTCACCAGTAACTTTAGACTTAGCCCTAGTGACAGCACATGCAGAGAACAAGTCAGGGACATCACAATCCTGGGCCACAGCCACCGGCTCACTAGACAACTGAGGAGCTGGACACACTTGACTTCCACCAATATCATTTCCAAGTAAAAAAGTTACACCTGACAATGGGATTGTCTCAACCAACCCAACCATAACGGAACCATTAACAAAACCAGACTCTAAATTCACTCTGCACAGAGGGACAGAGAAGTAATTATTCCCTACACCTTGTAAGATTACAGTTTCATCAGAGGAATTAACATTAGAGCCTAGAACACTGGTCAGCATAAGGGATTGGCAAGCACCTGTATCACGATATATTTAAACTGATTTCCTGTCATTACTGTCCAGAGGACTGACAAAACCATCAGACAGGAAATTAGCACATGAACTCTTGAGAGTGTCACCCACGTTACTGCTCAAAAGAGGAGCCTCATCATGAGAATTTAAGTAACTCTTCAAAGCAGGTTCAATTAACTCAGTTAAAGAATTCTAGGAACTCTCAAGGGTGGACACTAGACCAACTGACTGAATATTTAAAGACTCCTGTTTGTTCACATCACGCTGTCTCCTGAAACATTTCTCCGTAGTATGACCAAGCTTACTACAATAAGTACATTTACTTTTCTGAAATCTAGAGGTGAAGCTGGTATTTACTTCCTGAGAAACATCATCTTTATTCTCTTTCCTGTTACCTATACTCTGAGTAGAGGCAACGTACTTACTCTCAGCTTTCCTTTTTTCTTTAGAATATCTCTTTGAGTGAGAACATATTTATCAGCTAAAACTGCAGCATCAGACAAATTATCTATTCTTCTCTCATCAAGATATAGGCTTACATCATTATTAATACACCTTTTGAAGTCCTCCAGCAAAATCATCTGCTTAAATTTACCAAAATCAGAATCCACATTCTTAGAATTTAACCAATGCTCTAACAGATCTTCTTTGATTTTTGCATACTCAACATGGGATTGCATATCTTGCTTGTAAGTTGTCCTAAATTTTACTCTATAGGCTTCAGGAACAAGCTCATAGGCCTTAAGAATCAAGCTCTTAACTACATCATAATTATCAGATTGATCCTGAGGCAAAGATGCATAAGTTACTTGAGCTTTACCGGTGAGAACAGTTTGAAGGAGTACTGGCCAATACTTTTTGGGCCAATTAAAACCTGTAGCTACCCTCTCAAACAACTGAAAATACTTTGTTAAATCAGATTCATTAAAAGGAGGGACAAGCTTAACATTTTTAGCCACATCAAAATCATCAGAGCTAGATGATCCAGTTCCACCTTGTTTCATGCGATACTCATGGTCTGCCTGAATCCTAGCAAGTTCAACTTGTGCGTGAAACTCAGCCTCCTTAGCACGAGCCTCCTGCAGGGCTAGCTGTAACCTAGCTAATTCAATCTGCGTTTGCTCATCTGGAGGAGTTAAATTAAACAAGCTTTCATTAATCATGTCAACAATTTGATCTTTAGAATGATGAGAGCGAACAGCAATTCCCAATTGTTGAGCAACAAGCTTAAGTTCATTCTTTGTTCTGTTTTCTACATCACACACTGTTTGCACATTTGACAAAAAATCTTTGGCTTCATCAAGCGTAGTAATAGTAGACATCATGAATAAATCACAGTCACAAAATATCAAGCAATATCCTTATGATAATATCATGAATATCCTGATAAGAGGTCGCCAAATTTATGTTACGGAACAGAGAATACTGTCCCGCAAAGTTCCAAGTTCAAAACAAAAGAGTTAGGTAAAATTACAAGTTAAAGTTTAATGCTCAAACTAACAGCTAAACATTCAGGACTCATAAGGATAATGTAATAACACTTATACTCAAATTACACAGCAGCTAGATGGTTGGAGACTTCCTGAGCACTCACAAAAATAATAACAACTGTACAGGGAAGGACAGAGATGTGAACAAAATGAGGAGTAGATCTAAGTGGCAATTAATGCAGAGACTATCTATCTATCTATTGCCAGACGCCTCAATCCCGTTTGGGGTGGCCACAAACAAATCGCCTCCAAGTCGCCCTGTCCCCCGCCATTTCACTGCCCTGTTCCCAACTCACACCCCCCTCTCTCATATACCTCTCCACCCCATCCCTCCATCTCATCCTCGGCCTCCCCTTCCCTCTTCCCCCCTCCACCTCACTCACATACACTCTCTTCGTCAGTCTTTCACCCTCCATCCTCTCCACATGGCCAAACCACCTCAGTGTGTTCCTCATAACGCTTCCTATCACATCCATGTCAACACCACAATGCTCCTTTATATCCTCATTCATCAGCCTGTCTCTCCACGTGACTCCACAGGCTCCTCTTGAATAACTCATTTCCACTGCTCTCACTCTTGACTTGTGTCCTTCCAACAACGTCCAAGCGTCACTTCCATGCGTTAGAGTTGGTATCACAATACTGTCATGTAGTAACTCTTTAACTTCCATGCTCACTTCCCTGTTTCTTATCACTGCTTTCAAAGAACCAGCAACCTTTCTTCCCTGCTGTACCCTTTCAAGCACTTCACCCTCCAAACCTCCATCCTTACTCATCACACTACCCAAGTACTTAAACGTACTCATATTTTCCAATTCCTCACCATCCAACCTCGCTGTACATTCACTGACTTCACCTCTCTCAAAGACCATCACTTTACTCTTCCCTACATTCACCTTTAGATTCCGTTTCTTACACACTCTCCCAAACTCATCCACCAAGCCCTGCAGCTCCCCTTCGTCTTCACTCAACAACACAGTATCATCTGCAAACAACAGCACAGGAAGTTTCCAAACACTACCGTCTCTCAACAAGGCCACTCCAACATCCACTACCCTACCTTGTACCTCTTTTATTACCCCATCCATGTACAGATTGAACAACCATGGAGACATGACACATCCCTGTTTCAAACCAACTTTCAAAGAGAAAAATTCACTTAGTTCACCATCCACACGCACTGCAGCCTTCGCACCATCGTATATACTCTTCACAGCATTCAACAACTTCCCATCTACTCCATATATTTTTAACACTTTCCACAATCCTTGTCTATCCACCCTGTCATATGCTTTCTCCAAATCCATGAAAGCCGCATACAACTTCTTTCCCTTCTCTAGAAACTTTTCCACTAAAGATCTAAGAATGAATATCTGATCTACACAACCTCTTCCCTTCCTAAAGCCTCCCTGTTCTTCTCCAACTAATTTCTCTGTTCTTTCTCTAACTCTGTCAATAAGTATCCTACCATACACTTTTCCTATTATACTAAGAAGGCAAATGCCCCTATGATTACCACACACTTCTTTTTCCCCTTTTCCTTTGCACAAGGGAATAATTATACCTGACTTCCAATCCTCCGGGACTCTACCTTCCTCCCAGGCCAATCTGCACATCTTCCACATCCATTCTACTACTATCTCTCACCCAAGCTTCAGCATTTCACCACACACTCCATCAATTCCTGGGGCTTTCCCCGATTTAACTTTCTTCATTGCTTCCACAACTTCTATCCTACTGATTTCTTCCTGTCTTCTCACCTCCCTCCTTCTCCCAGCCATTCCCCAACCACTTATACTCGCATTACTTCCATCCTTTACGTTCAACAATTCCTTAAAGTGTTCTCTCCATCTGCTCACTTTTTCTCCCTTCTCCACTAGTAATCTACCATTTTTATCTTTCACTCCCCTGCTAACTTCACTTCCACCCTGCCTTACTCTTTTCACCTCTTTCCAGAACATTTTCTTACATTCCCTCCACTTTACACTCAAATTCCTTCCAAATTCCTCATCCACTCTCTTCTTACTCTCTCTTACTAATCTTTTCACCTCTCTCTTTCTTTCTACATATAACTCTCTCTTCCGCCTCTCAACTTCTTCCACGCCCCTATTTCTCATCCATTCATTGTATGCTTGCTTCTTTTGTGCCACAGCCTGTTTCACCTGTTCAGTCCACCACGCTATTCCTTGCACCCCCCTCCGTCTTCTCTTCCTTCCACACACCACATCACATGCTGCATATATTTCTTCTGTAAATATCCTACACACACCTTCCATGTCTCCCATCTGCTCCAATTCATAATTGCCCAATCGTTCCTCCACTTCTCTCTTATACTCTGTCTTTTTCTCATCCTCTTGTAACCTTTCCACTCTCCTTGCAACTACTCCTTCCTCTCGTCTTTCCCTTCTTCTATTCCTCCATCTTACTTGAATTTTAATTCTGCAGAGACTGAGCTCATTATATAGGGGCCGGCAGAGCTTGATACAACTTGTAAGAAGGACGCGCAAATGAAGCCATAGGGAACAAAGAGTTGACACTCCTGCTCTGAACAACAGAAAGAACGACTTACTCTACTATAAGGGAGGAGGGGGGGAGTGAGGTAGAACACACACTATGGAAGCCACGAGGCGAATCGTGATCAAACATGCAGCATACTGTACGTTAGAATTATACAAAGGATGATGAAATCATAGGCTATGTAACAATATATATATATATATATATATATATATATATATATATTGTTACGGAACAGAGAAAGATAACATACACTTTAAGTGAGAATACGAAGAGTCACTACTGTCCCGTAAAGTTCCAGGTTCAAAACAAAAGAGTTAGGTAAAATTACAAGTTAAAGTTTAATGCTCAAACTAACAACAAAACATTCAGGACTCATAAGGATAATGAAATGGCAAATAAACAGGTTAAATATATGGTTAACTGCAATAGCCTCTATTAACACGAAATTAGCAAGAGTCAATTTATCTAAGTCAGCCCTGATAAAATGAAATTACACCAGGTAATGCTCAGTTAATGCAAGATAAATTATTACAGATACAAACTATTATCAAAAATGACTTACCTAAAACCCAACATCAATCAAAAAACCCCACTAGGCCCAAGAATCAACCTTATGCTACACAGTACAAGAAAAAATACAACAGTTATACTCAAATTACACACAGCTGCTAGATGTTTGGAGATTTCTTGAGCACTCACAATAATAATAACTGTACAGGGGAGGACAGAGATGTGAACAAAATGAGGAGCAGATCTAAGTAGCAATAATGCAGAGACTGAGCTCATTATATAGGGGCCAGCAGAGCTTGATACAACTTGTAAGAAGGACGCGCAAATGAAGCCATGGGGACAAAGAGATGAAAATCCCGCACTGACAACAGAAAGGACGACTTACTCTACTATAACGGTAGAAGGGGGGGACTGAGGCAGAACACGCTCGTGATCAAACATGCAGCATACTGTGCGTTAAAATTACACAAAGGATGATGAAATCATAGGCTATGTAACACCTCCCCACAAAGAAAAAGAAATTTACAAAGGAAATTTCTTATTACTCTAAAACAATCTGTCTAAAGTCTAGATAAGCAATCTGCAATAACATTTTCTTTCCCCTTGACATGTTGTATGTCTAATGAAAACTCCTGAAGAAGTAGACTCCATCTTGTCAATCTCTGATTTTTATCTTTAAACTTACTAAGGAATTTCAGTGGGTTATGATCGGTATAAATGACTATGGGGTCAAAACCAGAACACAAATAAAATGAAAACTGCTGTAAACCCAAAATCAAGGCCAAAAGCTCTTTCTCAATAGTTGAGTAGTTCTTTTGAGGTGGAGTGAACTTCTTACTGTAATAAGATACAGGATGTTCAATACCCTGATCATCCTCTTGCAGCAAAACAGCCCCAACTCCTGTATCACTTGCATTAACAGCCATCTTAAAAGGCTTAGCAAAATTTGGAGTAGCGAGCACTGGCTGACTTAATAGAATAGCTTTAAGTTTGTTGAAAGAGGATTCACAGTTATCGGTCCAGAAAAATTTAACTCCCTTTTTCAGTAGGTCTGTAAGTGGTGATACAAGAATAGAAAAGTTAAGAACAAATCTCCTGTAATAACCTACCATTCCCAAAAATCTTTGTAGCTCTTTCCTACTTTTAGGTCTGGGAAGATCACTTATAACCTGAACCTTAGCTCCTGGTGGTGCAACATGTCCATCACCAATTACATACCCAAGGTACTGAACTTTAGCTTGACCAAACTCACACTTTGATAAATTAGCTACAAGATTAGCATGAACTAAACGGTCAAGAAATTTACTGACATGGCATAGGTGATCTTTCCAGTTGTCACTGAAGATTAATACATCATCAATATAAACAACACACCCTGCCAAACCCTCTGTTACAACATTCATGAGCTTCTGAAATGTGGCTGGTGCATTCTTCATACCATACGGCATTACAGAACATGCAAAAGTCTTTCCTAGTGTTACAAAACATGAGATCTCCCTAGCACGTTCAGTCATAGGTACTTGCCAGTATCCCTTTAACAAATCAAACTTACTTATGTACCTAGCCTTTCCGATCTTGTCTATGCAATCTTCCACGCGAGGGAGAGGGTAAGTGTCTGTTTTGGTTATCTGATTAATATGTCTGTAGTCGATGCAAAGCCGCTGTGACCCACCCGGCTTAGGGACCAGAGTGACAGGAGAACTCCACTCGCTCTGACAGGGCTCAATCATCTTGTGGTCCAACAGGTAGCCAAGCTCCTGCTGGATAAGAGGAACTTTCACTGGGTTCACACGGTAAGGAGGCAGTTTAATTGGCTTTGCGTCTCCAACCTCGACATCATGCATCAACACAGTAGTTCTTCCTGGAGTGGCACGGAACACTTGCGGGTACTCCTGCAGTAATGCCGAAAACTCCTGCCTTTCCTCGGGAGGTAGATGAGAAAGCTTAGTCTGGAGATCATTCATGATATCAGGATTCTTCCCCAAACTATCACCCAGGCTCATACTGCATGGGAGAGCTTCACTTGCAGACTCGGGTGGAACAGCTACAGTGCAGACTGGATTATTTTCGTCCCGCCTGTGATATAACTTTAGCATGTTGATGTGACATAGTTGCTTGCTCTTTCTACGATCTGGTGTGGCGATGACATAGTTGACATCACTGAGTTTCTTCTCCACGAAATAAGGACCACTAAACTTGGCTTGAAGAGGTTGCCCATGCACTGGTAGCAGAATCAAAACCTGATCTCCTGGCTGAAAGTGGCGTAACCTGGACTTCTTATCATACCAAGTCTTCATCTTCTCCTGAGAAGCTCCTAAATTCTCTCTCGCCAGCTGTAAAGCAGTGGACAGCCGTTCTTTGAAATTCATCACATACTCCAGCAGGTTGACGTCATCTTCCTCCGACAGCCAGCATTCCTTGAGTAACTTAAGGGGTCCTCTTACTTCATGGCCAAACAGTAGTTCAAAAGGTGAAATGCCCAGTGATTCATTTGGAGATTCTCTTGCAGCAAATACAACGAATAGAAGACCTTTATCCCAGTCTTTCCGATGTTCCAAACAGTATTTCTTGAGCATCGATTTGAGTGTTTGATGATATCTCTCCAACGCTCCTTGGGTCTGGGGATGGTAAGCTGAAGACGTGATCTGGGTGATGCCCAACTCTTTCAGAGACTGCTTGAAAACGTTTGACATGAAATTACTTCCCCCGGTCTGACTGTACCTCCTTGGGCAGACCAAACTTTGTGAAGAACCCTAGCATTTCCTTAACCACGTTCTTTGATGAGATGTTTCTAAGTGGAATGGCTTCAGGATAACGAGTAGCCATATCAATCATGGTCAACACATAAGAAAATCCTGAAGAAGTCTTAGGAAGAGGGCCCACAATATCCACCAACACACGGGTGAAAGGCGCCTCAAAAGGAGGAATGGGAACTAGAGGTGCAACCTTTTCGGTCTGATTACACTTCCCCACAACTTGACAGGTGTGACAAGACTTACAATACCAGGAAACATCCCTGAAGATCCCTGGCCAGTAGAAGTGTTTCAAAATGCGTGCCACAGTCTTCATCACTCCAAGGTGTCCTGCCAAACTGGAATCATGAGCCACTCTAATGATATCCTGCCTACAAACACGAGGGATGACAACTTGATGTACAACCTCCCATTCACAGTCGGCTGATGCTGTTGAGGGTCTCCACTTCCTCATAAGTAGTCCTGACTTTACATAATAACAAGTAGAAGCACCGGCTGACTCTTCTTCACTGTAAGCAGAGTTAGCTAGACCTTTCAAGTCAGGGTCAGCAACCTGCAACTCAACCAACTCTTGACGAGACAAATTATCAACACTACGGGGTACTGCCTCATCTGGTGAGTGGTCCAAATTAGCAAGAAAAGTGTCAGCTAGGATAACATCATCATCATCATTATCCTCTAAATCACCAGTAACTTTAGACTTAGCCCTAGTGACAGCACATGCAGGGAACACATCAGGGACATCACAATCCTGGGCCGCAGCCACTGGCTCACTAGACAACTGAGGAGCTGGACACACTTGACTTCCGCCAATATCATTTCCAAGTAAGAAAGTTACACCTGACATTGGGAGTGTCTTAACCAACTCAACCATAACAGAACCATTAACAAAACCAGACTCTAAATTCACTCTGCACAGAGGGACAGAGAAGTAATTATTCCCTACACCTTGTAAGATTACAGTTTCATCAGAGGAATTAACATTAGAGCCTAGAACACTGGTCAGCATAAGGGATTGGCAAGCACCTGTATCACGATATATTTAGACTGATTTCCTGTCATTACTGTCCAGAGGACTGACAAAACCATCAGACAGGAAATTAGCACATGAACTCTTGAGAGTGTCACCCACGTTACTGATCAAAAGAGGAGCTCCATCATGAGAATTTAAGTTACCCCTCAAAGCAGGTTCAGTTAACTCCGTTAAAAAATTATGGGAACTCTCAAGGGTGGACACTAGACCAATTGACTGAATATTTAAAGACTCCTTTTTGTTCACATCACGCTGTCTCCTGAAACATCTCTCCGTAATATGACCAAGCTTACTACAATAAGTACATTTACTTTTCTGAAATCTAGAGGTGAAGCTGGTATTTACTTCCTGAGAAACATCATCTTTATTCTCTTTCCTGTTACCTGTACTCTGAGTAGAGGCAACGTACTTACTCTCAGCTTTCCCTTTTTCTCTAGAATATCTCTTGTGAGTGAGAACATACTTATCAGCTAAAACTGCAGCATCAGACAAATTATCTATTCTTTTCTCATCAAGATATAGGCTTACATCTTTACTAATACACCTTTTGAAGTCCTCCAGCAAAATCATCTGCTTAAATTTGTCAAAATCAGAATCCACATTCTTAGAATTTAACCACTGCTCTAACAAATCTTCTTTGATTTTTGCATACTCAACATGGGATTGCTTATCTTGCTTGTAAGTTGTCCTAAATTTTACGCTATAAGCTTCAGGAACAAGCTCATAGGCCTTAAGAATCAAGCTCTTAACTGATCATAATTATCAGACTGATCCTGAGGCAAAGATGCATAAGTTACTTGAGCTTTACCGGTGAGAACAGTTTGAAGGAATACTGGCCAATTCTGTTTGGGCCAATTAAAACCTGTAGCTACCCTCTCAAACAACTGAAAATACTTTGTTAAATCAGATTCATTAAAAGAAGGGACAAGTTTAACATTTTTAGCCACATCAAAATCATCAGAGCTAGATGATCCAGTTCCACCTTGTTTCATGCGATACTCATGGTCTGCCTGAATCCTAGCAATTTCAACTTGTGCCTCAGCCTCCTTAGCTTTTGCCTGAAATTCAGCTTCCTTCACACGAGCCTCCTGCAGGGCTAGCTGTAACTTAGCTAATTCAATCTGTGTTTGCTCATTTGGAGGAGTTACATTAAACAAGCTTTCATTAATCATGTCAACAATCTGATCTTTGGAATGATGAGAGCGAACAACAATTCCCAATTGTTGAGCAACAAGCTTAAGTTCATTCTTTGTTCTGTTTTCTACATCACACACTGTTTGCACATTTGACAAAAAATCTTTGGCTTCATCAAGTGTAGTAATAGTAGCCATCATGAATATATCACAGTCACAAAATATCAAGCAATATCCTTATGATAATATCCTGAATATCCTGATAAGAGGTCGCCAAATTTATGTTACGGAACAGAGAAAGATAACGTACACTTTAAGTGAGAATACGAAGAGTCACTACTGTCCCGTAAAGTTCCAGGTTCAAAACAAGAGTTAGGTAAAATTACAAGTTAAAGTTTAATGCTCAGACTAACAACAAAACATTCAGGACTCATAAGGATAATGTAATGGCAAATAAACAGGTTAAATATATGGTTAACTGCAATAGCCTCTATTAACACGAAATTAGCAAGAGTCAATTTATCTAAGTCAGCCCTGATAAAATGAAATTACACCAGGTAATGCTCAGTTAATGCAAGATAAATTATTACAGATACAAACTATTATCAAAAATGACTTACCTAAAACCCAACATCAATCAAAAAACCCCACTAGGCCCAAGAATCAACCTTATGCTACACAGTACAAGAAAAAATACAACAGTTATACTCAAATTACACACAGCTGCTAGATGTTTGGAGATTTCTTGAGCACTCACAATAATAATAACTGTACAGGGGAGGACAGAGATGTGAACAAAATGAGGAGCAGATCTAAATGGCAATAATGCAGAGACTGAGCTCATTATATAGGGGCCAGCAGAGCTTGATACAACTTGTAAGAAGGACGCGCAAATGAAGCCATGGGGACAAAGAGATGAAAATCCCGCACAGACAACAGAAAGGACGACTTACTCTACTATAACGGTAGAAGGGGGGGACTGAGGCAGAACACGCTCGTGATCAAACATGCAGCATACTGTGCGTTAAAATTACACAAAGGATGATGAAATCATAGGCTATGTAACAATATATATATATATATATATATATATATTAAAAGCTTTCATTAATTCAATAAAAGATAATCGGACAAGAATCATGTATATGTAAAAATTTTTGTCATTAACGAGCATAGCCCAAAACTGCTTAAAGCATAATATTTCATTTTTCACCCCATTCCTAGTTATGCCTGTAAAAATGAGAATATTGAGTTACATGTAGTAAGAGAAATATAAAAGTAGTATAGCAGTAGTAGTAGTAGTAGCAGTGGTAGATGATTGTAGTAGTAGTGGTAGTATACTAGTAATAGTATAGTAATAATAATAATTATAATTATAATTATTATACTTAATAATAATAATGACAAAACAAGAAAACTTCCCATTAAGATGTGGAAAATTTTAATAAGAATAAGGAGAAGAAATGATGATAATGATTGATGATGATAATAAACCTGAAGAAGAGAACGTAGAACTGTAGAAGCATTAGAGAAAGAGTGAGTGAGAATAAGAAAAATAGCAGATGAAGTGCCCACCATTCCGCTCGTCTCACACGGCACAGAAATACGAGAGGGAGTGATAAATATTTCTCTGAATGGAGATGAATATTTCTCGGCCAAGATTTATACATTTCATACGAGGCGGACAGATGCTCTCTCTCCCACGGGCAAAAAGAGTTCTCAAGGCTTTTCTGTGTCTTAACCCACGCCTTACGCAGTTTTATTATTCTTGTTTTTATTTATTAAGGAAGTTACCAGGGTTTTGTGTTTTATAAGGGGATTTACTGGGTTTAATGTGGGTGTGGGTGTGGGTGTGGGTGCGGATGTGGATGTGGGTGTGGGCGTGTTGTTTTCTTGATGTGGGTATTGATTTTTCTTCTAAAGTGAAAATTTTCTTCTTTCAGTCCAATTTTTTCTTCATCTTTCTCTTGCCTTTTCTTTTTTTTTCTCCTCCTCCTCCTCCTCCTCCTCCTCCTCCTCCTCACTGGATAGATATTCTTCTGAGGTCAGTGGCTCCTTAACCCCTTTTCTTAACCCTCTGAAGACCACTATATATCTACTGTAGTAATTATTCCCTAACATCTTTTCCTAAGCATTTTATTTGCTTATTACCCCTTGCCATTCTCTTCTGTGTTACTTAAATCCCTCCAATATCGCCATACTCTGCTTAAATAATGTACAATATAAGACTATATTAACCAGCCATATCCAAAACCAAGGAAGAGGTGTTAGGGAGCTTCCTTAATCAGCATACTCTCTAGCCCGTATTCTCGTCCGATGTGGTACCTCCCTAACACCTTTTTCTATGCGATATATAACATCTGAGTTACATGAATCCTTCCAGTACCACCTCCTGCTCCCTGTACTTTCTTTGTACTCTCTCTCTCTCTCTCTCTCTCTCTCTAACGAAGAGGAAATGGAACCTGGACTTAGAAGCCTTCCTGAAGCCTCTGTTTATTAATTTACCTATTTCTTTATTTATTTTAACATTGCTTTTGGAAAGAGTTAATTTTGCAGTTTTTCATTTACTAGCGTAGTGGAAAAAAAGAGCAGAAAAAAATGAGTTTTATTATTATTATGCATTTATACATTTATACTTATTATCCGTTAATAGCCTAAATTTACATTTCATAAAGGGTGAGAAAGAAGAGAGAGAGAGAGAGAGAGAGAGGAGAGGGAGGGAGGGAGAGAGACAGCCAGACAGACAGAGAGGCATTATAACCAACAATCCTGCATAACAAATACATTTATACATTAATACTTTCGCGCCACACAGTAAAACAAAGACAACAATGACAACACTGTATTTCATCCCATGTTTGACAGTGTTTGATAAATTTTGTATATTGTGTGTGTTTGCGTGTGCGTGATGAATGAAATTACCCTCTCTCTCTCTCTCTCTCTCTCTCTCTCAGCGTGGATTAAACAGGATATTTTTGTGATTTTCTGTGTTTTGCTTTTTATCATCGGTTGTCTCATAAATTTGCCCTGATTTTACATATATATATATATATATATATATATATATATATATATATATATATATATATATATATATATATATAAACCATTTACTACCATTTACTACGCTGGGTGGTAACCATATAACCAAATTATGGCACCTGGTGGTTTAGTGGGTAATAACAGCACTGCAATCGGATTGAGCCGGTGAAGGTTTATATCCAAGGTATGGTTGGGGTTATTGCTCATGTAATGCCACTCAGCGATGAGTGAGGTTCGTCACTCTCATCTTAAATGTCAGGACCAGCTTGCCTTGCCCCGGGCTTCTACGCTTCTCATGGAGCAACGTAGGATTGGATGATGGATGGATGGATGGATATGTGTGTGTGTGTGTGTGTGTGTGTGTGTGTGTGTGTGTGTGTGTGTGTGTGTGTGTGTGTGTGTGTGTGTGTGTGTGTGTGTTCTTACTTGTGTCTTTACAGAAATGAGTCAAGTTCGTACTGTCCCGTTTTTTGAACCATGTATGCCTTCATTCTTTTCTCGTCCCTCTGCCTACGGGTGACTTTATACTCCGTCTTCGGTCTTTCATTCCTTCATTCTTTCCTCTTCCTTCTGCCTGTGGGTGACTTTTCACTCCCTTTTCAGTCTTTCATTCCTTCAGTCTTTCCACTTCCTTTTGCCGGTGGGTGACTCTGCACTGAGTGACAAGCGAGATGGTTTCACGTACACAAGGAAACCATTGACTATGCTGAGTTGTAACCATATAACCAAATTTTGGCGCCTAGTGGTTTAGTGGGTAATTACGGCGCTCCAATCGGATTGAGCCGGTGAAGGTTTATATCCAAGGGATGGTTGGGGTTTATTGCTCACTTAATGCCACTCAGGGATGAGTGAGGTTCGTCACTCTCATCTTAAATGTCAGGACCAACTTGCCTTGCCCCGGGCTCCTACGCTTCTCATGGGGCAACGTAGGATTGGATGGTGAATGATGAATGTATCATACATATCTTTAAATGTATGAATAGTTTTGGCACACACCATTTCATTCGATAGTGCATTGCACTAATCAATTGCTCTATTTGGGAAAGTGGATTTCCTTACATCTTCATCACCTCTCTTTTTATGTAGTTTTTTTGTAGTGTCCTCTTCCTGATGCTTCCCCATAGGTTATATATTCATTTATGTCTATTTTTTCCTCTGAGCACAATCATGTCTCCTCTTTTCCTTCTCCCTTGTAATGTTGGTACGTTTAATTTTTCTAGTCTTTCTTCATAGCTCAGATCCCTTAGGCTTGGGGCCCATCTTGTACTGGCCCTTTGTACACCCGAAAACACTAATTTCTCCTCCCCTCCCCCTCTAATAGCCTGAGTCGCGACCAGTGAGTGACCGGGCAATCGAGCACTCCACACCCACCACCCCTCTCCCAACCCCAGTGTAATCATTGTTGGAACACCCCACACCCACCGTCCCTCCCCCAACCAAAGTGTAAGCATTGTTGGGCAGATGTGGAACGACCAGAGCTGGTGATGTTACAGTGTGTTATGATTGTTTTTATAGACACTCAGAACAAGTAGCGATAAAGTAAATATAGGCTTTTAATGTGTAGTATTGTGCTGTTATCCAAAACATATGAGAATGGCACAAAAACTATAGACGAACTGCAATGTATTATGTGTATTACCGGTATGTCCACTTTGTCTTATGGAAAAAGCATAGGACAGAGAAGGATCGTGGAAAGTTTTGTGCTCGAATGGTGTAGATGGTAAGCTGCTAGGTGCCGTCAAGAGTTTTTATGATGGTAGTGAAGCATATGTAAGGGTTAATGGGCATCTAAGTGAATGTTCACGATCGGTGTGGGCGTGCGACAAGGTTGTGTGATGTCCCCATGGTTGTTCAGTTTATATATATATATATATATATATATATATATATATATATATATATATATATATATATATATACGGATGGGGTGATGAGAGAAGTAGAAATACGAGTAATGGAAAGAGGAATGGCGTTGGTAATGAATGGTGATGGATGGAATATCTCAAATTTGTTGTATGCTAATGATGCAGTACTGTTTGCAAATACCGGACAAGAACTTTGTAGGCTAGTGAAGAATTTTGCTGATGTCTGTGAGCGTCGTGCCTTGAAAGTAAATGTAGAAAGGAGTAAAGTGATGGTTATTGAGAGAGAAGGTGACTTCCAGTGCAATGTAACAGTGAATGGAGAGAGACTGGAATTGGTGAGAGTTCAAATACCTGGGTACATTGATAGAAAAGAGAGGAAATGTGCAAAAGAAGTGAAAAGTAGAGTGACACAAGGAAGAAAAGTAGCTGGTGCAATGAAGGCCTTGACAATAAACAGAGGCTTGAGTGTTGCAGCTGCACGAGGCTTACATGAAGGAATGTTAGTGCCAGCTTTAACATATGGATGTTAGACTATGGTGTGGCACGAAAATGAAAAGTCAAGAGTAAGAGCATTGGAGATGGAACTGCTGAGGAATGTATGTGGAGTACAGAGGGCGGATAAGATACGAAACAATGTGATTTGTGAAAAATGTGGAGTGAGGAAGTCGGTGGACACGAGAATCGAAGAGAGTGTACTGAGATGGTATGGTCATATAGAGAGAATGGATAACAATAAAGTGGTGAAAAAGGTATGTCTGAGCGAATTTGAAGGAGGGAGGAGGTGAGGTAGGCCAAGGAGAAGGTGGAGAGATATGGTGGATGAGTGTGTGGGGAAGAGAGGTTTGGAAGTCGGTGAGGCTAGGGAACTGACAAGAAATCGAGCTGGTTGGATGAATGTTGTGAGGAGAAGTGCATGATCAGGGATTTGGCACTCCTTTATAACGTGGCAGCATCCGGATTGACTCTGTCGGATACGTTAATGTGAAGCTACAGTATGTGGTGAATGTTTTTGGCGTATCCGATAGAGCCAGGATGCCGAGGGCTTGAATGATGAGTGAATGAAAGCGTGGCCCATTGGATTGGGCAAATTTGGGCTGTCTTGACATTGCTACTCCTCACCCTACCCTAGAGTGGGAAAGGAGGTCCGGATGATGATGACGATGTCTATACATTTACGTCTTATATTATAATGTTACAAATAAGTATAGTATTGTAAACAACATCTGTTGCAAGATATGATGCCTTTTCTCATTCATTCGCGCTGCCATCTCCACCACCCTCCTTTGGGTTCCTGTCTCCATCAAACGCTTCTCTTACCCTCTCATCCCCCACTCTCAAGCTTTGTTTATAAACCAAGATAATGGTGAAATGATCCATCAGATATTGGTCATATTAATAATATCATACACCTTTGTATTAAGCATCAACAAATCAATAACATACAATACTTAGGTATACTTGCCATCCGTTTCATCCTGTTGTACGCTGTTACGTGACATACCCACTGTATGCTGGCCCTTGTGTTACAAGGACATATGGTTGTTATCGTTAACGCAGGTTATATGTGGTTTTGGACGTCCATTGATTCATACTAAAGTAGCAGTTTAAGCCTTGCGTTGTAAAGGGATAAGGTTTATGTTCCTGTCATTATTGGATAACCGAACAAATCAGTGATCGGCTCTGACGAAACACAAACTCTCTGCTTTAACTTAAATATTCTGACCTCTTGTCGCAAGAGTGACATAGTGTCACTATTTATACGATTGACCCACATTCAGTCGTATACATAATGACATTGTGTCACTGTTGTGACAAGAGGTCGGAATATTTTCGTTAAAGCAGAGAGTTCGTGGTTCGTCAGAGCCGATCCCTGATTCGTTTCATTCATCCATTAATGACAGGAACATAAACCTTACGTGTTTATAATCTAAGGCTTAAGCTGTCACTTTAATATGAATTAATGGACGTCCAAAACAACACATAACCTGTGTTAACGATAAACAGCCATATGTCCTTGTAACACAAGGTCCAACTCGCAATGTGTATGTCACGTAACAGCTATAACAGAATGAAACAGTTGGCAGGTATACCGAAGTATTGTACGTTATTGATTTGTTGGAGCTTAATACAGAGGTGTTTGATAATATTAATATCATTAATACCTGACGAATCATTTCCTCATTATCTTAGTTTTGTTGGCAAAGGGCGGGAGTGGGGGACGTGAGGGTAAGAGAGACGTTTGGTGGAGACAGGAACCCAGAGAAGAGTGGTGGAGATGGGAGCGAGAATGGATGTGAAAAGACATCATATCTTTCAACAGAAGTTTTTCACTGTACTATATTCATTTGTAACATTATGATATAGGACGTAAGTATATAGACAATAACACATAATACATTGTAGGTCGTCTTTCAGTTTTGTGCCTTTCTCATATGTTACGGATAATAGCACAGTTTCACACATTAAATGCCTTAATATTCTTTACCCCTACTGGTTCTATGTGTCTATAAAAACAATCATGACACCTTGCAACATAACCAGTTTTGGCCGTTCCACATCTATCCAACAGTACTTACACTGGGGTTGGGGTAAGGGTGGTGGGTGTGGGGTGTTTGATCTCCCGGTCGCTCACTGGCCACAACTCCGGCTACTGGAGAGGGGGGGGGGGAGAAATTAGTGCTTTCGTGTGTACCTTTTCAGTCTTATCTAACGGTGTGTGCTTTTCGAGATGTGGATTCCAGACTACAGATGCATACGCCAGGGTCTGTCTAATGAATGATGTGATTAGCTTTCTCAGTGTGTCTTCATTTATGTATGTGAATGCTACCCTCACATTAACAAGGAAAGTATACATGTTCGGTACTTTTTCATTGATGTGGTCAGCCGGAGTTAGTCTGTTATTGATAATCACTCCTAGGTCCTTATCCTTTTCTGATATGTGTAGGGTTGAACTTCCTAGCTTATAATACCAGTCTGGTCATTTTGCACTTTTACCAAACTTTAATACATGACATTTGTCCACACTGAATTCCATTGGCCTTCTACCTCTTCATTTGTGTTTTTTATTCAATTCTTCTTGTAGCTCTTTGCAAGAGTCCCTGTTTGAAATTCTCCTTTGTGTTTTTGCATCATCAGCAAAGCATTTAGATAGCATCCATTTCCAGTGTTGCTGCCAATGTCATTTATATATACCGGTACTAAAATCATAATTGGTGCCAGCACTGAGCCCTGTGGGACTCCACTATATTCGCGGCGCACGACTCTAAGGTTGTCATTATCGTACCCTGGCAACCTATCATTCAAAATGTGTCTCCGATTTCATATCATATTATACAAGAATCATATTATTATGCATGAATGTATTATACACAAATATTATTATACACGAACATACAGAAATTACATGTCTCATATGATACACGAAATCAGACGCACTTTTGAATGGTAGGTTGCCAGGGCATGATAACAACAACGTCAGAGTAGCGCGCTGCGACTATAGTCACTTCCCTCAATCATGAGTAATTGCCCCTTAGTACTGTTGTGATTTCCCATTTTTTAAAAATAATCTTGCATCCAACAGCACAGATTACCTTGGATTCCTCCTTGATGGGACAGTTTCCATAGAAGTCTTTAGTGTGGTACTCTCGCAAATGCCTTCTTGAAATCCAAATAAATGTTGTCTGCCCATCCTTCTCTTTTCTGTAGTGTTTCTGCAACTCTGTCATAGAATCTATCATAGTAGTTTAATATATTAGTAACACCTGATTTTCCCTTTCTAAAACCAAGCTGCCTTTCTTTTACCATATTGTGTTTTTCCAGATGATTTACTCAAATTTTTCTTATCAGCATTTCTAATATCTGTATCTTACTTACGAAGCTGGTCAGTGATATTAGTGGATTTCATCTATTCCTTTCTTAAAGAGGGGAGCAATGTTTGCTTTCTTCCATATATCAAGTAGCTTGCTTTATCTTAAGCATTCCTTGAATATTGACTGTATTGGTCCGCTTAACCCTTCTGCATATTCATGTAATACCCAACCCGAAATCTCGTCAGGACCATTTGCATTTCCTTTGTCAAATTTACTTATCTCTTCTTGGACCTCTTGTGCTGAAATACGTACATTTGTTAATGTGTTGGGCATGCATGTTCCTTTTCATCTCTCTCATATCAGCCTTCTTCTGTAGAAACTGACGAATTTTTTGCCGAGTACTTCACAAATATCTCCTTCATTGATATAGATTTTCCCCTCGTCCATGATGGACTGTATTTTATCTTTGATATTAATTTTGTTTAGGACATAGCTGTAAAAAGGCTTCGGTTGATCAGTACTTTTATTTGTAATGTTTTCCTCAAACTGCCTTTGTGCTTTTCTCCTTATCCGTGTATAGTCATTTCTCGCCTATTTATAGTTGTTCTATGTCCTCTCGCTGTTATGTATGTATTTGATATACAGCAAATCTCTTTTCTCTTTTTCGTTTTTACATTCGGTATTAAACCATTTCTTTATCCTTATTTATGTTTCTTTGCGCAGTGGGATATAATTTTGCAATCCTGTTGCATGATATACACAGAATTTTCTTTATACCATAGTTATATCTTTTCCTCTAAGCTCCTTTTCCCAATTTGTTCCGATAAAATACTTCTTTAAATCATGATAGTTGTCCATTTTGTAGTTTAGGCTCTTTTTGTAACTTTCATTATGGCTAACCACTGAATATCACATGCCATCCTGAAATTGCAGTTTAATACTGCATGATCGGTTTTGCCGAAAGGAGGATGATAAATAATGTCGTCAATTTCATTTTCTTGCCTAATAAGTGTAAGTTCTAATAATGATGGTTCTTCTGGTCCTCTTTTTCATGTGGTTTCTTTTACATAGAAAAACTCCTGTACAGTATATATAAGATCCAGGAGGTTTTGATCCCAACAACTTTCATAGTTTCTTACATCTAGAGTATTCCAATTTATATTTGTGTCGAAATCTTCAGCAAGTATATTTCTTTCATATTTTTCTTCCATTCTATGAAGTAGGGTTCTTAAACTCTGTATTATACTTTCTGCTATGTCTTCATAGTCACCTCTGTCCCATGTATCTCTCTGGGATGGCATACATTAATTTGCTACAGTTATTTTCCCTTTAGATGTGTTAATCTATGCCGCAATTAATACTGCTTTTGAGGGTATATCTAGTTTTGTCTCTTTGACTTGAATCTTTTTCTTTGTTAATATCATTACTCCACCGTCTTTTTTCAAATTTCTGTCTCGTCTCCATTGTATTGTATTCATGAAAATTTAAGAAGTCATTGGATACCTTTGGGGTTAATTTTGTCTCTGATAAACAAATAATATGAGGTTTCTTTTCTTTGGTATAGTCTTTTATCTCTAATAATTTAGATACCATTCCATCTACATTTGAGTACATCATCTTGGTCTTGCTGTTTACATATCTGACTTTGCTTGAGTCTACTACCCTCCTTGTTTTTAGTCCCTGCTGTTTATGTGCCATTTTCTAGTAACCCTACAACTTTGCAAAAAAAAAAAAATCATCTGATTTTTTCTTATTCTAGGTGGGGGTGATCACCATCCATTCACTCGACGTAATGCTGCTCTCGGGTGACTTCCTTTTCCTCTCTTCCTTCCTTATTTCCTTCCTTCCCCTTTTGTTTTTCTTTTCTTATATCTTTCCACTTCCTTCTCTCTACGGGTGACTCTGCACTGAGTGACAAGCCAAATGGTTTCCAGTACATTAGGAAACTGTTTACTACGCTGGGTGGTAATCATATAACCAAACTATGGCTCCTGTTGGTTTATTGGGTATTTAAGGTGCCCCAGCCTGATGGGGCCTATGTCGTGACCCCCTACTTGACTTTCACTCTAATTTATTTTTCTCCGAAGAGGGTTAGGTAGGTAGCGCTGGACGGGTGCAAGCAGGGAGTCAGACACAACAATACATTGACTCTAATACTCATAAGTCCATTTAAGACCGTCACTACGTAGCTACGTATCACTACCAGTTATGATGTAGGGATTCTTAGGTTACTCAAAACGATCCTTTCACTTTCCCATTTATTTTACAAACCCCTAGGTACTATGTACAATCTATGTACAATTTGTACACTAAGACAAAAGCAACAAACTCACTATCTCACTCAGCAAACTCAAAGCCAAAGCCCCAGGACTGCTGTAGGATCTCACTCTAAATAAAAAGTGTTAAATCACACAACAGTATTCAAATCTACCACTAAGATTCATAAAACAAGCAATTAATATCAAAGTCAGACACGCCACTAAAATATAACTTTTCTCTACAGTAATCTCAATTTTTAGTGGTCATATCAGTATAACTATCAACCACGTTAATTATTTCTGCTTATATACCAACTTACTCAACATACATTATACCATAACACTCAAAATATCATAAACTTAGCACAGATTATACAATAATACTCAAAATATCATAAACTTCACTTCGTTATAACATCATCTCACTCTCATGACATTACAGAACCAAGACCATACTTTATTCAATGTACCACTAGTCATTTTCCTCTTCTCTATTGAGAAGGATACACTTCAACACATCCTATATCAATAGCACACATCGCCCTTAAAATTACCTTTCACTTTACTCTGTCGCTGAACAAACAGATTGACTTACTGCTATACTCGATACTTGGTTATTGTACTCGTTATCTGGCCCATCCTGTTATACCCTACCACGGCTCCACAGTACACTTCTAGTATTATCTCAATATGTCTCACTTTTCTACTTTTCTGCTATCCTCTCTCAGTTCCACTTTCCTTTTTGATTCTCTAATAAGAATGTTTACTCACTGTTACCGTTGATACCAAAACATCATCGTCGTGGTAGGGTGCCCAGACGGGCCTCTGCTGCCACAAATTAAGGTCTTCCCCAAGTTCTCGTGGACGCTCACCCTCTCTGACTGAATTCCAGTCTTTCGTCTCTCTCTTAAAAGGAATACGGAGACGGAAGTAGGCGTGCCCTATTCTTATTCTTCGTTCACTTCTCTCAGCGACCTCAGTCAGATCTGATCTATAACATTTTGGAATAGTGTCCATTGTGTAGCACTAATTCACACCAAACACGATCACCTCGCTAAGTTACTGCTCTCTCATCTATTCATGGTGATACAAACAATGAGAGGATGAGAGCAATAATAATAATAAAAAAAATTAAGGTTAATTGCGTGCCTTTTTTTTTTCTGTCATCATTGTACCTCGTGGTTCTGAATCACTACTTTCTCATCCCGTTCGTGACAGTACGAATAATGAGAGTACTTAAATGCCTCGCCTCTTCCGCCTGGTCATCTTTCATTTATTAATTTCCATTGCTCCTTCATCGATTTCATTGTTCATTATTCACTATTCCGCGACCTCCGCAGCTTCTTCGAGTTTATCAAGGTATCTCAGATATTTATATTTATCCCTCAATGTCTTCCGGTATCCTTTGCCTTTTATTGGAACTGGGACAACACGATAGTCACGATAATCTTCACTAATTGATCGTTGAGGTTGTTGTGATGTGGGTTGTACAGTGGGTGAATCAGCCGCCTGTGCCGTGACCCCACCGCACACCGGGTACACGTTGTCACCACCATCATCATCACCAATGTTGTCCTGACCACTGTAGTTATTGCTGTTATTGTTGTGATTGCTGTGATTGCTGCGGTTTACCTCACCGCAGCACCTATGTAGGTTTATATCCAAGCGATGGTTGGGACTTATTGTCCTCGTAATGCCACTCAGGGATTAGTGAGGCTGGTAACTCTCATCGTAAAGGTCAGGACCAACTTGCCTAGCCCCAGGCTTCTACGCTCCTCGTGGGAAAACACGAGATTAGATGATGTACGAATATTTTTGCTTCTTCCCTCTTTTCTTTTAGTAATCCCCATTCCTCCTGAGTTAGGCATCTTTTTATCCATAATTCTTTGAATTCCCCTGTTTCCTTAAATTTGCTTGCATTTTATAATACTTTTCCTACAGTGTTCACACTTTGGAAGGTTCCTGTACCTTCAGGGGCCTTGGCTTGTTTCAGTCATATTTCCCTAGCAAATTAAATTCCTCTATATCTTTCTCACAGTTGTGCTCTAATGCGTCTGTCAGTATGGTGATTATATTTACCATCCTCTTTTGGTCTCTAGAGTTTGTGTGTGTGTGTGTGTGTGTGTGTGTGTGTGTGTGTGTGAAGTGATTCGTCTGCGTTTTTTGTTTTTTCATAAGGTAATAGAGGTCAGTTCTGTTTCTGTGATTTTCGTTTATTTTTCCATAGGTTTCAGATCATATAGCCCTGCTAGGGTTACAGGAGAGCGCTACCCCTCCCAGCACAGCAGCCACCGGGCGGGGCGCGAACTCGCAACCTCACTATTACGAGCCCGACACCCTACCACTGAGCTACTGTGCTTCCCACTGGTACTCCTCACCCTGCCCTAGAGTGGAAAAGGAGGTCCGGATGATGATGATGATGATGATGATGATGATTGTCACAGGTTAACAATGCTGAATTTTTTGTGACTTTTTTTTGGTGACATTTGATGTCACTTCCGTTTTTTGTTTGGTTAAACCTGACGAAGTTTATTCATTTTATTTATATATATATTTATGTATTGGAGGTGACATTATTTGAATGCTTATATAAATTAGATATATTTCGTTCCTTTGATTTTGTTATTTGTTTTTTGTAATCTCTGGTACGAATGCATGACTCTCTCTCTCTCTCTCTCTCTCTCTCTCTCTCTCTCAGTAAATGAATAAACATAAAAATTTTGTCTGTATCTGTATTGTCAGTTATCCTTTATTCTACTCTGTTCAGGTTGATCTATCTGTCTATCAATATTTCCCACCATCTGCCTATCTGTTCATATATCTAGCCATTTGTCCAACTATCTATCTATTTTTCCCTCATATATATCGTCTGCTGGCCATCTCCACCTTGGCCTGCCTTGTCCGGCAGTTTTGAGAGACCCATCTGGGAAGGCACGAAAAATGGCCTTCTCTCTCTCTCTCTCTCTCTCTCTCTCTCTCTCTCTCTCTCTCTCTCTCTCTCTCTCTCTCTCTCTCTCTCTCTCTCTCTCTCTCTCTCTCTCGAAAATTGCCTCCCTCCAAAAAAAAAGTAAATAAATAAATAAATACGTAAATAAAAAGAGATAGGACGATAAAAATAAATGATCAGTCTTCTAATGGTAGTATGAAATTAATGATGATAAGTGATAAAAAAAAGATGAATTAGTTATCTGTGAAAAATAATTTTAAAAAATTAATATGGAAAGATAATGATGGTAAGGGGAAATTGTTTTGTCTATGAGAGAGAGAGAGAGAGAGAGAGAGAGAGAGAGAGAGAGAGAGAGAGAGAGAGAGAGAGAGAGAATAAGAACTCATACTCATACCTGTGGAAAGAATATGTCAACACGAAACAAACACACACACACACACACACACACACACACACACACACTAACTCAGTCCATGATATCTGCTTTTATATTTATCCACTTGATTTTCGCGGACTCAGGTCTTCTCGGTTGAGGACTCTCCATATCTCGCTGTCCGGCACTCCTCTTAGACCGGATACGTACTGTAGAGTTTGAAGTAAGTTTTCTTGTGGTCTTAGGAGGCTCCCTGACACCCTCTCTAGCAGTTTTTTCCTTTTTTTTGTTACTCGCTTAAAGGCCGCCTTTGGCGGCCTCAGCTCAGTGTTAAATCACTTCCCATCTTCAAAAATTAGTCATAACTCGGGAACCGGTGGCCCGATTGAGCTGGAATTGTTTTATTCTTCAAGTTAGTGCATTCTAACGGTACTTTGCTCTAACAAAAATTTGCGCTACATACGCCGTTTTTGCTGTGTTACGGTAACAAACAGACATACAGAAATCAGCTTTATAATATGGATTGGTTTACTAAGTGATATTTCGTGTGTGTATGTGTGTGTGTGTTTGTTTGTTTGTTTGTTTGTGTGTGTGTGTGTGTGTTATTATTTTTAGTAGTAGTAGTAGTAGTAGTGGTGGTTTTATTATTATTATTATGATGATGATGATGATGATGATGATGGTAGTAGTAGTAGTAGTAGTAGTAGTGGTGGTTTTATTATTATTTTTATGATGATGATGATGATGATGATGATGATGATGATGGAGGTGGGTCTATTGGAAACCACTGCCTTCCACCAGTAACGTCAGAGAAAGCTATATTAAGGCTAAGTATGCTATTATTACGGATATCTTTTAGGACTAACGACAATATATGCGTTTTGCTGTGAGCCTCTAGATTTCGTAGACTCTTCCTGTGAAGTAAGGCTGTACAATTTTCCTGTTTATTTGCCAGTGGATTAATTACTTGGGATATTCGTTGGGGCAAACATACAGAAATGACAGTGATTAGATGGATGTGTAGTGCGTCCTTAAATGCGAGGCCTGGGGGGGACTATGATTACGACTGAAAAGTAGAGAGGAAGGATGAGACTGGAGTGTATTGGTGCTTTGATGAGAAGGGGTAGACTGAGATGGTTTGGAAGGAAGGATGGGACTGGAGTGTATTGGTGTTTTGATGAGGGGTAGATTGAGATGGTTTGGGAGGAAGGATGGGACAGGAGTGTATTGGTGTTGTGATAATGAGGGGTAGATTGAGATGGTTTTGGAGGAAGGATGGAACTGGAATGTGTTGGTGTTGTGATGTGGAGGGGTAGATTGAGATGGTTTGGGAGGAAGGATGGGGCTGGAGTGTATTGGTGTTGTGATGAGGAGGGGTAGATTGAGGTGGTCTGGGAGGAAGGATGGGACTGGAGTGTATTGGTGTTTTGATGAGGAGGGGTAGATTGAGATGGTTTGGAAGGAAAGATGGGACTGGAGTGTATTGGTGTTTTGATGAGGGGTAGATTGAGATTATCTGGGAGGAATAATGGGACTGGAATGTATTTGTGTTGTGATAAGGAGAGATAGATTGAGATGATTTGGACATGTGGAGAGGATGGAGGATGGCAATGGGGTACGGAAAGTGAGAAGTGTGAACGTCGGGGGTAAGGTTGCGAGAGGCAGACCGAAAAAGACCTGTGACGAAGTCAAAGAGTGTGACCTCAGGGTTGAGGGACTGATAGAGAGGCTGCCAGAGATAGAGCAGCGTGGTAGCGCCTTTATCAACGATACATTACAATACGAACGATTTGGATGATAACGCAAATTTATCTCCTCTTGAACCGTGATTAAACGAAATTATTTTGCCTACCAATAAATCAGTTTCCCTCTCTGGTGGTCGTCTTCACACACTTCAGGATATTTTTCAGGATATTTCAGCGCCAAGGCAATTCTCTCTCGCTCTACTGTACATAATCCACTTACACGCATCGCCTGAATGTTCTCTTACTTTTTTCAAATTGCCTTCACTCAACTTTGTGATTTGACTCCCCCCTCCCTCCCACCCTTCCTGAGCCCTCCCACCCTTTCTTCACACTCCCATCCCTCCTTCACTACCTCCACCCTTCGTTTAACCCCACCCCTCTTCATACCCCACCCTTCCATCACCCTCCTACCCCTTCTTTACCCCCTCCACCCTTTCTTTACCCCCACTGCTCTTTACAGCCCCTCTTCCATCACTGTCCCACCCCTCCTTCACTCCCCTACCCCTCATTCACCTCTACCTTTCTTTTACCCTTCCCCTTCCTTCACCCTTCCCATGCCTTCACTCCCCAGGTCCCCGACCTTTCCTTTTCCCCTCCCCATCTTTCCTTTTCTAACCCACCTTTTCTTCACCATCCTTTCTCTTCCTTCATTTCCCCATTCTGCCTTCATTCCTCCTCCCTTTCTTTACCCCTACCCTACCTTCACCTCCACCCTACCTTCACCTCCACCCTACCTTCACCTCCCACCCTTCCCTCACCCCCCACCCTTCCATTACTTCCTTACCCTTCCTTTACTTCCTCACTCATCATTTACTCCCTCACCCTTCCTTCACCTTTACCCTTCCTTCACCCCCACCCCTCCTTCACCTTCACCCTTCCTTCACCTCCACCCTTCCTTCACCCCCACCCTTCTTTCACTTTCACCCCCACTCTTCCTTCACCTTCACCCCCACCCTTCCTTCATCCCCCACCCTTCCTTCATCCTCCACCCTTCCTTCACCCCCACCCTTCCTTCACCTTCACCCCTCCTTCACCCTCACCCATCCTTCACCCTCCCACCCTTCCTTCACCCCCACCCTTCCTTCACCCCCACTCTTCCTTCACCCCCCACCCTTCCCTCACCCTCTCGCCCAGTCTCCCAAGCATACTGTAGTATGTTTCACTGTCAGATTACACTCTGTGAAGCTGAAAAAACAGTCTGAAAAAAGTCTAAAGTCTTGAGAAACCGTCTAAGTTATCAGATTTCCTATCAACATAGCGATTTCTTCCACCCCATTCCCTCCTCTCCTCACGCCTCACCTAGCAACACTACACCATATTCCATAAGTTTTTGTCTCACTTTCACACTAAAAAATCCGAACCCCGTTTGGAAAACCATGTGAAAACCGTCTGGAAACCTGGAAGTCAGTCTTGACCCAACGTCAGAAAACCGTCTGAAAAAACGTCAGAAAACCGTCTGTAAAACCGTCTGAAAACCGTCTGGAAACCAGTGGAAAAGTCGAAAAAACGTTTGAAACCCGTCTGGAAAAATTGTCTGGAAAAACCGTCTGGAAAACCGTCTTGATTCTGTTAAAGCGAGGATCATTTATGTCTTCTCAACTTTGCAACCCCCCCCCCATGCGTCTTATCGCAGTCACACGGTCAGATTACATTTCATGACGCTGGAAAAACCGTCTGAAAAATAGTCTGGATACTGGAATAACCGTCTGGAATTCAAATCTCCTCCCACCCTAACGACTTGTCTCTCCATCCCTCCTATACGATTTTCACAGCTACACTGCCATATTCCGGGATTTTCTCTCACACTAGAAAAACCGTCTGGAAAAGCGTCTGGATTCTGGAAAAAGCGCCTACACATTTCTCTCAGTTTTGCGATTGTTACTGTATGTTCTAGCATCTCTCTCTCTCTCTCTCTCTCTCTCTCTCTCTCTCTCTCTCTCTCTCTCTCTCTCTCTCTCTCTCTCTCTCTCTCTCTCTCTCTCTCTCTCTCTCTCTCCTCAAGCCAAAGTTAATTTAAGTTGACGAAACTAGGAAATGTATGCTTTTTGAAGCACCCTTGCTACGCTGGAGCGAGAGAGAGAGAGAGAGAGAGAGAGAGAGAGAGAGAGAGAGAGAGGGAATAGAAAAAGCCGTCTAGATTTTGAAAAAGTTCGCCACGTAGACATTACCTCGAAAAAATCTTCAAAAAAAAAAACTTTGTTTTTTTCTTCACCAACACGAGGATATATTTTCTTCCCAAATCACATCAGTCACGCTGGAAAAAACCGTCTGAAGAAAGCGTCTGAATTCTGTTAATGGCTGTTTGCTCACCATGTGATGTTTTTTCAGAAGACCCATTTCCACCCCTGTCCAAAGTTATGTTGCCTAAAGATCATAACCAAGTGTATAAATATGTTTCTTAAATCACACATGGCGCTGTGAAAATCGTCTAGAAAAGCGTCTGGATTTTGTTAAAGTGAGAGACGTTGACCATGAACTGAAAAATACATACACCTTTTTTCTTTCCCTGTATCATAAACAGGTGTATAAATGTGCTTCCTAAATCACACATGACGCTGGAAAAACCGTCTGAAAAAGCGTCTGGATTCTGTTAAAGTGAGAGGCAGACCATGAGCTAAAAAATACATACACCTTTTTTCTTTCCCTGTATCACAAACACAAGGATAGATATTCATCCTAAATCACACATGACGCTGGAAAAGCCGTCTGAAAAAGCGTCTGGATTCTGTTAATGTGAGAGACGTAGAGCATGAACTGAAAAATACATACATCCTTTTCCTTTCCTATATAAAAAACGCGAGGATAAATATGCTTCCAAACCTCATGTCACGCTGGAAAACCCGTCTGGCAAAAGCGTCTGTAATCTGTTATATAATGGTTCTTTGCTCACCACTGGGAGTTTTCTGAAGGCTTGGTGAACTTTAATTTCCTCCCCTAGCCAAAGTTAAGTTACGTTAACTTCACAAACACGTATATAAATGTTTCTTAATAACACTGCCAAAATAATCGTCTGGAAAAAGCGTCTGGAATGCATTAAAGCGAGGGTCGGTTTACAATATACCTTCCAGTTTTTCCAGTTCCAGTAAAACCGTCCGGAAAAAGGTGCTAGAAGTCTGTAAAAAATTGTCTGGAAAAGCGGAAAAGCGTCTGGAATGTGTTAAAGGGAGGAACGGTTCACAATATACCTTCTAGTTTTCCAGTTCCAGCAAAATAATCCTGAAAAAAGTTAGAATTCCGGCAAAAAATCGTCTGAGAAAGCATCTGGAGTCTTAAATCCAGCGACGGTTCTCAATATACCTTCCAATTTTCCAGTTCCAGAAAACTATCCAGAAAAAAACCGTTAGAATTCCGTTAACGTTTTCAGCAGACGTTGGCGGCGCGCACTTCAAAAAACAAACATATTTTCCCGCCCCTCGTCGCCAAAGTTAAGCGACTTTAAGTTCACAAACATGAGTATAAATATGCTTCCTAAATCACATCATCCCTTCCTCCGCCCACCAGACCCGTCCTTGTAAAGATTAATTTTGTAAAAAAAAAATAATAATAATAAAAAACTAAAATAAAAAGCGTCTCCCCCCCCCTTTTTTTTCCAGGATCACATCACGTCAGCGGGTTCATTTACTCTCTGCGACAATGTTCCTTTATATATAGATATAGAGATAGATAGATAGATAGATGGATGGATAGATAGATATAATTATCATCTTCGCCCTAATAATAATAATCCTTAGGAGTCTTCTTATTTTAATCCCGTAGGACTAAGTGACTTCTTGGCATCTTTTTCATTCATTCACTGTGCGTACATCATTAGACTATACTTAACCAGCAGGGGTAGCCGGAGTTGCCCGAGTAAAACCCTATGATCGTGCATACCAATAGTGCTTGGAACCCTGGATGGCTATTATTATTATTATTATTATTATTATAATTATTTCTCTCTTCCTCCCCGTTCTCTTCTTCCTTTTCCACTTCCTTTCCTTCTTTTCCATCTCCTCCATCTCTCCCCAAGTTTCTTACTTTCAGGATAGCCTTTCCTTCATCCAAATTTCATGCATCCATTCCCCCCCCGTGATCGGCTTTCATGCAACTTCTGCATCTTGCACAACACCCCAAGTAATTCCCAACTACACACTCATGTTGCAGGAATCTCTCTCTCTCTCTCTCTCTCTCTCTCTCTCTCTCTCTCTCTCTCCCCCCCCCCACACACACACAAATCATCCTGCGGTAAGAGGCATAAAATTGACAAATGTTTCCCTTCACACCTCGCCCCCCAAACCACACCAGATTGTTAGGGAAAGTTGCCCGCAGCAACAACACAACAAAAACAAAAACTACAACAACAACAAAGACAACAAAAAACAAAAGAATAAAAACAACAGAAACAACGTATAACAAACAAAAACAAGCTAAAATAAAAAAAATAAAAACAACAACGAATACAAAAACAATAAAATCAACGAAAGGAACAAAACAAAAACAAAAACAACAGCAACAACAAAAACGGCAACAGCAACAAAAACAACAGCAACAACAAAACGGCAACAGCAACAAAAACAACAAAAAACAGCAAAACAACAATAAAAACAAATACCCTAAAAGAACCAATATAAAAACAACAAAGGCAACAACAAAAACAATGTAAACCACCAAAGCAACAAAAACAATAAAAACAACAAAAGCAACAACAGAAACTACAAAAGGAACAAAAGCATCATAAAAAACGACAACCAAATCAACAGTAACAAAAACAAATACCACAAAAACAAATACAACAAAAAGACAACAAAACTAAAACAACAAAAACAGCAAAACAACAAACACAATATCTTTCATCGTCGGATTTTAATTGAAATGTTGGGGGGATTTACTTGTCCTATTGAAGTTTTGTTTTGTGGGATAATATGGCAGGAAGTTACGGTGTGTGTGTGTGTGTGTGTGTGTGTATCTGTTCCCATTATATATCATGAACGGCTTGAGCTTTCAACATGAAACCTTCAGGGTGTCAAGATATGACCAAAATCTAGGCCTGTTTCGAAAATGGGCACTCGGGGTCAAAGTCAAGTTTACCAAAAAAAGTTGCCAAAGGTCAACTAGTTTTTATTGTCCGCCTTTAGCACCATTATATCTCATGAACAGCATGAGCTATCAACATGAAACCTTCAGGGAATCAAGATATGGCCAAAATCTTGGACTGAGCCAACGGCATATTTCTGGCGGACGGTTAGCATTCGTCTCCCGAATGCTTTTCTTTCATTTTAAAATTATTTGACTTTTGTGAAAAGCGGTGAGTGAATTCCGTTGAGTTTTGCGAATTTTCTTCGCATTTGGTTTGTAAGTAGCTTGTAACTTGGCCAACAGCATATTCTGTCGGGCGATTAGCATTCGGCTCCCGAATTCTTTTCTTCCATCAATTCTGCTATTGCTCAATCCAAATTCTTCAATGTATCATACTGAAACCTCTCACAATGAATGGAATATAATTAATCTGATTAGTAGCAGCCTTCATTAAAATTATCAGTTCAATAGATGCTTTTTATTCCGTCATTGACTATCTGTCATATTTTGGCTGTTTTTTTTTCGCAAGGACGATAACTCACAGACTCCTTTCACTCTAACTTGGCCAAAAGATGCAATCTCTCCACTACTGAGTTGTAACAATAGATTAACACTATGAATGCAACTATGAATGTGATGCTAGTCACAGAGAAGTGCCATGGAAAAGACGTAGAGTCTTAGTAGTGCCTTTTGCCACTGAGCTACGTGAAATAAGCTGCAAAAGGACGATAATTTGTGCCAAATTAAAATGAAAGGACTATATATTAACAGCCTTCAGAAACCATGTACTATTCTACTATTGTCTACTTTCTACTACCGTATTATACTATTTTTACTGCTTCCTACTATCTGTACTATTGCTATCCCCACACATTTATTTATTATTTAATTTATTCATTTATTTATTTATCTCATAGTAAAGATATCGTTGTTGTTGTCTGTCATTCTGGCCCCGGACTTGGCCAGGGGTCACTGGATAAATTAGAAACTTGTTTAATAAATGTCAGTCCCTCTCCCGATATAGGTCATGTGTTACCTGGTTGTGTGTAGCGGTGAGACGATATGAGAGAGAGAGAGAGAGAGAGAGAGAGAGAGAGAGAGAGAGAGAGAGAAAGAGAGAGAGAGTTGGTGGGTAGGAGAGAGAAACGGGTAAAGATAGGGCGATCGAGACAGAGGACAATTGTATACTGTTTTAAAACATGCATACTTTTAGAGAGCGAGAGAGAGAGAAAGAGAAAGAGAGAAAGAGAGAGAGAGAACTGGGGGATAGGAGAGAGAAACTGATAAAAAGAGGGCGACCGAGACCGAGAGGACAGTAGGACAGTTGTATACAGATTTATAACATGCATAATTTAAGAATGAGAGAGAGAGAGAGAGAGAGAGAGAGAGAGGGGGGGAGGGTGGGGGTAGGAGAGAGAAACATAATGTGAGGGTGACCGAGACAGAGGGGAAGACAATTGTATACAGATTTATAACATGCATCCTTTAAGAATGAGAGAGAGAGAGAGAGAGAGAGAGAGAGAGTGAGGGGGGGGGAGTGGGGAGCCATACGTCAGCCGGCTATTTTTTGTGTTCAAGCCGTACTGGGAGGTTGTATCATAGGGTTGGGGATATATTGGAGAGAGAGAGAGAGAGAGAGAGAGAGAGAGAGAGAGAGAGAGAGAGATGGACGATACATACATAAGTAGACATTTACATACGTGCATAGATGGATAGAAAGATAGATGGAAAGATAAACTGATGGACAGACCGACAGACAGGCAGTGATATTTATCCCTCCCATCCCTATCTCTTCCTTCCTTCCCTACTTCATTCTTTCCTTCCTTCCATCCTCCCTACTTCATTCTTTCCTTCCTTCCTTCCCTACTTCATTCTTTCCTTCCTTCCATCCTCCCTACTTCATTCTTTCCTTCCTTCCTTCCCTACTTCATTCTTTACTTCATTCCATCCTCCCTACTTCATTCTTTCCTTCCTTCCATCCTCCCTACTTCATTCTTTCCTTCATTCCATCCTCCCTACTTCATTCTTTCCTTCCTTCCATCCTCCCTACTTCATTCTTTCCTTCATTCCATCCTCCCTACTTCATTCTTTCCTTCATTCCATCCTCCCTACTTCATTCTTTACTTCATTCCATCCTCCCTGCTTCATTCTTTCCTTCCTTCCTTCCCTACTTCATTCTTTCCTTCCTTCCTTCCCTACTTCAATCTTTCCTTCATTCCATCCTCCCTACTTCATTCTTTCCTTCATTCCATCCTCCCTACTTCATTCTTTACTTCATTCCATCCTCCCTGCTTCATTCTTTCCTTCCTTCCTTTCCTACTTCATTCTTTCCTTCCTTCCTTCCCTACTTCATTCTTTCCTTCATTCCATCCTCCCTACTTCATTCTTTCCTTCCTTCCTTCCCTACTTCATTGTTTCCTTCATTCCATCCTCCCTACTTCATTCTTTCCTTCCTTCCTTCCTTCCCTACTTCATTCTTTTCTTCATTCCATCCTCCCTACTTCATTCTTTCCTTCCTTCCTTCCCTACTTCAT
Source organism: Coenobita brevimanus (assembly GCF_032717465.1). Taxonomy (NCBI): domain Eukaryota; kingdom Metazoa; phylum Arthropoda; class Malacostraca; order Decapoda; family Coenobitidae; genus Coenobita; species Coenobita brevimanus. The sequence continues at coordinate 37,166,798 of NC_137069.1, forward strand.
TCTTTCCTTCATTCCATCCTCCCTACTTCATTCTTTCCTTCCTTCCTTCCCTACTTCCTTCCTTCCTTCCTTCCTTCCCTACTTCATTCTTTCCTTCATTCCATCCTCCCTACTTCATTCTTTCCTTCCTTCCATCCTCCCTACTTCATTCTTTCCTTCATTCCATCCTCCCTACTTCATTCTTTCCTTCATTCCATCCTCCCTACTTCATTCTTTACTTCATTCCATCCTCCCTGCTTCATTCTTTCCTTCCTTCCTTTCCTACTTCATTCTTTCCTTCCTTCCTTCCCTACTTCATTCTTTCCTTCATTCCATCCTCCCTACTTCATTCTTTCCTTCCTTCCTTCCCTACTTCATTCTTTCCTTCATTCCATCCTCCCTACTTCATTCTTTCCTTCCTTCCTTCCTTCCCTACTTCATTCTTTTCTTCATTCCATCCTCCCTACTTCATTCTTTCCTTCCTTCCTTCCCTACTTCATTCTTTCCTTCATTCCATCCTCCCTACTTCATTCTTTCCTTCCTTCCTTCCCTACTTCCTTCCTTCCTTCCTTCCTTCCCTACTTCATTCTTTCCTTCATTCCATCCTCCCTACTTCATTCTTTACTTCATTCCATCCTCCCTGCTTCATTCTTTCCTTCCTTCCTTCCCTACTTCATTCTTTCCTTCCTTCCTTCCCTACTTCAATCTTTCCTTCATTCCATCCTCCCTACTTCATTCTTTCCTTCATTCCATCCTCCCTACTTCATTCTTTACTTCATTCCATCCTCCCTGCTTCATTCTTTCCTTCCTTCCTTTCCTACTTCATTCTTTCCTTCCTTCCTTCCCTACTTCATTCTTTCCTTCATTCCATCCTCCCTACTTCATTCTTTCCTTCCTTCCTTCCCTACTTCATTCTTTCCTTCATTCCATCCTCCCTACTTCATTCTTTCCTTCCTTCCTTCCTTCCCTACTTCATTCTTTTCTTCATTCCATCCTCCCTACTTCATTCTTTCCTTCCTTCCTTCCCTACTTCATTCTTTCCTTCATTCCATCCTCCCTACTTCATTCTTTCCTTCCTTCCTTCCCTACTTCCTTCCTTCCTTCCTTCCTTCCCTACTTCATTCTTTCCTTCATTCCATCCTCCCTATTTCATTCTTTCCTTCCTTCCTTCCCTACTTCCTTCCTTCCTTCCTTCCTTCCCTACTTCATTCTTTCCTTCATTCCATCCTCCCTACTTCATTCTTTCCTTCCTTCCTTCTCTACTTCATTCTTTCCTTCATTCCATCCTCCCTACTTCATTCTTTCCTTCCTTCCTTCCCTACACTATTCTTTCCTTCATTCCATCCTCCCTACTTCATTCTTTCCTTCCTTCATTCCCTACACTATTCTTTCCTTCTTTCCTTCCATACTTAATTATTTACTTAATATCTTCCTTTTTCATTTTTCTTCCTTCCTACCTTCATTCATTCATTCCCCTCTTGCTTCCCATCCTTCTTCCTTCCTTCCTTCCTTCCTCTCCCCCCCCCCTTCCCTCAGCCTCATTCGAATAATTTTGTACAGAGGAAATGTATGACAAGATTATGACACAGCTTTATGAACTCACTGACAGGAGAGCCGCTGAATTTCCTCTTCTATACTCCTTTCACTCAAACATGGCCCAGATGTTCGTCCCTTGGCAGCTTATTTCACGTAGTTCAGTGGCAAAGACAATACAATCGCTTTACCTACTCACTATAGCACTTCTCCGTGACTAGCATCATAAACTATTGTCAATCTGTTTCTACAAATCAGCATTCAAGATGGAGAGATGGGAATTTTAGGTCAAGTTAGAGTGAAAAGAGTATAGCAGATGAAGTGAAGGGCTTCAATGTGTTTTTATGGCTGTGTGGTGGAGTTAGGATTCCAAGAGCTTAACTCTTTAGTAGATGAGTGTGTGGCCCATTTGATAACTGTGATTGATTATGATTGTTCTCCCTCTGTTAGATTGTTTCTAGTCCTCTTGTGTGTGTGTGTGTGTGTGTGTGTGTGTGTGTGTGTGTGTGTGTGTGTGTGTGTGTGTGTGTGTGTTTTCCCTGCTGTTTTTTAGTTTTACCTCTTTTCTAGTCCTTCTTCCTTCACTAGTCTCATAATTTTTCGTTCATTTTTTCCTCATTCTCGTCTGCATTACCCATCAATTTTTATTCTCATCTATTAGGCCCATTATTTTCCCAACTATTATTCCCAAGTATTATTCCCAACTGTTATTCCCAACTATCATTCCAAACTATTATTCCCAACTATTATTCGCAATTATTATTCCCAACTATTATTATCAACTTCTATTCCCAACTATTATTCCCAATTATTATTCCCAACTATTATTCCCAACTATTATTCCCAACTGTTATTCCCAATTATTATTCCCAACTATTATTATCAACTATTATTCCCAACTATTATTCCCAACTATTATTATCAACTTTTATTCCCAACTATTATTCCCAGCTATTATTCCCAACTGTTATTCCCAACTGTTATTCCCAACTGTTATTCCCAACTATAATTATCAACTTTTATTTACAACTATTATTCCCAACTATTATTATCAACTATTATTCCCAACTATTATTATCAACTATTATTCCCAACTGTTATTCCCAACTATAATTATCAACTTTTATTTACAACTATTATTCCCAACTATTTTCCCAACTGTTATTCTCAGCTGTTATTCCCAACTGTTATTCTCGACTATTATTCCCATCAATTATTCCCAACTATTCTTAGCTATTATTCTCAACTATTATTTTCTTGTTAAGTATCCCTAGCACCTGTTCTGAATTGGTTTATTTAAGTCGTGGATTAATGATGAATGGTATGCTTTTATGAAGCCATAGTTGATAATAAAATGTGAGAGAGTAGTATGGGATAGTGTCAAAAATAAATCGCTTAGGAGGAGGTGCTTGAAGGGAAGAAGGAAGGAGGAAAGATGTGAAGGAGGAAGGAAAGAGGTAGGATATAAAGAAGGAAGGAAGACGAGAGCATTGACGTAAAGATGGGAGGAAGGAAGGAAGGATGTAAAGAAGGTAGGAGGGAAGGAAAGAGAAATATAAAGAAGGACTAAAGAAGAAGGAAGGAAAGATGAAAAGAAGGAAGGAAGCAAGGTGGAAGGAAGGAAAGAAGGAAGGAAAAAGGGAGGAAGGATGGAAGGAAGGAAGGAAGGAGGAATCAAATGACAGGAACGGAGGAAGGAAGGAGGAAGAACTAGAATAGAGGAAGGAAGGGGGAAAAGAGGAAGGTAGAGAGCAGATAAACTAAATAACACTACATCATTTCCCTCAATTCCTCATCTTAAGCCCATGTAAATAAAAGAAAATTCTTTAAAGCAAATACATGTAAAAAAAAAAAAAAGTGCGAGCTTAACAACAGCTTCCTGGGAGAATGAGAGTGGAGGGGAAATTGTTTTGCGTGGGGAGGTGAAGATGTTAAGGAATAGACTTGTGTATGTAAAAGAATGTTTGTTTGTCTGTTCTCTCTGGAATCGTGCGGGGTGCATATAGAACTCTCTAAACAGCTCTGACAGGTGCAGCTTTTTATGGCGAATTTAAATGTGTACGTTGCAGTTGCTAAAGTGGGCAAGATTTGAACGAACTAGAAATAATCGTCAGCGTTGTGGAAACATGGCAGCCAATTGCCGTAGGTTTTTTTTTTTTTTTTTTTTTTTACAACCATATTACAGTATCAGCTACAATGGGTGGGATGGGTGGACGGATTGGTGTGGTTGCCAGGGCGGGTGGGTGTGGGTGGGCAGCGTTAGTGGGTGGGTGAGTAGTGGAAAAATCCATGGTAGGAATAGGTCCATTGGGAATCGATCTGCACGTCATAGAGTTTTACCAGGGCAACGCCGGGTACCCCTGCTAGTGGTAGATAAATACGTAATGGGTACATAGGTAATGGAGAAACAGGTAAATAGTAGGTAATGGGAAATAGGTAGTAGATAAACTTGTAAAGAAAAGAGACAAAGTAAAAGGAAGTCTGTGGCCTCATTGATATAGGTAAGCAGGTAATAGACAGGTAGGCTAGGTAACAGGAAATAGGTAATATATAAATAGGTAAACAATAGGAAGTAGATAATAAGTAGGTAGATAGAAAGGCAAATAGGTAATAGGATGTAGGTAATAGATAGATAAATAAAAAAAAAAAACAGACGGGGAGGCAGAGGATAAAGAAAAATATATAGGCTTCCAACAGCTTACCTGGAGAGAGAGAGAGAGAGAGAGAGAGAGAGAGAGAGAGAGAGAGAGAGAGAGAGAGAGAGAGAGAGAGAGAGAGAGAGAGAGAGAGAGACAGACAGACAGACAGACAGAGAATCAATAGAGAAAAAACGGAGAAAATGAAGAAAAGAGAAAGAGACAGAACAGGAGACAAAGAAATCCAGAAAGAATTGCAAGGCGATAAGAAAAACTTGTTGAAAATTCGCTGTTTGAGAGAGAGAGAGAGAGAGAGAGAGAGAGAGAGAGAGAGAGAGAGAAGGGGGGGGACGAAGGAAGGAAGAAAACTGTTTGAGATGTGAACCAGATGTAATGTAGATATTTAGATGGAGAAATAGAGAGAGAGAGAGAGAGAGAGAGAGAGAGAGAGAGAGAGAGAGAGAGAGAGAGAGAACTATTCTTGATCTGAGCTGAATTGGGCAGGTAGGTAGGTAGGTATGAAGATAGATTTAGATCGATAGAAGATGGCCAGAGAGACAGGAACGTATAATTGAATAGGTAGATAGAAAGATGGATAGATGATAGATAGATAGATAGATAGACAGACAGACAGACAGGTAGATAAAGTAAATAGAGAGAGAGAGAGAGCGGAAAGGAACTTGGGCTATAAGGAATAAATAAGATGTCTCAACTTCTTAAAGAATCACAGTGAAAGTAAATAAGGAGAGAGAGAGAGAGAGAGAGAGAGAGAGAGAGAGAGAGAGAGAGAGAGAGAGAAAAGGAAGAAATAAGATGTCTCAACTTCTTAAAGAATCAGTGAAAGTAAATAAGGAGAGAGAGAGAGAGAGAGAGAGAGAGAAAAAAGGAAGAAATAAGATGTCTCAACATCTTAAAGAATCAGTGAAAGTAAATAAGGAGAGAGAGAGAGAGAGAGAGAGAGAGAGAGAGAGAGAGAGAGAGAGAGAGAGAGAGAGAGAGAGAGAGAGCGAGAGAGAGAGAGAAAGAAAGAAAACTACTCTAGATTTGAACTTAATGTGAGGTAGATGGTTACATAAACTCATAGGCAGATATACACAAGAGAGAGAGAGAGAGAGAGAGAGAGAGAGAGAGAGAGAGAGAAAGAGAGGAGGCTATAAGGAGGAAAATGAGAAAAGTTGAGAAAGGCTGAGTAGTTTTCATTTCTCAAGGCTTGTGACGAATTGTAGCCTATGGTTCCCTCCGTGCAGTCTCCTTGGTTAATAGTCAAATTAACCCACCATTTTTTTATCTGACGGAACTGGGCAACTACTGCAACTAGAATGCTAAGACATGCCAGAGTCTCCTTGGTTACTAATCAAATCAGTCCTCCAGTTTATTTATTTATTTCCTTAATTTGGTCCAGACTCTTGTTCTGGTTTTTTCATGTACCCGCGTGGCAGAGAGAGAGAGAGAGAGAGAGAGAGAGAGAGAGAGAGAGAGTTTGAAGCGAACTAACGAAGAAATAAAGAGAAATAAATAAATGAAGCGTGGAAGAAAGACGCTAAGGCGGAGTAACTTCCAAATTACACAAAAGCTACTGCTACTACTACTACTACACACACACACACTACTACTACTGCTACTACTACTATTACTACTACTACTACTAACACACACACACACACACACACACACACACACACACACACACACACACACACACTGTTACGGAACAGAGAAAGATAATTACACTTTAAGTGAGAATACGAAGAGTCACTACTGTCCCGTAAAGTTCCAGGTTCAAAACAAAAGAGTTAGGTAAAATTACAAGTTAAAGTTTAATGCTTAAACTAACAACAAAACATTCAGGACTCATAAGGATAATGTAATGGCAAAAACAGGTTAAATATATGGTTAACTGCAATAGCCTCTATTAACACGAAATTAGCATGAGTAAATTTATCTAAGTCAGCCCTGATAAAATGAGATACCAGATAATACTCAGTGAATGCCAGATAAATTATTACAGATCCAAACTAGTATCAAAAATGACGGACATAAAACCCAACATTAATCAAAAAAGACCTCACTAGGCCTAAGAATTAACCTTATGCTACACAGTACAAGAAAAAATACAACAACAGTTATACTCAAATTACACACAGCTGCTAGATGTTTGCAGATTTCTTGAGCACTCACAATAATAATAACTGTACAGGGGAGGACAGAGATGTGAACAAAATGAGGAGCAGATCTAAGTGGCAATGATGCAGAAACTGAGCTCATTATATAGGGGCCAGCAGAGCTTGATACAACTTGTAAGAGGGACGCGCAAATGAAGCGATGGAGACAAACAGTTGACAATCCAGCACTGAATAACAGAAAGGACGACTTACTCTACTATAACGGTAGAAGGGGGGGACTGAGGCAGAACACGCTCGTGATCAAACATGCAGCATACTGTGCGTTAAAATTACACAAAGGATGATGAAATCATAGGCTATGTAACACCTCCCCACAAAGAAAAAAGAAATTTACAAAGGAAATTTCTTATTACTCTAAAACAATCTGTCTAAAGTCTAGATAAGCAATCTGCAATAACATTTTCTTTCCCCTGGACATGTTGTATGTCTAATGAATACTCCTGAAGAAGTAGACTCCATCTTGTCAATCTCTGATTTTTATCTTTAAACTTACTAAGGAATTTCAGTGGGTTGTGATCGGTATAAATGACTATGGGGTCAAAACCAGAACACAAATAAAATGAAAACTGCTGTAAACCCAAAATCAAGGCCAAAAGCTCTTTCTCAATAGTGGAGTAGTTCTTTTGAGGTGGAGTGAACTTCTTACTGTAATAAGATACAGGATGTTCAATACCCTGATCATCCTCTTGCAGCAAAACAGCCCCAGCTCCTGTATCACTTGCATCAACAGCCATCTTAAAAGGCTTAGCAAAATTTGGAGTAGCGAGCACTGGCTGACTTAATAGAATAGCTTTAAGTTTGTTGAAAGAGGATTCACAGTTATCGGTCCAGACAAATTCAACTCCCTTTTTCAGTAGGTCTGTAAGTGGTGATACAAGAATAGAAAAGTTAAGAACAAATCTCCTGTAATAACCTACCATTCCCAAAAATCTTTGTAGCTCTTTCCTACTTTTAGGTCTGGGAAGATCACTTATAACCTGAACCTTAGCTCCTGGTGGTGCAACATGTCCATCACCAATTACATACCCAAGGTAATGAACTTTAGCTTGACCAAACTCACACTTTGATAAATTAGCTACAAGATTAGCCTGAACCAAACGCTCAAGAAATTTACTGACATGGCATAGGTGATCTTTCCAGTTGTCACTGAAGATTAATACATCATCAATATAAACAACACACCCTGCCAAACCCTCTGTTACAACATTCATGAGCTTCTGAAATGTGGCTGATGCATTCTTCATACCATACGGCATTACAGAACATGCAAAAGCCTTTCCTAGTGTTACAAAACATGAGATCTCCCTAGCACGTTCAGTCATAAGTACTTGCCAGTATCCCTTTAACAAATCAAACTTACTTATGTACCTAGCCTTTCCGATCTTGTCTATGCAATCTTCCACACGAGGGAGAGGGTAAGTGTCTGTTTTGGTTATCTGATTAACACGTCTGTAGTCAATGCAAAGCCGCTGTGACCCACCTGGCTTAGGGACTAGAGTGACAGGAGAACTCCACTCGCACTGACAGGGCTCAATCATCTTGTGGTCCAACAGGTAGCCAAGCTCCTTCTCGATGAGAGGAACTTTCACTGGGTTCACACGGTAAGGAGGCAGTTTAATTGGCTTTGCGTCTCCAACATCGACATCATGCATCAACACAGTGGTTCTTCCTGGAGTGGCACAGAACACTTGCGGGTACTCCTGCAGTAATGCCGAAAACTCTTGCCTTTCCTTGGGAGGTAGATGAGAAAGCTTAGTCTGGAGATCATTCATGATATCAGGATTCTTCCCCAAACTATCACTCAGGCTCATACTGCATGGGAGAGCTTCACTTGCAGACTCGGGTGGAACAGCTACAGTGCAGACTGGATTATTTACGTGCCGCCTGTGATATAACTTTAGCATGTTGATGTGACATAGTTGCTTGCTCTTTCTACGATCTGGTGTGGCGATGACATAGTTGACATCACTGAGTTTCTTCTCCACGAAATAAGGGCCACTAAACTTGGCTTGAAGAGGTTGCCCATGAAGAATCAAAACCTGATCTCCTGGCTGAAAGTGGCGTAACCTGGACTTCTTATCATACCGAGCCTTCATCTTCTCCTGAGCAGCTCCTAAATTCTCTCTCGCCAGCTGTAAAGCAGTGGACAGCCGTTCTTTGAACTTCATCACATACTCCAGCAGGTTGACGTCATCTTCCTCCGACAGCCAGCATTCCTTGAGTAACTTAAGGGGTCCTCTTACTTCATGGCCAAACAGTAGTTCAAAAGGTGAGAAGCCCAGTGATTCATTTGGAGATTCTCTTGCGGCAAATACGACGAATGGAAGACCTTTATCCCAGTCTTTCTGATGTTCCAAACAGTATTTCTTGAGCATCGATTTGAGTGTTTGATGATATTTCTCCAACGCTCCTTGGGTCTGGGGATGGTAAGCTGAAGACGTGATCTGGGAGATGCCCAACTCTTTCAGAGACTGCTTGAAAACATTCGACATGAAATTACTTCCCCGGTCTGACTGTACCTCCTTAGGCAGACCAAACTTTGTGAAGAACCCTAGCATTTCCTTAACCACGTTCTTTGCTGAGATATTTCTAAGTGGAATGGCTTCAGGATAACGAGTAGCCATATCAATCATGGTCAACACATAAGAAAATCCTGAAGAAGTCTTAGGGAGAGGGCCCACAATATCCACCAACACACGGGTGAAAGGCGCCTCAAAAGGAGGAATGGGAACTAGAGGTGCAACCTTTTCAGTCTGATTACACTTCCCCACAACTTGACAGGTGTGACAAGACTTACAATACCAGGAAACATCCCTGAAGATACCTGGCCAGTAGAAGTGTTTCAAAATGCGTGCCACAGTCTTCCTTACTCCAAGGTGTCCTGCCAAACTGGAATCATGAGCCACTCTAATGATATCCTGCCTACAAACACGAGGGATGACAACTTGATGTACAACCTCCCATTCACAGTCGGCTGATGCTGTTGGGGGTCTCCACTTCCTCATAAGTACTCCTGACTTTACATAATAACAAGTAGAAGCACCGGCTGACTCTTCTTCACTGTAAGCAGAGTTAGCTAGACCTTTCAACTCAGGGTCAGCAACCTGCAACTCCAACCAACTCTTGACGAGACAAATTATCAACACTACGGGGTACTGCCTCATCTGGTGAGTGGTCCAAATTAGCAAGAAAAGTGTCAGCTAGGATAACATCATCATCATCATTATCCTCTAAATCACCAGTAACTTTAGACTTAGCCCTAGTGACAGCACATGCAGGGAACACATCAGGGACATCACAATCCTGGGCCGCAGCCACTGGCTCACTAGACAACTGAGGAGCTGGACACACTTGACTTCCACCAATATCATTTCCAAGTAAGAAAGTTACACCTGACATTGGGAGTGTCTCAACCAACCCAACCATAACAGAACCATTAACAAAACCAGACTCTAAATTCACTCTGCACAGAGGGACAGAGAAGTAATTATTCCCTACACCTTGTAAGATTACAGTTTCATCAGAGGAATTAACATTAGAGCCTAGAACACTGGTCAGCATAAGGGATTGGCAAGCACCTGTATCACGATATATTTTAACTGATTTCCTGTCATTACTGTCCAGAGGACTGACAAAAACCATCAGACAGGAAATTAGCACATGAACTCTTGAGAGTGTCACCCACGTTACTGCTCAAAAGAGGAGCTCCATCATGAGAATTTAAGTTACCCCTCAAAGCAGGTTCAGTTAACTCAGTTAAAGAATTCTGGGAACTCTCAAGAGTGGACACTAGACCAATTGACTGAATATTTAAAGACTCCTTTTTGTTCACATCACGCTGTCTCCTGAAACATCTCTCCGTAGTATGACCAAGCTTACTACAATAAGTACATTTACTTTTCTGAAATCTAGAGGTGAAGCTGGTATTTACTTCCTGAGAAACATCATCTTTATTCTCTTTCCTGTTACCTGTACTCTGAGTAGAGGCAACGTACTTACTCTCAGCTTTCCTTTTTCTCTAGAATATCTCTTGTGAGTGAGAACATATTCATCAGCTAAAACTGCAGCATCAGACAAATTATCTATTCTTCTCTCGTCAAGATATAGGCTTACATCTTTATAAATACACCTTTTGAAGTCCTCCAGCAAAATCATCTGCTTAAATTTGTCAAAATCAGAATCCACATTCTTAGAATTTAACCACTGCTCTAACAGATCTTCTTTGATTCTTGCATACTCAACATGGGATTGCTTATCTTGCTTGTAAGTTGTCCTAAATTTTACTCTATAGGCTTCAGGAACAAGCTCATAGGCCTTAAGAATCAAGCTCTTAACTACATCATAATTATCAGATTGATCCTGAAGCAAAGATGCATAAGTTACTTGAGCTTTACCGGTGAGAACAGTTTGAAGGAGTACTGGCCAATACTCCTTAGGCCAATTAAAACCTGTAGCTACCCTCTCAAACAACTGAAAATACTTTGTTAAATCAGATTCATTAAAAGGAGGGACAAGTTTAACATTTTTAGCCACATCAAAATCATCAGAGCTAGATGATCCAGTTCCACCTTGTTTCATGCGATACTCATGGTCTGCCTGAATCCTAGCAATTTCAACTTGTGCCTCAGCCTCCTTAGAACGGGCCTCCGCCTCCTTAGCACGAGACTCCGCCTGCTTAGCCTGAGCTTCCTGCAGGGCTAGCTGTAACTTAGCTAATTCAACCTGCGTTTGCTCATTTGGAGGAGTTACATTAAACAAGCTTTCATTAATCATGTCAACAATTTGATCTTTAGAATGATGAGAGCGAACAGCAATTCCCAATTGTTGAGCAACAAGCTTAAGTTCATTCTTTGTTCTGTTTTCTACATCACACACTGTTTGCACATTTGACAAAAAATCTTTGGCTTCATCAAGTGTAGTAATAGTAGACATAATTAATAAGTAACAGTCACAAAATATCAAGCAATATCCTTATTTTAATATCCTGAATATCCTGGTAAGAGGTCGCCAAATTTATGTTACGGAACAGAGAAAGATAATTACATTTTAAGTGAGAATACGAAGAGTCACTACTGTCCCGTAAAGTTCCAGGTTCAAAACAAAAGAGTTAGGTAAAATTACAAGTTAAAGTTTAATGCTTAAACTAACAACAAAACATTCAGGACTCATAAGGATAATGTAATGGCAAAAACAGGTTAAATATATGGTTAACTGCAATAGCCTCTATTAACACGAAATTAGCATGAGTAAATTTATCTAAGTCAGCCCTGATAAAATGAGATACCAGATAATACTCAGTGAATGCCAGATAAATTATTACAGATCCAAACTAGTATAAAAAATGACGGACATAAAACCCAACATTAATCAAAAAAGACCTCACTAGGCCTAAGAATTAACCTTATGCTACACAGTACAAGAAAAAATACAACAACAGTTATACTCAAATTACACACAGCTGCTAGATGTTTAGAGATTTCTTGAGCACTCACAATAATAATAATTGTACAGGGGAGGACAGAGATGTGAACAAAATGAGGAGCAGATCTAAGTGGCAATGATGCAGAAACTGAGCTCATTATATAGGGGCCAGCAGAGCTTGATACAACTTGTAAGAGGGACGCGCAAATGAAGCGATGGAGACAAACAGTTGACAATCCAGCACTGAATAACAGAAAGGACGACTTACTCTACTATAACGGTAGAAGGGGGGGACTGAGGCAGAACACGCTCGTGATCAAACATGCAGCATACTGTGCGTTAAAATTACACAAAGGATGATGAAATCATAGGCTATGTAACAACACACACACACACACACACACACACACACACACACATACACACACACACACACACACACACACACACACACACACACACCATCTCTCAGCTTCCATTCCAACACTCCAGTCCCTTCACCCCACCCCCTACTCTAGGCTGGGGATATGTTGCAAAGTATTGACCCCTTCACTGATGCAACACAAGGGCCTCGAGTGCCAAGTGCCATCGAGTGCCAAGCGTCGTCCTCGAGGGCCAAGCGTGACCTGCCTTTGCGTTGATGGCCTCTCGACTCCCAGCTCACTCACACTTCACACACATTTGTTCACGCTTTTAGTTTCTGCGACTGTATTGATGACTGAAGAGGAGGGAAAGTTTGTACCCTAGATTAGAACAGGGATATTTTCCACCTCTTCACACCGAGCACCCCATGAGTTATGAGACCCTCGCCCCGTACCCCATTCATCTGTCACTGAATATAGGATGGTGGTAGGCCTATACTGTCTAATTCATTATACAGTGATACTACAAAGGATAATAGGATGGTAGTATTTCTATGCTGACTAATTCATTATACAGTGGTACTACAGTGGATTATAGGATGGTAGTAGGCCTATACTGACAAATTCATTATACAGTGGTACTACAATGGATTATGTCAAATGGTTGAAAATGTAATGACTTTATTAAGCAGTTCACCATTAATGTCATTGGAAATATGCAGTTATACTATATAGGAGTGAAACTAATTGCTTTTTGAAGAAAATGAACATTAGCACTAATTGAGTGTAGAATGGTGCTGTAACGGCTAAGACTAACAATAATTACTTCATTTAGCAAGTAAGCATTAACACCATGTTTTAAATATGAAAACCAGTATTAAACTTCAGTGTGAAGTCTGTGCCTGATCAGTGCAAACAAGTTTCTCAGTTCGAGGAGCAGTATTAGGCAAACATACTCGAAGGTCATGCTCCACATTAAGCCACGCTCGGTGTTTATTTTGCATTTTTAATAGCATTGAAAATCGTTGCTCGCATGGTAAGTACTTAGGAACATCAACAAAAACATCACAGCAACATCAGCAGGGTAAAGCATAGTGACTTAGACCAGAACTTGTCCAGGAGGGAAGTTTTTAAATTATATCTTTAACAACACAGTCGTTCACCAACTCTAGGAATTCTTCTTGCATGGTATGAAAGGGAATGTGCACAGTCACAGTGAATGGGTTTCTGATAAATTTTTATTCCAAGTGGCACAGTAGAGAATTTGGGTTGTAAGACTGAAATTAGCGAATGGAAAATTTTTGAGTGTTTAATTATTTAGGAAATGTTGTGAACAAAAATGAGAATGAAAAAACAAGCTCGTTCGTCGACCGTAGAGTTGTGTGGCGTCATGGATCCGCCAAAGGAAGTTAAAGAAATGGGCGTGGTGGGCGTAGGATTGGGCGGGGATTTTGATAGGCAGTGGGGATGGGGCGCATAAGTATAGCCTGTGAAAATGAATGCTCTAAGGATTAGTGATATGAGTGCAATGAAGGATTTATTATATGCTTTAAGACTGAAAAATATCGAGGCAAAGAAAATGGGAGGGAGAGTGAATGGGTAGGATGACTGAAATAACGTTAGGGAAGGGAGGCGGGCCATGAGTAGTATTTTAAGTGGCATTGTGGAGTTCCTAACACGTTTTTGTGTGTTTTATTCTTCACATTGCACCTTAATATCCCCTTGCACCGTACACGTACTGATGGAAGGTACTATATGTCGAAATTAGCATGAGATATGTAACAAAAAAAAAAAAAAGTTTATGTGTAGTAGGCAAAATAAATCGCTTTGGAAGAGGTGCTACTAAGCCTCATATGAAGCCTAAAATACCGGCCTACACCCTGTGAAAATCGGTGCTGCAGGAGTGATGATGTGCGGTGAAGGGTTATATAAAAATTTTCTCCTTGAAGAAAAATAAGAATAAGATGGTATTGAATTATTTACAGCACAAGTATAAGCTGGAGAGGGTGCAGCAAGGAAGGAAGGTAGGAAGAGAGGAAGGAAAGAAGGAAAGTGACAAAGGCGTTAGAAAAGGTGGAAGGAAGGAGGGAAGGAAGGAAGGAGACAGGGGTGTTAAGAAAGGTGGCAACAAGAAAGGAAGGAAGGAAGGATGGAAGGAAGATGACAGGAGCGTTTAGAAAGATTTTTTAGGAAGGAAGGCAAGAAGATAGAAAGAAGGAAAAAAGGAAGGAAAGTGACAAAAACGTTAAGAAAGTGTCCAGGAAGGAAGGAAGGAAGGAAGGAGGGAGGGAGGGAAGTAAGGAAGGAAGAAAGGATGGGGGGAAGGAAGCAAAGAAGGACGGTGACAGGGGGGTTGAAATAGTGACAAGAAATAGGAATAGCGTCATGGAAGGAGAAAAATAATTGCATGACAGAATACTATACTCCGTTCACCTTAAATAGGCCCAGATTTTCGTCCTTTTGTACCTCATTTCACGTAGCTCAGTGGCAGAAAAATATGATACTACGGCTCTACGTCCTTTCCACAGCACTTCTTCGTGACTAGAACCATTATTTCAGTGTTAGTTTCTTGTTAAGCTCAGCATTCAAGATGGAGAGATGGCAATTTTAGGTCAAGTTAAAGTGAAAAGAGTGTAGATTTTCTTTTCTTCTTTAGCCATTATTGCTCAAAGTATTGGCTAGTGTTTAAAAGCAAGGCGCTTAAGACGTGGAGATATTCTCTCTCTCTCTCTCTCTCTCTCTCACACACACACACACACACACACACACACACACACACACACACACACACACACACACACACACACACACGCACACACACACACACAAACACACACACACACACACACACACACACACACAGAGGGGGAGGAGTAGAGAATTCCAGCCAAATTGACGAAGGTAAACGGAGAGAGAGAGAGAGAGAGAGAGAGAGGTGAAGGAGGGACTGATGGAGGGTTGTCACGGGGTTTTTGTGAATATGCAGTATTAAAGAATAATATTCAATAATGTTACTTGAGAACAGGGACAAAGAACTGACTTGTGAAAATCAAGCAATGATTACTTTATGCCGACTTACTTCGCCGATTCTCTAAGGAGGAGAATTTAAAAACTTTCTTAACAGAACACAGCAGAGACTAATTACTCACACGTGCTGTTTACTGGTACTGTTAGCCTCTGGAGAAAGTGACTCCACCCCTGACAATCAATATCTAATGCTATTAATGATAAACAGGTTCTTGCCAGTGCATTAACTCCTGGTTGCACAACAGATTTTAAGCTTAATGCAAAAGGACTGGTATAAGTACCAGTTATGAATAATGCAAAGCGTTTATGCAAACTAGGAGCTATAAGTGAAATAAGCTTAATGTGGAGAAATAAAACACGAGTTTACATTACATTAAGCTCAAGAAAAAGAACTGTTAATTTATTGATTACAGTAAGTTAAATTTACGTTACATGTTTCAAAATGAATTCAAAATAAGGAGAACACACTCACTCACTCACTGAAAAGCTAAACTCTTAAGCCTAGGAAAATACGAAAAGAAATACTGGTCAGAGAGTGGGTTAAGCGGGATGAGCTGGGCGTCGTTGCTGAGGAAGGACGCTGCCACACACGCTGAACCTCTCACCGATTCACGCTAGGTTGGGATTCAGGAAATTGCTGTACACACGCTGCTCCAAGCTGGGCCAACGAACCTAGTCCCACAGCGTTCTAATCCTGACTGAACTCAAACAAGTGAGATGAGGGCTGAGGCCAGCTGCTATCTGGAAACGGCTAATGGAAAGAGAGTGAGTGAAACACACCCATAATAAATCTCTCAGCGAAAGCGCTAATGTCGCCCGCAAGGATGATCACTTATGAAACAGTGAAAAATTGTTCTGAAAACACTCCCAATTGGGTGAATACGTGGCGGTTGACTGAGTGATACTTACTGGGATTCCACTAGAATTCGCGGTTTCCCACCAAAGTTCAATGTCACAAGTTTGTTTAGATATATGATCGCGTGAATTCGTGAATTACACCCCATCAAAATCATTTTTTTTTTCCTCAGGAAAAAAAATAATTTGAATATACATATAAATCCTAACTCAGTCACACAAGATTCACACTGTGGTGTGTGTGTTTTCCTGCTACAGGAAAAAGTCACAGTCGCCAGTGAGCAAAAAAAAAAAATCGTATTTACGTTAATAGAAGCAAGCTTGAGGAAAAAAACTCCGTGACGACGGTGTAAAATCCTGTACTCAGGTCAAACTGAGCGAAAAGTTTGCTACATTTACATTAACAACTAATTGTTATGTAGCGTGATGTATGTAATACACGGTGTAGGTGTGACAGTTGTGGTATAACTGTGCCTACGTGTAAAATTACATAATGCAAATCAATTGTAAATGATGACAATGAGGCAGAAGAGAAGAGGCAGCAGCATGTGTCAGGGACGATCAGCTGTTCTGCACGGCAATGCTGCACCCGCCAGCTGCACCTGTGAAAGCAATCAAGGTGGAGCATCAAAAGTGTCATTTCTCTCTCTCTGCCTAGCAATCAGTACTTATATTACAAAAAGTACACTATTTACGTTATTAACCAGGAAACGTAGTTAAGGCGTCTCTGCAGGACATCAAAAGCTGACCCAGTTTACTGGTTAAACCCTAAACTTAATTAGCGAAAAGACTGGGCGTTTGTGCAGGACATCAGATGCTGCAATTCGCTAAATTAACCAGGGAACGTGGTCATGAGTGAAAAGACTGGGCGTCTGAGCAGGACATCAAACGCTGCAATTCGCCAGGGACCCAGTTTACTGGTTATCAGTTAGCAGGCGAGACATCAGGTCTGTGCCTACATTGTCACTTCCCTTGATGTATCTCACAACAAGGTTAAACTGCTGCAAATACAGTGTCCAGCGTGTCAATCTTGCATTAGCCATCTTGGTCATGCTGAGACTAGTGAGTGGCATATGATCAGTTTCCAGAGTGAATGGTGCCCCATATAAATAATAATAATATTTCTTAACACCATCAACCATGGCCAAGAGTTCCTTCTCAACAGTACTGTAATTCCTCTCGGAGGATTTTAGCTTACGGCTGTGGTATGCCACTGGGAAAATTCCACCTTCTGATTCCTGCATTAATACGGCACCTACTCCATCTTGTGAAGCATCAGTGCGCAGTATGAAAGGTTTGTTGGAATCAGGCAACTGCAAGATAGGCTCCTTACACAGCATATTCTTAAGGGCAGCAAAAGATCTCTCTTGCGCTTCTCCCCATTCAATGGTGTTTGGAGCATGTTTTCGAAGTACCTCGTACAACGGTTGGGCAATAAGAGTAAATTTGGGGATAAAACTCCTATAATACCCCACTAGGCCAAGGAATGCCCTAACCTGTTTCTTGGTCACGGGTTTCGGGGCTTCTCTAACTTTCCTAATCTCGTCACCCTGACACCTGCAGCGATTGTTGCCAACAATATGTCTGAGGAACTCCACCTCACTGTGAGTAATTTTACACTTGCTAGGCTTCACAGTCATGTTGAAACTCTGGAGTCTACTAAAGACAATTTCCAAGAGTCTGAGGTGCTCTTCCAACGTGGCAGAATGAACGAGGACATTGTCAACGAACATCTCTTCTCCTACAATACCATGGAGCACTTGTCTCATGGCACGATTGAATACTGCTGGGGAATTGGTAAGTCCAAATGGGAGGATTTTATACTCATACAACCCCCTAGGAGTAGCAAAGGCAGTGAACTGACGGCTCTCCGGGTGAAGGGGAATTTGGAAGAATTCTTTCGCCAAATCGAGCTTCATGAAATATCGTGACCCTGCCAGCTTGGAGAAGATGGCAATGTGGTCACCCATCGGCTCAGCATCCACTTTGGTGATTGCATTGAGCCTGCCACAAATCCTGACTCCACCATCTTTCTTGTGAACTACTACCATTGGACTGCAGTAAGGAGATGAGGACTTTTCAATAATACCTGCAATCTCCATGTCAGCAATTTCGTTGTCTTCTGCGCCCAGTAGTCGCATGGGAATCGGATATGGCTTAACCTTCACGGGAGTATCACTGGTCAACTCAATTTTGTGACAATCAACCTTTGCAAATCTAGGTTGGTCAGAGAAGACATTAATATACCGACAGAGCAGTGACCTTTTGGCATTCTGATCACCCATTGATAAGTCAGCGTTAAGTAAAATATCTCTGACAGTCTCTTCCTGACGGGACTGAGCGGTTAAGGGCTCGTCATCATGGTCATCAGCTGGGATCACCACGGCTGCCCCGATTTCTTCCAATGGCTGGTCACTATCATCAGCTACTCATAGGCCAGTCTCCTTGGGGTTTGACTCATGATAAGCCTTCAACATGTTAACGTGGAACCTTTTGCGAAGATTCCCCATCTGAATTATGTAGTTGAGGTCTGAAATGCACTCTACTACATCAAATGGACACTTCCACTGTGCCAACAACTTGTTCTGGGCAGTGGGGAGCAACACCAAGCACTTATTGCCTGGACTAAACTTCCGAAGTTTTGCCTTCTTATCTTAATAGGCTTTCTGAACTTCGCGCGCCTTGATCAATTCTTCCTTAGCTAACTCGCACGTCGACTGGAGGCAATTAGCTAGATCAAGGACGTAGGTGTAGGTGGTCTTGACTTCAGAGTCGGGTTCTTCATCATCCCATAACTTGCGAAGGACTTGAAGTGGTCCACAGACCGACCTTCCATACACCAGTTCAAAGGGTGAGAACTTCAAGGAATGATGTGGGGCTTCTCGATAAGCAAACAGAAGAGGAGCAATGAACCATGGCCATTTCTTTGGCTGTTCGGCGGCCATGCGCTTTAACATCTTCTTGAGAGTCCCACTGAACCTCCCACACAGCCCATTACACATGGGATGATAAGGCGTAGTTCACAGGCCTCGGATGGACAACAACCTGAATGCTTCATTCATCCTTGCATAGGTGAACTGCAAACCCCGGTCACTTAAGACCTCTCTGGGGATACCTACGCAACAGAACACTTCAATCAATGCCTCAGCAATAGTGACGGCCTCTATATTCTTAAGGGCCACGGCTTCAGGCCACCGTGTGCTGAAATCAACAATAGTGAGGATAAACCTTAATCCGTCACTTGCCCTAGGGGAAATTGGCCCAACAATGTCAATTGCTACTCTCTCGAACGATTCAGAGATTACAGGCATTGGTTTCAATGGCGCAGGATGGACACATCCCCGGTCAGTGGTATGCTGACACACATCACAGGAATGCACAAGCCTTTTTATTTCCTGTCCCATTCCTGGCCAGAAAAAGTCAGCATGGATGAG
The DNA here is from genome assembly GCF_032717465.1 of Coenobita brevimanus. Taxonomy (NCBI): domain Eukaryota; kingdom Metazoa; phylum Arthropoda; class Malacostraca; order Decapoda; family Coenobitidae; genus Coenobita; species Coenobita brevimanus. Next base: position 37,186,228 of record NC_137069.1, read on the forward strand.
GTCAGAGGTTTTCTTTTGGCCCATGTGACCTCCCATCACTGAACAATGACCTAATTCGAACATTGCCCGGCGATACTTCGCGGGAACAATGAACTGTAGTCGAACCTCACTCTGGGGTGTTTGTGACTCACAGTATAACCGTCCTTGCTTGCGAAGGAACCTGGCTTGACCTCCCCGTGAATACTTAATCACTTTACCCTCCAGCTTCTTATGCACTGAGGCAAGTGTCGGGTCAGACTGTTGTTCTTGAACAACATCTTGACTACGAATCAAATCTTGCGGCGTTGCGACGGTCAACGGGGTGACACGATTCGGAGGCTTGGCCATGGCTTGTGTTACTGCAACAGCCGAAGTCTGACTAGCAACATCTACGGCGCAACTGTTTTTGACGTCCAGTATGTTGCCGATAATGAGGTCAAACAAGGGTTCTGACATGACAACAGCAGCTGTCAAGCCAGTGTAAAATGGAGAGGCCACCTGGTAACGTGCCTCAGGGAACAATCTCACTGATCCATCAATAAGGTTAGCTTGGATCTGTCGACCTGTGTACTCCTCAGGCCGAACTAGACTCTGCCTGACAGAGCAACCTGAGGACCCGATGTCTCTCAGGACCTTCACAGGAATGTCTCCCACAAACCCTGGCTGAACAAGGAAGGCACTGTCACCTGTGGGAGGGCCTGTGGAGGAAGCAGCTAACCACTGATTAGGCTGCTGAATAAATGATGCGGCAAACATGGTGCCCTGAGAATTAGATGCTTGAGGGGTTGTACTCACCATCTGAGGAGATGGAGCATTGACCTCCTGTGGCAGAGTGTTCACTGTCGCTGTGAGACTAGCGAACTGTGGGGGAGTACCCATACTGGTAGGGACGTGACCACCTTGCTGCTGCTGAGGAATGAAGACTGTGTTTGCTTCCTGCCTCCGATACACTGGGGCTGGTGCTGAAAAGGTTTGTCCCGATGGTCAGATACTGCTGCTGGTTAGGGTACCTGTTGTACCTCTCCCACTCAGGCTTCTGAGTGTTTTGCCCCTGGTCCTTCCTCTGCTGTTTTGGACCTTGGCCATTATTCTGAGAAAGCCTTGTTGCTGGGGTTCAATCTGAGACAGTTTCCCAGATTTATCAGCTTTCCTGTTCCAGGTATGCTGCTTACGAGTTTGATACCCGTATGCAGTGAAGAATGCATCAGCCTTCTCCACCATTTGGCTGGCATCTTTTACCTGGCAGATCTTAAGCTGAGCCATAAGTTCGGCAGGCCACGACTTTTCTAGCTGCGTGCGCAGCATAAGGTCAATTATCCCTTCATGCGTGGAAGGAGTTTCATCTTTCTCCATCCTCTCATCTAAGTAAGCAGTAAGCCGGTCAAGAAACTGAATGGCAGTCTGTTTTTCCTGTAAATGCACCCTCATGAACTGACTCTTGGCGTCGTCAGCTGTGAGACCGTACACTTTGACGAGTGCAGCCTTCATTATCTCATACGTGAGATTGTCTCCACGAATTCTGTGGAGAATATCGAGGGCAGAGCCCTCAAACAGGCTAAGAAACTGAAGCTGCTTAGCTGCCTCATCCAGCTGGTACAGTTGAGCCATATCTTCAAAACGAGCTATGTATGGCTCGATTCGCTCGCATTCCTTGTATGGGGGAAGCTTGATGTGTGTGGTTGCCAGAACATGTGCAGGGATAGCGATCGTGGAGCTTGGGCCAGCTGCGCCAGATGTGTCTGAAGCCAAGGAATCTCCCTTGAGCTTCAGCACTTCAAGTTCATGTTTTTCGCGTGCTTCTCGCTCGGCACGTTTGTGTTCTCGTTCTCTCTCTCGTTGTTCACGCTCGTATTCACGTTGTTCTCGCGCGTATTCGCGCTCTCTCTGGCGTTCCTCATGCTGAATTCGACGCTCTTCACGAGCATCATTCTCACGTTGCTGCTCGTAATTAAACCGAGAGAGGACGTAATCCTTTACTTCTTTGGGATCTGTAAGGCCCATATCTTTAGCTTCCTGTACATTGACGCTGGTAGAAATGATGCTAAGTCAATCTATGTGAACTAGAGACTAAGCACTGACTGCTATTTTGCAGAGAAAGATGCCAGTAATTGAGAATAAAGAATATAGGCACAGGTTAGTGGTGACCAGTTTTATATAGTTAAAATGATAAAGAAAGAAAATTGAACAAACAAGTGACTATGAAAACTATTATGTAAAATTAATAGAACTGAATCAATAATCACCAGTAAGATAGTGCCTATAGACTTTAATGATAAATACCTAAGTATGAGTGAGTGAGTGTTGTCTTGTGAATAACTTTAGAGCTAGGAGTTAATATCCTGGAATGAGGTCGCCAGATGTCACGGGGTTTTTGTGAATAGGCAATATTAAAGAATAATATTCAATAATGTTACTTGAGAACAGGGACAAAGAACTGACTTGTGAAAATCAAGCAATGATTACTTTATGTGGCTTACTTCGCCGATTCTCTAAGGACGAGAACTTATAAACTTTATCAACAGTACACAGCAGAGACAAATTACTCACACGTGCTGTTTATTGGTACTATTAGCCTCTGGAGAAAGTGACTCCACCCCTGACAAACAATATCTAATGCTATTAAGGATAAACAGGTTCTTGCCGGTGCATTAACTCCAAGTTGCACAATGGATCTAAGTTAATACAAAAGGACTGGCCTAAGTACCAGTTATGAATAATGCAAAGCGTTTATGCAAACTAGGAGCTACAAGTGAAATAAGCTTAATATGGAGAAATAAAATGCGAGTTTACATTACATTAAGCTCAAGAAAAAGAACTGTTAATTTATTTATTACAATGGGTTAAATTTACGTTACATGTTTTAAAATGAATTCAAAATAAGGAGAACACACTCACTCGCTCACTGAAAAGCTAAACTCTTAAACCTAGGAAAATACGAAAAGAAATACTGGTCAGAGAGTGGGCTAAGCAGGATGAACTGGGCGTCGTTGCTGAGGAAGGACGCTGCCACACATGCTGAACCTCTCGCCGATTCACGCCAGACTGGGATTCAGGAACTCGCTGTACACATGCTGCTCCAAGCTGGGCCAACGAACCTAGTCCCACGGCGCTCTAATCCTGACTGAACTCAAACAAGCGAGGCGAGGGCTGAGGCCAGCCGCTATCTGAAACGGCTAACGGAAAGAGAGTGAGCAAAACACGCCCATAATAAATCACTCAGTGAAAGCGCTAATGTCGCACGCAAGGACGATCACTTATGAAACAGTGAAAAATTGTTCTGAAAACACTCCCGATCGGGTGAATACGTGGCGGTTGACTGAGTGATACTTCCTGGGATTCCACTAGAATTCGCGGTTTCCCACCAAAGTTCAATGTTACGAGATTGTTTAGATATATGATCGCGCGAATTCGTGACAGAGGGAGAGAGGGAGGGAGCAAGCCAGATTCAGAGAGAGAAAAAGAGACAGAAAGGGAGAGACGGCACGAGGATTGAGAGAACCAGCCTAATTGAGAGAGAGAGAGAGAGAGAGAGAGAGAGAGAGAGAGAGAGAGAGAGAGAGAGAAGTACCACGTCTGAGCAGATTCCACCTAATTAGAAACGAAGGATTCTCTCTCTCTCTCTCTCTCTCTCTCTCTCTCTCTCTCTCTCTCTCTTTTAGGCTGAGGATGAAAGGATTATGTTATTGTTGTTGTTCTTGGTGGTAGTGGTGGTGGTGATGATGGTGGTACTAGTAGTAGTAGTAGTGGTAGTAGTAGTAGTAGCAGTAGTAGTGGTAGTTGTAGTAGTAGTAGTAGTTGTAGTATTAGTAGTAGCAGCCAGACCCAACACAGCCTGTCCCAACAAATTTTTCCTGTTTCTTCCCCTCAATGTAAAAACAATAAAATCTCTTTCCATTCTTCTCTCTTTTATCTTAAGCCAAATAATATAAAGAAATAAATTAGCCTACCATACTCTGTCCTAACGTATCCAAGTATACGGTAGTACAGCCTGTCCTAGGAACTATTTTAGTGGCTATAGACTCTGGGGAATTCGAAATGTAGGCGCAGGTAGGTGGTGGCGACTATCATCCACTCACTTGATGTAGTGCTACCTACCATCACTTTCATCATTTTTCTGTGTCAGCCCTCCTCTCTTGCTGTCTCCCAAATCTTTCCTTTTACTTTTTATTACTCTTCTTTCCTTCTCTTGTTTCCTTTTCAGGTGGCTTTACATCGAGTGACAAACCTAATGGTTTCCCGTAAGCCAGGAAACCATGTACAACGTCGGGTGGTAACCATATAGCCAACCCATACGTGTTCCCTAGATATGTATAGATATGTATAACTAAAATGACTGGCAAACTCTATCCTAAACAAAGCCAATCTTTGCTATTATTTCAGCAGTTTTCTTATGTTCTTATTTCCTCCTCCTCCCCCTCCTCCTCCTCCTTTTTCTTCTTCTACTACTACTACTACTACTACTACCACCACCACCACCTGCACCACCACCACCACCACCACCTGCACCACCACCATCACCCAAACCTCCTGCAACCTCACCAATGCGACCCAGTATTTCAACCCTTTATCTTATCTCTAATCTCTTCCCTTGAAATATAGATAACAGTAAATTCTCCTGGACACTGTGCCGTCCCGTTGAGCCGAGGGGGAATGGGAGAATCAAATTTGGCGCCAATTTTCCGGTTTGGTGTCGCAAAATAAAGAGGCAGCTGAAATGAGCGGGAATTATCACTCCTTTTCCGGACATTTATCGTTTGTGTTTCGCCTTTCCTCTCTCTCTCTCTCTCTCTCTCTCTCTCTCTCTCTCTCTCTCTCTCTCTCTCTCTCTCTCTCTCTCTTCTCGTCTTTTGTTGTATGAATCACATTTTTGCGTTTGGTTTTCAGCTTTAATTCTCTCTAGCTTTAATCTTTTTTCATCCTGTCTCTTCCTCCCTTTCTCTGCTGTCGGAGTCATTTCTTATTTCTTTCTACCTTTCTTACACGTTTTGGGCTTTGAGGTGTGATGTATAAAATAAACAATAATTTAGATAGATAGATAGAGGAATGGACAGAGGGATGGACTGATAGATGAATAGATGGATGGATGGATGGACAGATAGGTAGGTAGATAGACATATAGGTGGATGGATGGATGGATAGAGACAGATGGATGGATGGATGGATGGATGGACAGATAGGTAGGTAGATAGACAGATAGGTGGATGGATGGATGGATAAATAGAGATGGATGGATGGATGGATGGATAAATAGAGATGGATGGATGGATGGATGGATGGATGGACAGATAGGTGGATGGATGGATGGATAGATGGGTGGATGGATGGACAGATATGTGGATGGATGGATGGATAGATGGGTGGATGGATGGATGGATAAATAGAGATAGATGGATGGATGGATGGACGGATAGGTAGATAGACAGATAGGTGGATGGATGGATGGACAGATGGAAGGATGGATCGTTCGATTGACGGATAGGTAGATAGACAGATAGGTGGATGGATGGATGGATAAATAGATATATAGATGGAATGATGGATGGATGGTTGGGTGGTTGGATGGATGGATGGATGGATGGATGGTTGGGTGGTTGGATGGATGGATGGATGGATGGATGGTTGGGTGGTTGGATGGATGGATGGATGGATGGATGGTTGGGTGGTTGGATGGATGGATGGATGGATGGATGGTTGGGTGGTTGGATGGATGGATGGATGGATGGATGGTTGGGTGGTTGGATGGATGGATGGATGGATGGATGGTTGGGTGGTTGGATGGATGGACAGATAGATAGATAGATAGATAAATAAACAGATGGGTAGATGATAAATAGAAAAACAGATAGACAGGCAGATAAATACATAGTCATAAATAATTGTTCATTGAGCCTCCCAAGCCCACACAGCTCCAGGGGAGAGAGCTTCATCATTCCATTTCTTTTCTGAATATATATTTCCCGGTTCTGTTCCTGACTTCCTCTTCCCTCAAACTTTTCTTTTTTTACTTTTTTGACTGGGTTCTCATTTTTGATTGGGTTCTTCTTTGGCTGTTTTTTACTCTTTTTAATGTTTTATTTACTGGGTTACTTTTTTGACTGGTTTCTTTTTTGCTGGGTTCTTTTTTTAACTGGGTTCTTTTTTACGGTTCTTTTTTTTACTGGTTTCTTTTTTACTGGGTTCTTTTTTACTGGGTTCTTTTTTGACTGGGTTCTTTTTTGACGGTTCTTTTTTTTTGACTGGCTTCTTTTTTGCTCGGTTCTTTTTTTGACTGGGTTCTTTTTTGACGGTTCTTTTTTACTGGTTTCTTTTGTACTGTTATTTACTGGGTTCTTTTTGACTAGTTTCCATTTTACTGGGTTCATTTTCTTACTGGGTTCTTTTATTACGGTTCTTTTTTTTAGTTTTTTACAGGGCTCGTGTTTTTTTTACTTTTTTAAAGATTTTGCTGGGTTCTTTTTTGACTGTGCTCCTTTTTTAATGTTTTTACTGGGTTCTTCTTTTGACTGGGTTCTTTACTGGTTTTTACTGGGTTCAATTTTTTACTAGGTTCTTCTTTTATTTTTTTTAATGGGTTCTTTTGGGGGGATACCACGAAAATGGACCCTGTCAGTGCGGGAACTTTCTTTTGTTTATTGTTTTTATTGTTGGTGTCACTAAACGATAATATATAGCTTGTTTTTCTTTTTCCTTTTTCTTTTTTATGGAAGGATTTGACACTGAAATCATTAACGTCTTCATTATCAGGAGACTCATAAGCAAAGTAAAAGCATACCTCGCCACGCCCCACCACACCACACCACACCACTCCACACCACACCAGGCCACACAGCTCCACACCACTCCCCTACACTCCCTCCGACAACAGCACACCACACTTCCCTCCACCATACCCTCACGCCACACCGCACCACCAGACTCTTTTACATCATTAACACATTAAGTATCACACCATGCCACACCACACTACAGTACACTACACTACCCTACGCAACCAGACTTCCCTGCATTCCCCCACACCCCACCACACCACACCACAACACTCTCCTACACTACCCCCCACACCACAGCACACCATACCACACCACAACACACCACCTCACCCCAACCCACCCCACCCTACATCACACCACACCACACCACACACTTCGCCACCACGCCACACCACACCACATCACCACCACACTAATAATGTTAACTTGATACGAAATAAAAGCGTGCATTTTCAACACTCGACTCCCCCCTGTCTCTCCTTTTTTGATGCACAACAGGGTGTAAAAGGGCCAGGGTGAGGGGAGAGGCAGAGTGAGGCAGGGAGGGTTAGGTAGGGGAGGCTGGGAAGAGAAGAGAAGGCCGAGTGAGGTAGGGTGAGGGAGGCAGATGGAGGCAAAATAGTAAGGTATGGCAGGTGAAGGGAAGGGGAGGTAGAGTGAGACAGGGAGAGGTAGAGTGAGGCAGGGAGAGACAGAGTGAGACAGGGAGAGATAGAGTGAAGCAGGGAGAGATAGAGTGAAGCAGGGAGAGATAGAAAGGATAAGGCAGAGAGAAATAGAGTGAAACAAGGAGAGGTAGGATGAGGCAGGGAGAGATTGAGTGAGACGAGGAGAGATTTAGTGAGGCAGGGAGAATTAGGGTGAGGCAGGGAGAGGTAGAATGAGGTAGGGAGAGATTGGGTTAGGCAGAGAGGCAGCGTAAGGCAAGGAGAGGTAGGGTGAGGGAGTGGAAGGAAGGGAGAGGTGGAATAAATATAAAAGAGTGAGGCAGACAGACTGGGCAAGGCAGGGAGAGGCAGGGTGAGGTAGGGTGAGGCAGGGTGAGGTAGGGTGAGGTTGGGTGAGACAGAAGGTGACCAGAGTAAGGGAAGAAAAAAATCGTCGTAACAGAAAGTCAAGGTATATATATGAAAAAAAAAAAAAAAAAGAAGAAGAGAACGTAGCAAAGGAAAATAAATCCATAATAAACCCATTCACTGTACTTAAATTTGGGCATTTTCCGTAGGGCATTTTTTGTGAGGCATTTTCTGTAGGGCTCTTTCTGTAGGGCATTTTCTGTGGGGCATTTGCTGTAGGGCATTTTCTGTAGGGCATTTTTGTGGAGCATTTTTTGTAGGGCATTTTCTGGAGGGCATTTTCTTGAGCACATTTATCTAAAGAAATTTTTCGATTATATTGTGTGGGTGTAGATGGGGACGATCACCATCCACTCAGTGTTGTTTAGTTCTGCTTACGGGTGACTCCACACTGAACGATAAGCCACACACACACACACACACACACACACACACACACACACACACACACACACACACACACACACATACGAGGAAAAAGACAAGCAATATTCCTAAAAAAAGCAACACACACACATACATTACTTTCTCTCATTATTTTCGTGGCATTTCGAGTCAGGGCATTTTTTGGTCGTAATATTTTCTCTGAGGCATTTGCGGCAGATGGACGAAAAATGCAGAGAAACGACACGAACCAAAGTGAAAAACTGGCCAAAAGAAAAAGAAAAATATTAACTATTTTTTCCCATACGGTATTCCCTGTAATTTATAGACAGAGTAGGCAATTATGGTGCATGAACGAAAAAATATGAGAGAGAGAGAGAGAGAGAGAGAGAGAGAGAGATGAACAGTAAAAAAGGAAACATGGAACAGCGAATAAGAAGAGAAAAACGGAAGCGGTGTATGTGTGTGTGTGTGTGTGTGTGTGTGTGTGTGTGAGAGAGAGAGAGAGAGAGAGAGAGAGAGAGAGGGAGACAGAGACAGAAAGAGAAGAAAAAAGTTGAATCCTGCCTCAAACGTATTCCAGGCATTTTCGATATATATATATATATATATATATATATATATACATAAAGAGAGAGAGAGAGAGAGAGAGAGAGGGCATTTTTTCTGAGGGGCATTTGCGGTAGATAGGCAAAAAAAAAAGAAAAAAAAAGTACGGGACAACGGCTGGGAGAGGAGGGCAGAAAATGGGCAGGAAAATTAATGATACGGATAAGAGAGAGAGAGAGAGAGGATGAAATGTAAAAAGGAAACAGAACATAGAACAGCGAATAGGAAGAGAAAAACGGAAGGAGAGAGAGAGAGAGAGAGAGATAAAAAAGGAAACATAACAGAACAGCGAATAGGAAAAGCGGAAGTAAAACAGAGAGAGAGAGAATGGTGGTTGGAACAAAGAGTGGGAATGGGAGGTCAGAGATTGAATTGGAAAATGGAATAGCGAGGTGGTATGAACGCGGGTTTAGAAAAAGAGGAGTGAGAGAGAGAGTGAGAGAGGGGTGAGGGAGGGGAAGGGGTAGAGAAACTTAGATATACAGTATATAAAGTTACATTGAGGTACATTGATTCTCATTTATGGGTTACAGAGAGAGAGAGAGAGAGAGAGAGAGAGAGAGAGAGAGAGAGAGAGAACCAGCTGATAGCTTGCCTCTGTCTTCTTGCTTTAATCTTATTTTTTCCTACAGAAAACTGGCTGCACCCAACCTTTAACACTTTCTGTTGTTCTAGCTTTGTTTGTTGATATGAAGTGTTTACTTTATTCTCAACATGAAGAGTGTTGTTGTTGTTGTTGTTGTTGTTGTTTCTTACTCCGTCCTGTCTAGCCGAGCAAACCCGTCGACCACAAGTAAGCACCTACATGTATAGTACAGTCTAGGCACAGTGTTGAGACTCAGTGTGCTCATACGCAGCTTACTCCGCCCCCAGAATATGGCTCCTCCCACTTTTCTTCGTGTCTACGTCACTTGGAAACTGATTCTGTGTGTTTGTGTGTGTACAGTATATATATATATATATCTATATATATATATATATATATATATATATATATATATATATATATATATATATATAATTGTGTGTGTGTGTAAAGTTATGTTTGCATGCATGTGAGAGAGAGAGAGAGAGAGAGAGAGAGAGAGATGCAGCACCTATTTCACCTGCGGGTATTTGCCAAGCTCAAGTGTCAGGGGAATCTCTCTCTCTCTCTCTCTCTGTAATTTCCTAACACTCCTGTTTTTTCCGTCGGTATTTTCAAGGGTTTGAATTTATGTAAAGTTGTTACAAGAATTATTGCCACATATATAGGTCGGTCGCATTAATATTTTGTTGCATTCACCAACTGTTTTGTTATACCTAACCTCTTCACTCATATTACAATGAATCTATCACAATTTCATCATGGAAATTGTATAAATAATTGTATGTTAAATGAATATATAGTTATGGTGCACTGATAATGCCCTAGACATGACTGGGTCCACATTAATTTATTTAGCCTGTTACACACACCCCTTGGGTTCTCCGTGATAATGCATTGCATAGGGACAAGAAAATCCTTTAAGCATCTTACGTGAACTTTTGATGCTCATACTTGAACAAAATCCTTAATAATTATTAATCTTACTGTAGTCTTTTTTTTTTTTTTTTTTTTTTTTTTTTTTGCCTATCGACCATTGGGGTCGTAGCCCCTGGTCATTAAGGCAAAATATATATATGTATATATATTGACATATATACACATATATATACGAACATATATATATACATACTTACATACATACACACATCCATGCATATGAACATACACACTTTCATGCACACGTACATATATATATAATAATTTTTATTTTATTATTTTTTTGTAGTTTTATTTTTATTATTTTTATTTATTTTTTAATATTTTTAACCTTATATTACTTATAATAAAAAAGACCTAATCTAAAGACCCTAAAACTAATCACCTAACAGACAAATCACTAACCTATACTAAATCCTAAGAGACAAATAACTAGACCTACACTAATGGTAAAAAAGCCTCGACCAAGAGATCACCATCGACTGCAGATATGTAATGCCTTTCTACATGACATACCTGCACTCATCACCTGGTGACTGTCAGTCAAGGCACAACCTAATATAGGGGACATCAATATATGAAAGGGAACCAGACGAGTCAGGAACATTTCCATATACGTCAGCTGTCGGCCCTAATTAGAATAACTTAAGCAAGATAATATAATGTATTTACATAATTTGTACAAAAAGTGAAGAACCTCGCCCAGCAGACCACCATCGACTGCAAGTGCCCAATACCTTCCTATATTGCACACTTGCACTCATCAGCTGGTGACTGTCAGGCGAGGAACTTGGCTTAATGTAGGGGACATCTATATTAGAAATAGACCAGTGGGAGGAGGAACTATTTAAAATATGTCAATTGTCAACCCTAATTAATATTACAATATATACATATTTACCGTTGATAAAAACCATAACCACACAGTAAAAAAGTCACATCACTCTGATCAGTCCGGTCTCTCTCAGAAAGCCATCAATTTATCAGTCATAACAATGTCCCCATCACCCAGGATGGTGGAAAGGGTGAAGGGGACGTCTGCTGCGCCGCAGTAATTAATAAGTGAAGCACGTTCACGAATAAATCGCCGACAGCGCAGGATGATATGACTGATAGATAACACCGCATCACAGATGTCACAGTGCGGTGGGAAGCGTCTTTCCATATATGGTTTTATGTGGGTTAAAACGGTGGCATTGAGCCGTAACCGTGCCAACACTTTTTCTTCTAGGCGACTGGGACGGTTGGCGGTGTCTCAGTCGCCTAGGTACGGCTTACAAGTTGGAATATTTAGTCTGGTCCACTGACCTTGCCACAGAAGATTTATTGATTTCTTTCCGAGAGATAGACTCGACCGTAGATCACGAGGAACGTCCCAAGTCTCCTCGAGTTCTACAGCCGACTTTGCAAGTAAGTCAGCCTGCTCATTGCCGTAGATACGACAATGACCAGGCACCCAGATCAGCGTGAATGACTTGTTGCATGAATGCAACTTATTAACGATGCGGCCCTGGATCTCGTGAGAGTCCGTAGTACAAGATGCAATTGCCTGAAGGGCTGATTTGGAATCTGAAAATATGACAAATGAGTCATGCCTAGAATTGAGAGCATAGTCTATGGCTTTGTCAATAGCAAAGAGTTCTGAAGTAAACACAGATGTATGAGTTGGTAACCGATACCTGAGGGCACATTCAGTCGACCACACACTTGCACCCACACATTCACTCGACTTGGAGCCGTCGGTGTACAATTGATGGGACCCCAAGTGATGAACAATGATGTTACGAAACAAGTGGTGGACCTCCGCCTCCAGCGCCTTGGCCTTTGGTGCTGGGAGCCATGATACATCCACTGTAAAGCTGGGTGGCTCCCAAGGCGCTATATTTTTAAGCACCAACTTGTCACAGTCACTGGGGTCCACACCAAGCTCCTGAGTCAGTAAGTGGAGGCGAGCGGCAAGTGGCCGACGCACCCCCCGCAGTAGGTGGTGGTATTGACGCAGGGGGGTGCAGGCCACATTGCCGATATTACTTTTCCTTAATGTTCGTAGTCCATACGAAAATGCCAGGTGGTCACGGCGAATACGGAGGGGAGGCACATTCGCCTCCACTTCCATACGAGCTACACGGGTACACCGGACAGCTCCAAGACACATTCGCAAACATTTATTCTGTAACACATCCAATCCTTTCAGAGTGGCATCGGATGCCGAGCCATACACCTGTGCGCCATAGTCTAGCTTCGATCGAATAAGGGACTTATACACCATTAATAAAGATTTTCTGTCGGCACCCCAGGTAGTACCCGCTAGGTACTTGAGGACATTTAACGGTTTATCACAACGAGCAAGCAAAGTATTAACGTGAAGTTTAAAATTCATTCTACGATCAAAATGTATTCCTAAAAATTTTACAGAATTTTGAAAAGGTACCGCCTGATTATCCAAAGTTAAGCACAAATTAGGTACGTTACGATTAGTGAAAACTATAGCGGCACACTTACGTACGGAAAACTTAAATCCCCACTGCAAGGCCCATTGGTGGACGGAGTCAAGGGCTGCTTGAATCCGCCCAGCCGAAAATTGTGCATTACGGGAAGAGTGCCATATTGCACAATCGTCAGCGTAGAGTGAGTATTTAAGATTCCTCGGGATGGGAGCTGATGACAGAATATCATTGATCATAATACTAAATAAAGTAGGACTAAGCACACTTCCCTGTGGCACCCCGTTTTCCTGGATAAATATATCCGATGTTACGTTACGGGGCAATTTGACAGAGAAAGTTCTGTCCCTTAAGAAATTTGAAATAAAAACAGGCAAATTTCCTCTTAAACCATAAGCATAGAGCTTCATTAGTACACCGTGTCGCCAGGTCATGTCATAGGCTTTATGGATGTCCAGGAACACCCCTATCATGAATTCTTTATTGGCAAATGCCTCTGCAATACAATGCTCCAAATTCATTAAATGATCTAGTGAACTTCTGTATTTACGGAAGCCACATTGTTGATCATTTAACAAATTCTTCGACTCTAAAACAAAAAGAAGCCTATTGTTAACCATTCGTTCCATGACCTTACATAGACAAGAAGTCAACACAATAGGACGAAATGAAGTGGGATTCATAAGACGACCAGCCTCTTTGGGTATCGGTATGACGTGCGCAAAGTGCCATGAGTTTGGGAACGTTCGAGACGCCCAAATCTCATTGTACAATGCTAACATCTTAATCAGGTTGTCCTGATTAAGATGCTGGATCATACCGTACGTGATGGTGTCTGGTCCAGGGCTGGTGTCTTTACAGGATTTAAGGGCAAGGAGCAGTTCATCTAGCGTAAACTCTTGGTTGTACGGGGAGTTTACGTCTTCTGTGGCAAAGTCTAATATCTGTAGCTCAGCCGTGCGTTTATGATGTTGGAAACGCGGGTCATAATTGGCTGAGCTACTTACATGAGAAAAACTCCTGGCGAGGATGTTAGCAACGTCCACGGGCTCGTCATAGATGTTATTATTTACTTGCAAGGTGGTAATGGGGAAATATGGGCCTTTATTATTTAATATTCTTATGGTGGACCAGACTTTACGTAATGGTGTTGTACGAGTCACCGTGGACACAAAGGACCGCCAGGAGTCACGTTTGGCCCTTCTTATTATTCTCCTTGCCTCAGCCCGTGCCTGTTTGTATGCAATAAAATTTTTCTCAGTGGGCTGACTATCAAAAATCCTGTATCTCCTATTGCGTTTTCTTAATGCTTGTCGGCAATCCGGCGTCCACCAATGTGCTCTATGCTTTGCATGAACTGTAGAAGTCTTGGGAATAGCAGCCTCAGCTGCGTGTAATATGGAAGTAGTTATATTTTCGACCTTAACATCCATGGTCTCCCCAGATATATCTAAATTGGCGATCCTTGAGAAGGATCCCCAATCTGCTTTCTTATAGTTAAATTTTGGAGGTGGAGGGTCCGAAATGATGTCGCGTGTATAAGAAAGACAGATGGGTAAATGATCACTTCCCAAGGAGTCGTCGTAAGGGTCCCATGAGAGATCTTGATGTATACCAGGGGAGGCCAAAGATAAGTCAATGGCCGAAAAGTTACCAGTACGATCATCTACACGAGTCGCTCTACCATCGTTCAGAAGACAGAGGCTGGACTGTAGTATTAGGTCGGCTACTTGCTCCCCACGACCATCGATCCTCAAGCTACCCCATTGATAGTGATGGGCGTTAAAATCGCCCAACACTAACTTATTCCCAGGGAGATGTTCAACTAGTGAATTTAAAGCATCACTATCAATGGGGCCATGTGGAGGACAGTACAGAGAGCAAATAGACAGATACGTGTTATTAAATTTTACTCTGCACGCGACAGCTTCCAGAGTAGAATTTAGAATCACTTCCGTTTGTGGGTGTGATTTATGTGTGTATATGGCTACTCCGTGACCTTCATGTCTTCTATATGAGTGGTAGTGTTTGAACTGTGGAGGATCAGGGTGATCCTCCAGGTGCGTCTCCTGTAAACAAACAACGTCTGGCCTGTGTATAGAAAGCAAGATTGCTATATTGTGTAACTTATTCCCAATACTTCTACAATTCCACTGTAGTATAGTGAATGCGGCGGTTTAAGATTTACGGGGGGGGCCAGTGTGTTTAGTTTTTTTATGCCCCCCGCGACCAGGCGAGTGGCTACCGGGGGACCTTTCCGGGTGCTTGCTGACGGAAACCTCCATATTTTGGTCAATAACAAGGCTCCCAGATTCCACCGAGGAAGAGCTATTCTTCCTCTCCCTCGCTGGGCTAGGAGCAGGGAGGACATGAGGACGTGGCTTTGAAAGGGTGGTGAAGTTATGTTTTACAGTCTTGTCAGGCTTCGATTTAGGCTTGACTGACTGAGAAGCAGCAGCGGCCTGTGAGTATGATGAAGCTTTAGGGAGGTCAGTTAGAGAGTTGGATCGTACAGGAGGTTTAGAGGTGGAGGTGGAGGTAGAGTGAGTGACTTGATTAACAAGCACGAGATCAGTCTGCGTCTCCACAGTGCACATCACAGGGCGGGACATCACTGCCGAAGCATAGGACCTATTCGGTGTGGGAGTTGCATGCAACTCCTTCACCTTTTTCCTTGCTTCGTAGAAAGAGACACCCTCAGTCGCCTTCACCGCACAGACCTCTTTCTCCTCCTTCCACTTGGGACAATCCCTAGAGGTATAGGACTACATAATAGATAGATAAATAAATAGATAGATAGAGAGACAGATAGAAGCAGGAAGTCAAATGATGAGAAGATGTTGTGTTTGCGAGAAGCGAGCAGCGCTAAACGCTTACACGGAGGAAAGCTGACGACAGCGGCCAGTAAGGAGATGATGCAGTTAGCTGTCAGCAGTCCTCTCGTGAGAAAGTTCTGTTGCCATGAGGAACATACGTGACACACACACCCTACTACACCAGATTTTAGGAAAGAGAGTTTAGAAGGAGACAAGCGACCCTAGAGAGAGGTCGAGACGGAGATTAGCCTTAGAACAGAGAGAGAGAGAGAGAGATAGTGAGACAGGGAGGTAGCTACCCAGGACTTATACTATTATACCTGTTTAATATTTCCAAGACAAATAAAAATAGTCCCATACTATTCTTTACCTCTCCCGTCACTACATGACATCTGGTGGGGAAACTACTACAAGATATAAAAGCCGCTCGACCACAAGTCTAAAATATACTTCTCTACAAGTAACTACAAAGTCTTTATGACATTTGGTAGCAGCGAACGTATACGAACCTCGTCTACGAATCAACATTAAATTCCTACAAAATATCAAGATTGACAACAACCAACAATATCAGCTCCTGCCCCCTCCGTCTCCCAGATCATTACGCTGATGCAGAGGTCAAGAGATCACTCGACGCCTTGCAGGTAGCTTAACGACAAACCAGCAAATCTGCGGACATCGTCTCCGAATTAAAAGCAAATTTCTACAAAAGCAACCGAGACTACAAGATTAGCTTCAGTTCTACAAAGTCTACAGCCATCTACAATCAACTACAGCCATCTACAATCAACTACAATTAACAACTCTACGTCGTCTGTATAATCTTCTACACGCACCTACAAGAAGCGGCAGTCTTCATCCCACAACGAGTAAATCACAAGAAAAAAGGACCAAGAATACATCAAGAAAGAAAGAAAACAAACAAACAAACGAAGAGTGAGAGACGACTCACAACTCATAACCACCAGACCTCACCCTCCTCTCTCTGCTACATCCACCAAACCCCCAACGCTTACGCAGGTGTGAAGAGGTCAATGCACGCAGCAAAACACCAAGTCCATATTTACAACTCATCTTACTCACTCGTCTTCACTCAAGTTACTCATCGCTACTCATTCACTCACCACAGCTACCAGTGTGGGAAGCCGACGTCACCATGTGCTGAGATGACATCACAACGCGAGTCTGCCATGCCAAGCAACGTGTGACTGACACCAGGCACTTCTCACCCACTACTCATTACTCATTATTCACATAGCTCCTACTCATATTCACTTATTTTCACAGTTAAGTTGGAAATTCGACGTTCTATGTTGAGGTTTGCCTGGGACAGCCGTTAACCACTACAAATACCAGGCCATGGAGTTTCCTGAGTAATATCGTCCATCAACACACCACTAGAATTATCAAGAGATCTTCAATCAAACCTGTATTTTCTTCCGAGATCGACTTTTGTATCGACACACCTCTACGATCTGTATCAAGTGGGTAAAATTATACTTGCTCATTTCTTCTCAGTGCTAAAATTAGCTATATTCAACTTATTTAATCATCTAGTTTGCTAGGACATAAATAAACAAGAGGCGTATTTCATAACATCATATCTTAATGACAGGAATATTTTCGCAACCACCCACGTTAATACCAGATGACACACAAATTGCCACAACATCAGACTCACAATTAAGAGACAGCCCACCCATTGTACAACCCACACCACACGTTATAGATAAGGAAACAAATACGGGAGTTTCGGATGATGAGTGGGAAACCCCTTCAGACGTTGAGAGTATCGACTTCGCAGCTGCCTTAAATACGTATGCCAATATACTTAACAGGGTTCACCGGTCCGGTCATACATATTCTACCATTCCCTCACATAACGATAAACTCGTACAAGTTGAATTAACAGGGCAATCATTAAATATGAATCAAGAAACAAATACTGCTGATCTAAAAACCACACCTCACGTTTTTGTGTATCACGAGGATAAGACTGCCCCAAAATTCTCTGGCACAGACAAGGATCGCATTGATGTCATTTCATTAATCAGTCAGTGCGAACAAATGTTCATCAAGCGCCACATACTAGATGAACAAGAGAAAATTGCTATTTTTTCATCTTGCATAAGCCAGGAAAGATGTCCAGCAAGCAATTTATTGCGCTCCGATAAGCTACATCGTGCTAGGACATATGATGAATTTAAAACTGAATTTCTGAAGAAATTTTCTGGAGGTATGAACTTCTTGCCAGGTATAATTCCAGAATTACATAAAATTGTAGATCTTGTAAGGGAGCACACTACAAACCATGTGCTCAGTGAAATAACTGCTGATGTCTCCACAATCAAGAGAACCCTATTAGCTACTCTGGAGAATTCTAAGTGGATAACAGATGATGGAAAGATGTCCCCAGACCTCGTCGTGGACATCATTGGTTATGTAGCTGCCTTGTGTAAATTACCTGATAGAACCCTTAAGATCGCCAAAACAATCGCGTACATCCCTGGAATGTGCTTACTAGACTTAATGAACGAGGTAGAGATGCAGTGCAGTAAAGCAGGTGTGGTCGACACACATGCACATTCTGGTAGAATCAGGGTACCTGAGACAGTATCAGCTGTGAAAACATCAACACCGACCCCAAACAGAGAACAAAATCGATCGCGACCTGAAATGAGGCAGCCCAAACAAACAAAGACGCCTAGACCTCGTTCCCACACGCCTTCCTACAGGCAGTTTCATAAGTTTCGCGCAGCCCGAGCAGGTCTCGCGCTATAAACAACACTTTTTATGGGAAATCACCTCGTAGGTCACAGTCAAGGGATAGGTCCATTCTGTGTCATTACTGTGCAAAACCAGGACACACAAGGTATGAATGCTTTATCAAGGCAAAAGAGGATAATCAAAAGACACAAGGGTTTGGTCCTTACTGTAGGCATCATAGATACCAAGGGCACTGGACTAGTGATTGCAAAACAGTAGAAAAAATTGTGTCTATGTTCAAATCGGGGAAGACCAAGTCATGACAAAAAACGAACAAACGTAAAGAAGAACAAGGTTAAACTTCACATAGGAGGCATGTTGGGAAATGAGTGTATCTTGATACCAGCTGTATGTGAGGATCAAAACGTTTCCTTATTTTTAGATACAGGCTCTCCAGTGAACTTAATAACACATGAAGAACTAAATAGAATTCTTAAAAATAAAAAGAAAGTAACTTTTCTGGATGAAGCTGATTTAGAATTAAACACAGTAGATGGTCAAGAGATTACAGTAAAAGGTATGATAAGATTAAATCTCAGTTTCACAGAAACTACAAGACCATTCTCTGCATTGTTCTATATCGTTGAAAACTTAGCAATTAAAGCTCATATGTTACTGGGCTTAAGATCCATGAGAACTGAGAACATAACTATACTCCCACAAATGAATGGAATAGACTTTGATAATGAATTTATAGAGGAAATACTTTCAGAGCCCTCACCGATTGGTAGAAGAGAGCCAAAAAGAATTGGTAATATTAAAGGCTTTAACAAACATACACAAACAGATGAGTGTATAGATCCACTTACACCAGCAACCCCATCCTCCAGAATTAGTGACCCAGCTAACAGTACTGATTTATCAATTTTTCCAGCCCATCTCACTAATGATTTGGTTATACCACCTAATTCATACATGAAGGTTACCATAAAGAGCAAATTACGGAATAGTACTGTTCTTGTCTTAGAAGAATTATGTAAAGTAAAGGGATTGTCAGTAGAAAACGCATTATGTCATACGAACGACGAAGGGCTAACTCAGATATTCATTATTAATCACATGAATGGGGAAGTTCAGTTGAAGAAGGGAACTTGCATAGTTAATATTGAAAAATGTTTCGCCCCTGTGAAGGAAATAAATATTGGTGGAGTAACAAGTGAGATCAAATCTACGGATAGAGAAAGAATAAAAGAGAATTTAATTCACTCAGGTGAATTTGACGAAGAAAATGATTTGTTAACCCTGCTGGAAACACACAGGGACACCGTAGCCTTGCCCGGAGAACAATTAGGGTGTACTAACTTGATTAATCACATGATTAATGTGCACCCAGAAACACCACCAATTTTCGTACCAGCTTATCGCATACCACACTCCCAACGTACACTTGCAAATCAGTATGTCGATGAAATGTTAAAGCTTGGAATTATTGAGCCTTCAGTTTCTCCGTGGAACGCTCCCCTTTTCTTTGTGCCCAAGAGAAATGGAGAAATGCGTGCGGTAGTAGATTACCGTAAACTAAATAATCACACAATCCCTGACAGATTTCCCATGCCATTGCTAAGTGATGTTCTACAGAATATTGGTCCTGAGAATAATATATTCTCGACCATCGATCTCCTAAACGGATACTATCAGATTCCGGTATCTCAGGAGTCACGTAAATACACTGCCTTTTCAACAAACAGAGGCCATTATCAATATACAAGAATGCCAATGGGACTGAGGACAGCCCCGGTACGTTCCAGCGTCTTATGAATTACGTATTGTCCGGAATTTTAGGACAAGGAATATTTGTTTATCTTGACGATATTATTATCGCAACGAAGAATATTAAGGATCATCTCAGGAAATTAGACTTACTCTTACAAAAGCTTAGTGATGCTGGATTAAAAATTAAACTTTCTAAATGCAAATTTTGCTTTAAGGAAATAAATTTCTTAGGCCACAAATTAAGTTCTGATGGTATTCATACCACTGATGACAAAATACAGGCAGTGAGAGATTTTCCTGAACCCACTACGACTGACGAAGTTAGACAATTTTTAGGTCTGGCTGGGTACTATAGGTCCTTCGTACCACAGTTCTCTCATATAGCCTTCCCTCTATTCCAACTACTCAAAAAAGATGCTGTATTCCAATGGGAAGAAGAACAAAAAGGGCATTTAACAATCTAAAAATTAAACTAACAAATGCACCTTGTTTAGCATATCCGAATTACACGAAATCATTTCTTATTTGTACAGACGCATCAGTTAAAGGATTAGGGGCTGTACTGATGCAGGAAGATAAAAGAGGAAAGAATCAACCAATTGCATTTGCCAGCAGACAGACAAGAGGTGCAGAGAAAAATTATAGCACTACAGACTTAGAGGCACTTGCAGTGATTTTTGCATTACAAAAGTTTCGAGATTTGGTATATGGTTACGAAATCCACTTATTCACCGACCATAAACCACTGGTGGGTATGTTTAAAGAAAAACTCCTTTCTGGGAGGAGAGCAAGATGGAAATGTACAGTTGAAAACTACAATGTACAAATACATTATATACAAGGTAAAATGAATATAGTAGCTGACGCATTATCTAGGAACCCGAACACAATTCAGGTCGCGGCGTTAGATCTCAAAGGAAATATCCCAAACCACGAGGATATCGCAAAGGCACAAAGACTTGACCCAGTATGGTCAAAAGTAATATACAAGTTAGAAAGTGGAGATGACATACAATTACCCAAACTGCATGTCCCACTTGAACAATTCACAATGGTCAATAATACATTATACAAAATTAACTCTAAACAACCAAAACGCCAAAGAAATACTAACCAGTTGGTAGTACCTAATGACATGATACCCCAAGTATTACGAATGATACACGACAGCCCACATGCAGGACACCCTGGAAAGGATAAGACATTCAACCAAGCCCAGCTATTATATTACTGGCCTTCATTACGAAGAGATATACACAATCATATAGACAGATGCGAATCATGTGCGAAACACAAAGGATACCCAATCACACCTGCACCGATGGGTAATTACCCAGTACCACATCAACCATGGGACGTTGTCGCTGTTGATTTACTCAAGATGCCATTATCATACAATAATAACCTATACTTATTCGTAGCAACGGATCATTTTTCCCGTTATGTCATTTTAGCTCCAATTAAAGATAAGACAGCAGAGACAGTAGCAAAGGCAATAACAGATAATGTAATATGTCGCTTTACTACCCCTAAGGTACTAATAAGTGATAATGGAGGAGAATTTAATTCTGAGATCTTACAAGAAATATGTAAACAATACAACATCAAAAAGGTTAACGTTTTGGCCTATCACCCAGCATCGAATGGGTTGGTAGAGAGACAAAATAAAAAGGTATTAGATGTGCTACGACACATTCTCAGTGAAAATTATGCAAGCTGGGATGATTGGATTCCCAGAGTAGAGGCCTCCATTAATGGGTCTATAAATAAATCCATTGGTGACACACCACATTTCATTATATATGGCACAGATAAAAAATTACCATATGAGCTCCTAGAAGGTGACAGCATGCCTATATACAATTACGATGATTACTCTAAACTCCGTTTACGTGAATTCCAGGACATTCACAAAAGAGTGCAAAAACAATTAACGATGTCCAAGGAAGAAATGACGGAGGCATTTAACAAAAAGGCAAAAGATTCACCTATCAGCTTAGGAGACATTGTTTACGGAGTCATTCATACGAGAGACAATAAATTATCCCCTAAATTTGAGGGCCCATACAGAGTAATTAACATAAAGGCAAACAAAGTTTTAATTAAGTCACTTTCAAGTGGCGAGGAAAAACAAGTTCATATTGACCATTTAAAACGAGTTTCAAGGGAATTATCACATAATTATTCAGCCTCGGATACAACCGAACAGGTGAACGTACCTCAAGAAACCAAGCAAGAACACAACAATGATTACAAAAAGAAATTAAGGTCATATACCAAACAATCGAACATAGGTGCAACTATTCCAATGAAATCTACAGTACATCATTTACGAGAATTAAATATCGATTTAAACTCCTTCTATAAATGAAATAACAGCCAACCGTAACGCACATCATCACTATCATCAACCACAGCTTTATAGGAAATTAATAGATTTTTTTTTTTTTCGGTAGGTTACGATGAAGGGACTTATGCTATGGATTCTCCTATACATAGTAAGGGTATATGCGCACCTAGACCCCAAGCATATAGTACGACAAGGATGCCTCATAGCTCCAACGGCCACGACTACAATCGTCAAGGACGTCATGAGTACTGAAATAAGTCTAGATTACTTGTATGACTTACCTACTTATATAGAAAGACTTGCGACGCCGATGCGAACTCTGGACTTCAAGATAGGGAATTATGTTTCACAATCACATATCACCAAGGAAGTGGATGAAATGGTGAAGTTAGCGAAATGGAAACTAGAACAGGCGAAGTCAACTATGCTGGTCATGATCCAAGATCTCCCATCTTATGGAACAGAGGTGCTGAGCGACAGGAACAACATCACACGTACTCGCCAAAAGCGCGGTTTGTTCGATCTGGGCGGCGCAATTCTTGGGAACATCTTTGGATTGGCTACAGAGGATGACCTTAAAGAAATAAACAAAAAATTTAATAAGATAGCTCAGGTACTAACATACCAAGATAAATTCATCACAGGACAGAACTCGGCAATGAAAACAATTGTGAAAAATCTGAAACAAGCAGAAAACGTAGCTCTCGAGAGTATAGATAAAATAAATGACTTGGAGGGTAACGTTACCCTTTTCCAGCACTTCTCCATCATCACAGAACATATTGACACGATTCTACTACAATTAGAGAACACTAGAGATCATTTCAGGGCACTTATGCAAGGAATTTCGAATGCTGGTGATGGCAAGATCACAAATGACTTACTCCCAGTTCATGAGCTACGTCAGATAGTTAGTCAAGGCATACATAAACATAAATTGAAGCCATTGTTCCGCAGTAGGGAATTTATGCAATATTACCCGTACTTGGAAGCAACACTAACACCAACATCAGTGATAGTTCATGTACCATTCATCACGGAAGACCTGTTCACAGTATACCAAATACACCCCTTCCCCTATAGAAACAACAACACTTTAGTCATCATCAACATCAACACAGACACCGAACTCATCATGGTCTCCAAGAGACGAGACACTGTCACTTTCGCAAGTGAGTCAACGATTGAGCGAAAAGTGCTACATATCCTTACATGCTGTTCATCTTTGTCCTGCGTACATTTTCACGTTTCAGCCTACTGATACGGTCCCTTGTGAAATGGCTATCATCAGCAATAACAATATTCATCATCATTACAACTTCACTTTTGCTCCAGATAAACTTGTACACCATCAACGCATTGGACACTCGCAGTTTTTTTATTTCCCTCATAACACATCAGTTTACATAGTCTGTCCAGATATACCACCATCTCATACATCAGCCTCAGGATTATACATAGCACCAGACTACTGTGCGGTATTTACACCATCCATGTCTACTTTTTCCACCATCAATCACTACGCCATTATCAACCATACACACAAACATTTCCACCCACTGCCTGATATGAACTTAAACATGAGCACAAGTATTAAGCTGACTTCACCTAAGTTTGAAACTATGCAGCTGATCAATGAAACAATGAAGCCCTGGGAAGATTTGAGTTTGAGTATGTTCAACCCATATTATGTGTATAGCCAAGCACCTTCTGTCTTTATAATCGTCTGCATTGTGGTTGCAGTATTGCTGTTGGCCATGCACAGAATGCATGCAAGAATTGCTAATTTGGAGTCATTGTTTAGTGGGGGGAGAGTTAACATCACAGTTAACCACCCTGAATGAAGTGTATATATTTTGTATATAGTATTAATTATATATAAAAAAGAAAAAAAATAATAATAATAATAATAATAACACAAAGAAGAATGACCCATATATGACAAACCAGTACCATTATCTTTGAATGAAATATTAATAACTCTTACAATAATCTTAATTTTAAACTATTTTTATTCTTGCATGTATGCAATTCACTATAATAACCCAAGTACATACTGTATTACAGTTAAATAATTTACTTTAATGCATTTATTCCAATATGTATTCAACTTATTTAAAATGTAATATTACTGAATAATCACTATTTACTATGAATAATATCTGTATACAATATTCATACAATTATGTTACTTTACAATATTATGTATTTCACTTAATTAGCTTATAAGTTCATTATAATGTGTATGTAGTATGTATTAATATATTATAACTATTAAATGTCGATGGTACGCCATTTTCGCGCGGCCGAGCAAATATAGGACTACATAATAGATAGATAAATAAATAGATAGATAGAGAGACAGATAGAAGCAGGAAGTCAAATGATGAGAAGGTGTTGTGTTTGCGAAGCGAGCAGCGCTAAACGCTTACACGGAGGAAAGCTGACGACAGCGGCCAGTAAGGAGATGATGCAGTTAGCTGTCAGCAGTCCTCTCGTGAGAAAGTTCTGTTGCCATGAGGAACATACGTGACACACACACCCTACTACACCAGATTTTAGGAAAGAGAGTTTAGAAGGAGACAAGCGACCCTAGAGAGAGGTCGAGATGGAGATTAGCCTTAGAACAGAGAGAGAGAGAGAGATAGCGAGACAGGGAGGTAGCTACCCAGGACTTATACTATTATACCTGTTTAATATTTCCAAGACAAATAAAAATAGTCCCATACTATTCTTTACCTCTCCCGTCACTACATGACATCTGGTGGGGAAACTACTACAAGATATAAAAGCCGCTCGACCACAAGTCTAAAATATACTTCTCTACAAGTAACTACAAAGTCTTTATGACAGAGGAAGTGAAGTGAGCACCCTTGCAGTGAAAGCAGCTGACACCCTCTGATGTGCAATGGTCAGCATCATGACCTTGCGTTGCGCACTTGCCACAGACTGATTGAGAAGCCCGACAAGACTTTTCATGGTGTCCATATAACTGACATCGTAAACAACGAAGTGGGTTAGGGATGTATGTCCTTACGTTAACAATTTCATACCCCACTTTGATATGGGTTGGGAGAGTCACTTTACCGAAAGTCAATATAACAGTTGCCGTTTTCGTCCTCCTGCCCTCGGAAAATCTAGTGATGAAACAGGCTTCAATTACATCTTCATGAGCAAGTTCCTGTACGATGTCATCCTCATCCATGACCATGAGGTCCCTGCAAGTGATGACTCCCTTGCAGGAATTCATGGAGTGAGGGATCGTCGGCACAACATCATAGCAATGGAATTTGCTCATCTTCATCAAATCCTTAACCTGGGACGAATTTGCAGTCTTTACTAGGAGATCTCCGCTAGCAAGTTTTTTGACCTGTTCTACCTCTCCTGCACATCCATCAATCACCTTCTTGATAATGAAGGGATTGAGGCTGGACAGGGGAGTAGAACCAACCGCATGCAACAAAACAAAACTCGCATTTTTTACATTAATGTCTAGCAAAGGGCGTGTCCGGGGCCGTTCAGTCTGGGGGTAGTCCGTCCGTGAGACAGTCGGGGGTCGGTCAGGACTACCTCCCCCCCTGAAGGAGGGGGAGGCAGCAGTGGCGTCCGCCATAGTGACCACTTCCCCCTAACGGGGGAAGTGGGAAGGAGGAGGAAAAACGAACAAGGGACAAACAACTGGGGACCACACACCTATGGCTAAGATTGCCCTCTCAAACCACTCCAGGGAGGCCCGATCGTGTTAATTCACACCCCAGAGCGATCAGTGGGGGGGACCCTCCGTGGGCGAGTAAGCAAAGGCAATCTTAGTAAACAGATATAGACACTTACTATATCTCTAGCAAGGGTAGGGAGGAAAATTAGTACTAGCTATCCTAAGTGTCACCAGAAGGGTGAAAAAAAAAGCTAATGCCGGTGAGGCAGCCCTGAAAACTAGAGGAGAGCCAGAAAAACACGTCTGCACACTCCACGACCATGCATCAAAGTCCTACTGTAGTCAGTTATTTTTCACCATAAAACTATCACTCACTGCATACCTTGTTGTTTATTAGGCAGATTTTGATCAGGGACTGCTCCAGACTTTAGCAGTCTTCTTCTGATTGGTGGTGGTGTCCCCAGCAACTCGCTTTGCAGATCTCTTGCATACTGTTGCGAGCTGAAATGCGTTTCACAGACACGGCCAGTGGGAGAAACCTTGTCCTTCCATCCACACAAATATATCCACTTTTGCCTGTTGATTTTATCTTTTGGCATGCGAAAGCATCTCAAAAACTTGCCATCAGATGTCTTCCCTGAACACCCAAACACACAGCACATCGTGAAAAGTATTATAACTTGATGAAATGTATAAAATAAAGCAGGCTATGCGTCACAAATGGCTGGTAAAAACACACTGTTGTCCTGCTCCTGTGAGCAAGACAGCCATCCAAGTGACGTCACGGGTCAAGGCCACCAATCATAGATGACCTGCTCAAAACCGACCTTATTTAGGTCCAGAGATGAGCACACTGTTTGAGTATCAACACTGTGAGTGTAGGGATCCGGCGCCTCCTTGTGGTCGACATCGCCTCTATCATGGTTGGACCAGAGTCCTTCCCACGGACGTGCAAGGAAATATGAGTAGGTTTGGATCGCGGGTGGACGCCGAAGCTGCCTTACCCAGTGTACAATCGCCAACTTGTGAAAGCTTCCCTTTAGCGCCTCAGTATGACGATACGGTACTGAAGTGTCTTTCCTTTCACAGTCTTATTTATTTATTTATGCCACAAGTATGGGTTTATCAGGGTCAATACACTGGCGATCGTCCTACATTCCTCTCAGATTCCTGGTCACTCTCTTTTCGGGAGTTCAATAGACCTTTGGTATTGTCCTGGGCATCTCAAAGACATTCGATGACGTCTGGCACAAATCTTTCAATTTCCTAACTATCCCTCTGTGGTTTCTGTGCCTCATTCCATTCCTTCATCTTAAGTGTCCAGTCAGGTCGTTCTGTAGTGGTACTCTTTTAAAATTATTAGTAGTGGTGTTCCTCAGGATTCTTTCCTTTCACCTCTCCACTTCCTTCATATTTAATAATAATCTGAGCTGTACATCTAGCCTTTCCGCTGATACGCAGATGACTCCACACTTCACTTTTCCACCCTCATGCTTCATATATAACAAGGATCTTCTGAGTTTCGTGTCTAACTATTGCATTGATACGCTGATGACTCCAGACCACTTTCCCACCCATCATCTTTCAAATATAACAATGATCTGAGCTGCACGTCTAACTAATTCACTGATACACAGATGACTCCACACTTCACTTTTCCTCTCGCAGCTTAGTATTCGTCACAACAGTGATGATTATCGCGGGACGAGGCTTAGGTGTAGTTGACTTCTGATATCTCTGCCGTCTGACTGGGGCAAAAGGAATGTTGGTGCTTTCCCTGCCCCTCACTTCATCCATCTTTCATCTCAACACAATCTTACATACATACATACATGCATACACATATCCATCTTTCACCTTAACACACTTTTCCGTACATACATGCATACATACGTACATACATATATCCGTCTTTCACCTCAACACAATCTTACATACATACATACAAACATACGTATATCCATCTTTCACCTCAACACAATCATCCATACATACGTACATACATACATGCATACGTGCATATATACATACATACATGCATACGTGCATACATGCATACATGCATACATACATACAAACATACATACATATATTCATCTCTCACCTCTACACAATCTTCCATACATACATACATACATCTTTCACCTCAGCACAATCTTCCATACCTACATACATACAGGCACATCTCTATAAAGGGTGATAAAACAGCTGCGTCGGATTATCGTCCGATAAGTCTAACGTCAATAGTAGGAAAAATGTTAGAGTCAATTTTGGCAAATAAGATTAGAGAACACCTAGAAAGATTTAATCTTATAAACGAAAAGTCAGCAAGGATTCAGGCAAGGACGATCCTGCCTCACAAACTTGTTGTCATTCTACTCGGAGGTCTATGAGGCAGTAGATAGCGATAAAGCTTACGATGTTATTTATCTGGGGCCGGATGCTCAAAACTGGTCATATCTCAGTCCCGCCGTCGGTGGACGCTCCCTTTGTCCCGTCTTAAGTTATTCCCGCCTTATGACTGACCACCTCCACCAATGTTCAAACGAGAAGCGGTCAGTCGTAGGGCGGGCATAAGTGTTAGTCCCATCAAGCGGCAGAGGGCAGGCAGTTCGCCAGCTGATCTGATAGCAACCAATGAGAATCAGTGTAACAAAAAAGGCACCCAATGAGAATCAAGGAGGTTGTTTCTACAGACAACTCGTGCATGCTGGTAACAACAAATATCACCGCCACAGTCTAGATATTCGCCACACGCCTCTCTCTCTGCTAATACTAACCTACTTCACAATGGAAGGTGAACCTAAAGCCAAGAGACCTCGGCGCCCAAACTTTATTGATGCAGAGCTGCTGGCTATGGCAACAAGTTCTGCAGAGAAGCAAGACTTTATATTGGGAAAATTTTCATTTGACAGTGCCTCAACAGGAGTCAGGATGAAGGCGGCAGCTTGGCAGTATGTTACTGATGCTGTCAATGCTGTCAGTCGAATTCAACGTGATGTTTCGGACGTAAAAACTAAATTCAAGCAGTTTAGTCAATAAACTGGAAATTTTTTCCTTAAGACCTGTTTTGCAATGTTTTTCTTTTCTAACATAATCTTTGACAGATTTTATATTTGTTAATAACCATTAGGGCCATCCAACAAAGTTTTAGCCCCAATCTAACCTAATCTACCTAAATTAACTAACCTAACCTAAACCCCAAACCTGCTTGGAGGTCGTCAAGCCAAGGCCTCATGATTACGGTGATAAGTTGTTTTTAGGTCAGTGGGGTCCAGTTAAGTAATGTTAGGTTAGGTTTTAAGCTAAGTGCAAAGTTGTGGTGGGTTTTCGTTAATATCTCAAAGACTATTATTTTGCCATGGGTGGATTAGAATGATTTGACGCAGACATCAAGATGTACCTATTGAGCTATATCAAATTCATTACCATGAGGCAGGTGCACTTGTAAACATTTACCCTATCCTTACCTAAAGACCCTAACCTATCACTTCACAGCCCATACTGGTCATAATAAAATTGTGAGCTAATGAAAGTCCCTAAGGGGGAAAAAAAAAAAAAAAGTAAATTAACAGTTTAGGACATCTCTGGAATTCAATATGCATACTCCAGAGAATGGAGGTTAAAATGTGAAATTCCAGTAGTGTCCTAAACTGTAATATACCGGAAAAAATACCAAATCTGCCCACATCTAACTTAGAACGAGAGTTTGTAGAAGAAAAGCAGTTCACATGCCATACCTAATGAAAATATGAGTAGCCTACATTTTATAGCAAGTATGTGGCATCATAGGGAGGCTTTCACAGTCTCATGAGATAAAATTATGCTGCACATCTACAATTCATAAGAGGCCTCAATAGCGAGTTACTTAAAACTCGATAACCAACACAAATCATGCATGAAAGAGTTCCCTGGGATCCTTGCCATAATAAAATACCGCTATATGCTTGTATGTATTACAAACACCTTAACTAATGTTTTGAGGGGTGGATAACGCTGATGGGATGCTCAAAGCTTCATTACGACCGTGCTGCATGGGCTTTAGGACTGCTTGGTACCAGTCGTAAATATTGATGGAGTTCCGACCAGAGATAGTTCCGCTGACGTCACAACATGGCGCTCATACTGTTTTGAACATCGCAGACGGCAGCCATTGTGAACACAGGTGATGACTTAGTCCCACGCTGGCGAGCAACGACCGGGCCTAAAGTTTTGAGCATCCGCACCCTGGACTTTAGTAAAGCTTTTAATAGGGTCCCACACGAAAGGTTAGTTAGAAAGGTTCGAGCACACGGTATAGATGGCGATATCTTAAAATGGATAGAATCCTGGCTGAAAGGACGAAAGCAGAGAGTATTAATAAATGGATCTAAGTCGGATTGGGGATTAGTAACTAGTGGTGTACCACAGGGTTCAATACTCGGTCCCTTATTATTTATTATATATATAAATGATCTAGACTTAGGAGTCAATAGCAGCATCAGCAAATTTGCCGACGATACAAAAATAGGGCGTATCATTAACTCAAATGACGATTGCCGTAACTTACAAAAAGACCTCGATACATTGTCCAGATAGTCTAAAACTTGGCAAATGGAATTTAACGTTGAAAAATGTAACGTACTTAACGTAGGCAAGACCATTGGAGACACTAAATACAGCTTAGATAACAAAGAAATTAGTAAATTAGAACGCGAGAGGGATCTAGGAGTTATGGTTAGTAACGACCTTAAACCAAGGCAACAGTGTAGCCTATTAATGCGAGAAATAAAGCAAATAGGGTCCTAGGATTTATCTCGAGAAGCGTGAGCAATAGATCATCAAGAGTAATACTGAAACTTTGTCTACCATTAGTAAGGCCACATTTAGACTACGCAGTACAGTTTTGGTGTCCTTACTATAGAATGGATATTAATTCGTTAGAAAATGTACAGAGAAGAATGACAAAAATGATACATGATGTCCGGAACCTGTCATATGAAGACAGACTGAAACGACTAAGTCCGCATTCGCTAGAGAGGCGTAGAGTAAGGGGAGACTTAATTGTGGTGTTTAAGTGGATGAAGGGTATAAATAAGGGAGATATTAGCAAGGTACTTAAAGTGAGCATACAGGATAGAACTAGAAATAATGGTTTCAAACTAGAAAAATTCCGTTTCAATAAGGAAATAGGTATAAATTGGTTTGGTAATAGAGTAGTAGACGAATGGAATAAGCTACCTAGTAAAGTAGTTGCTGACTCTTCCATTGAGAGTTTCAAGCATAGGCTAGATCAGCATATGACTAATAAGGGGTGGATATAGAAAAAAGAAAATCTTATAACCAATACTAAGTCATAATTTTTCCTTTTCAGGGTACACTATGATAGTCTCTATTCTCCTTTCACACTTTCCTGTAAAATGTCCACGCTAGTTTTCTGTACTGGGTGGTGTTCTTTCTGACTTTTTCCTGCCGGCTTCGGCTGGAGGGTTTGGAGGGCGGGGGAGAGCTTTCTTCTTTGCTATCCTTATCTCATTCTAGTAGTTCAGTTACTCTTCTAGGAGCTGCCTAGCATGGGCACACCGGCCTACTGCAGTTATCCTCTCTTCTTATGTTCTTATGTTCATATATACATACATATATCAATCTTTCGCCTTAACACTGTCTTACATACATACATACATCTTTCACCTCAACGCAATTTTCCATATTCCATACATACATACATATACGCATACATCTTTCGCCTCAACACAGTCTTCCATCCATCCTTCCATCCATCCATCATCCATCCATACATACATACATACATACCTTCATACATACATCTTTCACCTGGACACAACCTTCCTCGTGACTATTCCCATAACATCAGCAACACACACCTCATTCCTTCACTCCGTCTCAGTATTCTTGGTGTTTATTTGTCTCACAATTTATTTTTGACTTACAACATTACTTCTCTAGCTCTGCGATTCTTTAAAGTAAAATGAATGATCCTTGAGTTACGCTGTCTTGCATTCAACAATCATTTGGAAGAGACAAGGTTTGCAAGATGTCAGCCTTTGTTTCTTTCTTGTCAGTCAGTCAGTAAATCAGTTAACATAAAACGCCATGTCAGCCTTTGTTTCTTTCCTGTCAGTCAGTCAGCCGATGAATCACTTAAGTAAAACGCCGTACTGCACCTTAAGGAATGTTCATATTGTGGTTTGCCATGGTATAGGTGATTTATTTATTTATTTATTTTTAATGGACTGGAAGCTAAACCAAATACCAAAACTAGCCAATTACTTCCAACAATTTCTGGAAACTGATGAGAGTCCTTGTGTGCTTAAGGAATAAAATTATCTGTCTACCTATCTACCAGTCTATCTGCCTATCTATCTGTCTCTCTCAATCTATCTATCTATCTAATACATCTTAATCCCGTAAGGAGTGGCCACAAACAAATCGCCTCCATGTCGCCCTGTCCTTGCCATGCGCTGTCCTCCCTCCAACTCACAAACACCTCTCATATACCTCTCCACTCCATTTCTCTATCTCATCCTCTGTCTCCCGCTCCCATTCCATTACGCTGCCTTCCCTCCAACTCACCCCCCCCCCTTTCATATACCTCTCCACACCATCTCTCTATCCCATCCTCTGTCTCCCGCTTCCCTGCCATTACGTTGCCATCCCCGCAACTCACACCCTCCTCTCATATACCTCTCCACTCCATCCCTCCATCACATCCTGTCTCCCTCTCCTCTGCCATTACGCTCCCCTCCCCCCAACTCACACACACACACACACACACACACACACACACACACACACACTCCCTCATATACCTTTCCACTCCATCCCTCCATCACGAATTCTGCATGTGTGAATGAACTAACGAATTACCTGTTTCACAAGCCCTAAATATATAAGAATCAGCTATTAACGAATCATAAACACTGGAATTCGTGACCCAGCTCTGTACACGTCCCTCAGCCCATTGTTGACTCTTGCGTTCGTGTCCGTGAATCCATTAAACGCTAATCCGCCAAATATCCGCCAAAATATGCGCCAATCCCGCGTATTTGGGGTGGACGCGTGGAGACCGTGAGCTCGGTGATTTGGCGGAGGTCACACTGCTGCCTGTTATCCACCCACGAGAGAGAGAGAGAGAGAGAGAGAGAGAGAGAGAGAGAGAGAGAGAGAGAGAGAGAGAGAGGAGGGACGAGGAGGAGAGAACATACTGTAGCAGAGATGTACACCCACGCACCAAAGTTTCTGTACCCCCCTCGGTGGAAGGAAGTGGAAGTCAGGGATAGAGAGAGGGCAGGCGAACGGACAACCGTGAGTGGTAGTTTAGAACTGAGCTACGAGGCAAATACAGTAGTGAGAAACCTAATGACACAGGATTCGAAACATTTCCGTGCTATTCACCTGCAAAACATTATGCCATCTTAACGTACTGTACATAGCATATAATTATAACACAGACTACTATGTTATCATGGTGTCCTGTGAAACTGACCCATCTGTTTCGGATCCTCATCATACAAATAAAGCACCGAGCCACTTGTATATAAGCTGCAACTGGTCATTATCACTGCAGTGAAAATTTTTGTGAATGTTATTCCTGGATTGTCTATGGCTATAATATAGAATGATTGTGAATTTAATGCTGATTCTCACAGTAGCTGTGCGGATGATTATAAATGTTGCAATTATACTATGTGGACGAATAAACCACTTTGTGATGGGCAGCGGAGAACATTCCCCAATAACTTACTATAACCAGATGAAATTAATTGCAAACAACACAAAATATTATGAGACAACGACGATACAGCTGTGGTATACTGCTCCGCCTTGTTATTCAGGCCTTAACTGTTGCTTCACCTCATACGTGCATTATTTTCCTTCAGTCTCTGCCTCTTTTATTACTCATACTTCCTCCTCGTATTGCAAGCCGTCATATTCTTTAGGGGGTTTCTAGTCGTCCGGTCCTATAACCCCAACTGTATTACATTATTCCTCACATCATCACTCCCACACAAACAACGTTAGCATAAGACTGCTGAATCTGTTACTACTATTATTGGCACTGCCACTACTAACCCCCCTTTTCCTCTTGTGTCTAATTTACCTTACAATACTACTACTGCTACTCCTTCTACTACTCCACTATAAATCTGTATAATAATACATATGATAACCAAATTTTGGCTCCTGGTGGTTTAGTGGGTAATTATTGTGCTCCAATCGGTTTGAGCCGGTGAAGGTTTATATCCAAGGGGTGGTTGGGGTTTATTGCTCACGTAATGCCACTCAGGGATGCGTGAGGTTGGTCACTCTCATCTTAAATGTCAGGACCAACTGCCTAGCCCCGGGCTCCTATGCTCCTCATCATGAGGCAACGTAGGATTGGATGATGGATGGATGGATGGATTGTCCTTACGTCTGTGTATCTGCTAACCATATTGTCCCTGTCCCAACTCGTCACTTACCCCGCACCGCTATCCCAGATGCACCCCCCTCTCTCCCACCCACCGTGGACTCTACTCCTCCCCCACTCCGACACCACATTACCCCTCACCTCATCCTTGGGCCACCAGGCCTGTTGTTCACCCTTTACTGGTGAATATACGTGGTATGCATTAATAATAATTGAAAAAAAAAAAAAAAAGGCATTTGGGAGCCGATGCTAATCGCCCGCCAGAATATGCTGTTTGCCAAGTCCAAAATTTAGACCATATTTTGATACCCTGAAGGTTTCATGTTGATAGCTCAAGCCGTTCATGAGATATAATGGTGCTAAAGGAGGGCGATAAGAACTAGTTGACCTTTGGCAGTTATTTTGGTGACCCTGACCCTGACCCCGAGTGGCCATTTTCGAGCTCGTCCAAGATTTTGGCCATATCTTGATACGCTGAAGGTTTCATGCTGATAACTCGCGCCGTTCAATAGATATAATAAGAACACACACACACACACACACACACACACACACACACACACACACACACACACACACACACACACACACACAGATGCAGACAAAAACATTATTGCTCCGCCTTCTAAAGGTGGGCGATAAGAAAATAATTATAATAATAACATCAACATAGATGTGTACTGTAGTGTTCCTACCATTACACTTAAAAACCGCAGACCCAAACGTGCCTATATTACGGAGCTGATATATTAACCATAACCATAGAACCGACCACAGACCATTCTTATAATTACCACTGGACCTTTCCTATAGCACTTCACCATGGTAATACAACCCATTGTAGTCCTTTGTGGGATCACTACACATGTTTGGGAAAAATAACAGTGCACAATATGCCTACAACCCACTTAAATACGCAAGTGATGTTTCACAGACATCCATCAAATAGCCTAGAAGTTAGTGGACAAACAAACAAACGACTGGACATAAACAGAGGCCGAATGTCTCGCATCGGTATGTGATGACCTGCCAAAACTGTTACCATCCTGCTTTGCAGGTGTCATCATCATCATCATCATAATAATAATAATAGTAATAATCACATGTCATTAGGCACGATACAGAGGAGGACAAACACTGAAATAGCATGTGTTGACGCAGTGCAGAATCTGTTTGGCATGACAGGAGGTTGGGTTGCTGCAAAACATTAATTTAGTATTACTATAAGCCTACCATTACAGCATATTATGGCACTGGTTGGTTTCATGTCACAGCTGTTTTCACGTGTTTTATCAGGGAGATTATGGTGTTTGTCTTCCTCTATATCATGCATATTAAAATGTGATTACTACTACTACTACTACTACTACTACTACTACTACTGTAATTATCATTATTATCCAGGGGGTGGTTGGGGTTGATTGCTCATGTAATGCCACTCAGGGATGAGTGAGGCTGGTCACTCTCATCTTAAATGTCCGGACCAGCTGCCTGGCTCCGGGCTCCTGCGCTCCTCGTGGGGCAATGTGGGATTGGATGATGGATGGATGGATGGATCGTTATTATTATTATTATTATTATTATTATTAGTAGTAGTAGTAGTAGTAGTATATCTATGATGACACACGCAAAGCAGGATGGTAACAGTTTTGTCAGGTCGTCATATACCGATGCAAGACATTGTCTCTGTCTATGTCCAGTAGTTTGTTTGTTTGTCCGCTAACTTCTCCTAGGCTATCTGATGGATGTCTGTGAAACGTCACAGGAGTATTTTAGTGGGTTGTTGACATGTTATGCACTAAGTTATTTTTCCCAGCCAGCTGTAGTGATCCCACAAAGGACTACAATGGGTTGTATTACCATGGTGAAGTGCTATAAGGAAGGTCCAGTGGTAATGATAAGAACGGTCTGTGGTCGGGTCTGTGGTTAATATATCAGGCACGTTTGGGTCTGCGGCTTTTATATGTAATGTTCAGAATACTGCAGATGTATGCTATTGTTCTCATTTTTATAATTATTAGTATTATTAATGCACACCACGTATATTCACCGGTAAAGGGGGAACAACAGGCCTGGTGTCCCAAGGATGAGGTGAGGGGTAATGTGGTGTCGGAGTGGGGAAGGAGTAGTGTCCATGGAGGGTGGGAGAGAGGGGGGGGGTGCAACTGGGATAGCGGTGCGGGGTAAGTGACGAGTTGTCGACGATGGGACAGGGACAATATGGTTAGCAGATACACAGACATAAGGAGAATCATATGTATTATTATACAGATTTATAGTGGAGTAGTAGAAGGAGTAGCAGTAGTAGTATTGTAAGGTAAATTGGACACAAGAGGAAAAGGGGGGTTAGTAGTGGCAGTGCCAATAATAGTAGTAACAGATTCAGCAGTCTTATGCTAACGTTGTTTGTGTGGGAGTGATGATGTGAGGAATAATGTAATACAGTTGGGGTTATAGGACCGGACGACTAGAAACCCCCTAAAGAATATGACGGCTCGCAATACGAGGAGGAAGTATGAGTAATAAAAGAGGCAGAGACTGAAGGAAAATAATGCACGTATGAGGTGAAGCAACAGTTAAGGCCTGAATAACAAGGCGGAGCAGTATACCACAGCTGTATCGTCGTTGTCTCATAATATTTTGTGTTGTTTGCAATTAATTTCATCTGGTTATAGTAAGTTATTGGGGAATGTTCTCCGCTGCCCATCACAAAGTGGTTTATTCGTCCACATAGTATAATTGCAACATTATTATCATCCGCACAGCTACTGTGAGAATCAGCATTAAATTCACAATCATTCTATATTATAGCTATAGACAATCCAGGAATAACATTCACAAAAATTTTCACTGCAGTGATAATGACCAGTTGCAGCTTATATACAAGTGGCTCGGTGCTTTATTTGTATGATGAGGATCCGAAACAGATGGGTCAGTTTCACAGGACACCATGATAACATAGTAGTCTGTGTTATAATTATATGCTATGTACAGTACGTTAAGATGGCATAATGTTTTGCAGGTGAATAGCACGGAAATGTTTCGAATCCTGTGTCATTAGGTTTCTCACTACTGTATTTGCCTCGTAGCTCAGTTCTAAACTACCACTCACGGTTGTCCGTTCGCCTGCCCTCTCTCTATCCCTGACTTCCACTTCCTTCCACCGAGGGGGGTACAGAAACTTTGGTGCGTGGGTGTATGTACGAGTA
The DNA here is from genome assembly GCF_032717465.1 of Coenobita brevimanus. Lineage (NCBI taxonomy): Eukaryota > Metazoa > Arthropoda > Malacostraca > Decapoda > Coenobitidae > Coenobita > Coenobita brevimanus. Next base: position 37,223,934 of record NC_137069.1, read on the forward strand.
TGCATGTATGTATGTATATGTATCCATCTATCTATCTATCTATATCTATCTGTCTGTATATATATATATATATATATATATATATATATATATATATATATATATATATATATATATATATATATATACAAAATGCAAGAAAGAAGGAACCAAAGGCCAGGAGCCTGCAAACCGTACCGGTACGTGTTATGTATCACAGCGGGCGGCATACACACGCCTAACACGAAGGGAAAGGGGGGGGTGGAATCAACGTACACACACGTACAGTTCCGTTCAGAAGTTCGTACTACGCCCAAAGTGGAAGGCTCAAGCCTCGGTCTGCTCTTTCTGGACGACATGTTAATACCCCGCACCTCTCGCCTATAGACAGAGCAGCAAATACCGGAACAGTTTCAGTCACACGACGAATGCGAAAAGATGAAACGGATATTTATATAGATATTGGCAAGTATTATTACATATTAATGAAGGAAGTACTGTACGTGGACAAATTGTGGTTGTGATGAAAATATGTATACAAATAACAAGTTACAATACACAAATAGAGGGAAATGAAGAAATCTGATATGAATCAATAAGTGATTTATGAGTTGACTATTCTCCCACTGAAACGCGCACACGCGCACACACACACGTACACGCGCGCGCACACACATAAACACACACAGACACACTCACACACGCACACACACACACACACACACACACACACACACACACACACACACATAAACACAAACCAACACACAAGAACAACAACAATAAAAACAACAAGAACAACAACAATAAAAACAACATCCACCACCACGACCGTCTCCGCCACCTTCCACCCACCACCACCCACCACAACCGCCGTCACCCACCAACACCCAGAATCCACCACCACCGCCGCGACCACCGACCACCACCATCGACTCATTAACAAGTATTATATGGGGGTAAAGACACTGAAATAGTTTACTTCATCCGTCCTGTTTGTGTGGGATGGCCAAGGAACACATTATACTTATTACGTGTGAGTGACCTTGCCTCGCGTAGGTGGTGGAAAATATATACGGATAATTATACAGATGTTTTCAAACAAAAATAGACAATTTCATGTTTATTTCTGTTTTTTTTAGTCAATATATATATATATATATATATATATATATATATATATATATACATATGTTATGCTGAGTGTTTTTAGGCCGACTCCTCGTCCTAAAAACACTAGCGACTGAGCGGGGTCCCCTTTCCGGACCGGAAGTAAAGCACCAACAAAGGAACAGGACATAAAAACTAGGCAGTCCACCTTAACACATCTATTACCTTAATTCTAACACCGTTACGATATTACATAGAATGATATTCTGGACAGGGGACACAGATATACAAAGTTACGTTAACACGGGATATTCAACATACACTGTAATTACACTTTACAATGGGTTGGGGTTCTATAAGTGGAGGTGATTGTCTTTCATCAAAGCCCAAAAGATCTCAGTTCACTGTCACAAGAGGAATATATAGGTTTAATGGTCTAGGGGAGGAATATTACTATAAAAAGACAGGGAGACGGATCACGACAATTGACTCGTTGGGCTGGGCGCGGTGACACATCCCGCGCGTACACTGGCAAAGGGGGAACTTCTCTATTCTGGGCTGGGGGAACAACACTAAACTCACTGTTTCGGAATTATAGTCTTTAGTAAAGGGCAGGTGAGTTTGTGGTAATCACGGGCACTTATAGGTTGAATTCCTCTAGCTCACACTGTCACTCTGTCACTGTTCCGGTTCCACTTTCTCGGGTATAGGAAGGGATGTCACTGATCTTACCCGTTTTTCTGGGGCGATATCACTGTCACTTTATAGGGGGGACCTCCGGGGGCTCTACCCGTGGCGGGAATCACCGTACCCGCTGGGGGGAGACTCGACCCGGGTTCGATCCGCTGAGGCGTTGCAGGGAGACCCTCTTGCCCGGGGTCTCGACCTGATGTAGACCCTCCTCTCGGGTCTCGTCGTCGTGGTGCAGGGAGGCCCATCTATGTGGGGCCTCGACCTGATGTAGACCCTCTTTCTGGGGTCTCGTCGTCGTGGTGCAGGGAGGCCCGTCTATGTGGGGCCTCGACCTGGTGTGGTGGCCCTCGGGACTGGAGCCAAACAGGTGGAGAAGTCGTGTCTGGCGTCGGAGGCTTCGTGGGGGGAGGAGGACAGCGTTGGTAGGCTGCTGGGCTTGCCTGGGGGTCCGGGGACTGTGGAGGTCTGTCAGGGGACGCGCCATCAGGTGTGGGCTGCGGCCTCGTCTCCTGCTGGTGCCTGGGGGAGACAAGAATCTCCCGGGAGTGGGAGGTAGGTCCCGACTGGGACTAGGTCTTTGCTCAGGGGACACCTTCGGGGCAACTCTCCCGAGTGGCGTCCAGCTACTCCTGCAGGAGTTGGCTGAAGATAGAAGACACACGGAGGCCGTGTTCTCTCTCTTACACAGGGAGGGTAGCACAGAGGCGACTCTCTCTTGTCTCCGACACAGCCGTGGCACCAGGTCGATCGGCCCTGGGACCCACTTTTGGATTTATACAAGGGGCTCTTACCCTTGGGGTGGCTAGGGGTGTTGGCCCCTTACAGCTCACTATTGGGCCTCCTGCCCTGTTTGTGATAGAGGGTATTTCTCCCTCGCAGTTCACTAAAGGACCTCCTGTCCTGGTTGTGGCAGAGGGTATTTCTCCCTCGTGGCTCACTGTGGCAGAGGGTACTAGCCCCTCGTGGCTCACCAGAGTTGTGGCAGAGGGTGGTGTTCTCTCGGGGCTCACTGTGGCAGAGGTGCGAACACCTCGTGGCTCACCAAGGGACCTCCTGCCCTTAAGGGGTGTAACTATGGTCGTCACCACAAAGCTACTAGGGACTGATTTTACATCAGTCCCACCCCACTGCTGTCGATGGTCAACCCGCCGTTGAAGTTGTTGCGGATCTAGGCTCACCTGGCGTTGGGGCAGTTGCAGGGAGAAGGGGCACAGGTCAGTGGTGGTTGGGTGACCCTTTTGCCCTGGGTCATTAACCTCCCCGTTATCTCCTCCTCGGGTGGTGGGGTGGTGGTGGCTCGGTGGTGGGGTGGGGGGTGGCGGGCGGAAGGCCCGGCAGCGGGCATTTTAATATATATATATATATATATATATATATATATATATATATATATATATATATATATATATATATATATATATATATATACATATATATATATATATATATATATATATATATATATATATATATATATATATATATATATATATATATATATATATATATATATATATATATATATATATATATATATATATATATATATATATATATATATATATATATATATATAGCCTCAGTGGTAAAGTGTGCTTTTTCATACACTGAAGAACGAGGGTTCGCGCCCCGCCAGGGTAATAAACTTTGGGAGCGTTCTTCTGGCCACGTACTGCATTGGCGGACACAAGGGGTGCTGTGGTTGAACCAGTGTCACATACTAAAGTATGTTTGCACCCAGTCGGCTTGCACGGACCGATTACACTTGGTTCACAGACTACACACACATCCAAAGCCACTCCAACACAACATTTACACTTACAAGCACTTCTCACTCTACATACAATCTCTATGAGACAGCCTAAGCCACTTGGTAGAGATACATTGGCTGTATCGTCCCCACTTCGGTAGGGATAGGCCGATCCTGCAATGGACACTCAAACGGCTGATGAGATGAGATAATATATATATAAATATATATATATATATATATATATATATATATATATATATATATATATATATATATATATATTGTATCTATCTGTCTGTCTATATTATATCTATATCTATCTTTATTACATCTATAGCTGTCTATGTATACCACATCTATCTGCAGTCTATCATATCTATACCTATATCTTTATTATATCTATCTATCTATTTATATTATACCTATCTATATATATATGTCTATTATATCTATGTGTATTACATCTATTTATCTACTATATCTATCTATCTCTATCTATATTATATCTATCTCTTATATCTGTCTATCTATATTATATGTATCTATTGTATCTCTTTTATATTGATCTTTCTATTGTATCTCTATTATATCGATCTTTCTATTGTATCTCTATTATATCTATCTATCTATATATACATATCCTTAATATAATGATAACAGTTGCCTAACTTTTCATTTCAATATCGGGTCCAGCTTCCCTCTTTCTCAGTCACTGCTTTGCAACCTGTCAGGCATGGAGCTTACAAGGCCACGGATGAAGTCATGTTGCGCCGGCAAAGTTCCCACTGGACGTGTACGTGGTTGAGTTATTTCTTGTCCTCTCGTCAGTCCTGGCTGCCAGGTATTAACCATTTCAGCCCAAACGTGTTCTATTACATTTAGATCGGCGCCTTTGGCGGGCCAGTCTAAGAGCTGAAGTGTGTCTTGTCTCTGAAACCACTGCTGTACTACACGTGCTGTGTGGATGGGGCGCCGGTCATGCATGAAAATAATAGGTCCATCTGGGAACGGAAAACCCTTTTCGCGTAAAGATGGCAGGAAACGTTCCTCCAGGATATGGACATACTGGTCAGCAGTAAAACGCCCCTCGTTGCTGGACAAGTCACCCAGGCCATGTAACGTGACCCGATCGTGCCTCATCACAAATGTTGACCGTCTGGTATCTGCATGTGAAATATATATTTACTTTTTTCTATTTTTTTTATTACTGCAGCCATTAGACAGAGTACTAGGTGATGACATGTCCCCCTAACCTTATATTATTTAGAACTGATCACATTCTTTCTTGGCACTAATGTCTTTATACAAAGAAAACAGAGGCAAAGAGTAGAAGGAATCATATATTTTTCCAGGACAATATGAACAGAATAAGACCAAAAATAAGGGATCCTGATTATTTTAGATGCCTGGTCATATTGCCATTAAAAGACTTGAAATCAAGGATGGAGGGGTATGCAGACTGCGCAAGATAGCTTCATAATTGACCTATTCCATATGTAAAAGTCTGAATATCGGTTAATCACGGCAACAGAGTGATAGAAAACAGATGACTGCAACGAAGACAGAGCCTTGAGGGGGGCAAGAAGAGTACAGAATTTTATCAGTAATAAGAATGGTAATATCATATACCTGGTGTTGTTTCTTCTCCAGCAGTGAACCCTACCATGAGAGATGGAGGAGAAACGCATCTCATCCGTGAAGATGACTCGCGACCAAAAGTCTAGGTTCTCATGGAAGTAGCATTGAACAAAGGCTAACCTCCCCTCTCTGTGTTGTTGTGTCAGGCGTTCCTTCATTGCTGGAATTCTATGGTGTATACCAGCGTCATGCAGCCTTCGTCTGACAGTCAGCGCAAACACGTCTAACTGAAGACTGTCCCTTATGGGCACCGTGTTCGTAAGGGGAGTTGGCTCTGCTGCCGCGACAATAGCAGAATCTTCAGCCTGGGTGGTTCTTCGAGGGGCTCCCGTCCTTTCTTGCACGAAAGTATTCGCTATTAGTAAATATGGCGCTAATAAAATTCAATGCCGAAAGTCTAGTTTGGGATAACATTATGAGTATGTATACTTGTGTTTAAATAAATTAAATGATATGAAAATATTGTTACAGGGGCAACTGTTGTACTAAACAAACTGCTGCCTATAAAGCTAGTGGCATAGCGAGACTAAATGCACCTCAAGGCCAGATATCCTAGTTTCACCCCATCACTGCATGGGAACAGCCCTGCAGAGGCGATTGCTTGACTGTGGTTCATGGCTCTGCTTGGCCAGACAGACCAGGGTTACACAAAAGCAACAATAGCTATACATCAGGAGATGGAAATTGAAGTCTCGTTCTTAGAATGACAAGGATTGATATGTATGTGACCGTCATAAATCAAAACTGCCAGTTCCTTCCAAAGAAACGTAAACACACAAATATCCATTCCACTGAGATGCCTGGACACACTGTGTTTGAAATAATGGGGCACTGTGCATTGGAAGAAGACATGCTGAGAAATCTCAACAAATAACTAGTCGTATACAAGAAAGACAGATTACTAGTTAACAGTTGCATTGCAGAGTGGGTGGGAGGATGGGGCAAGGCTGGTGCCTCGTTTCAGTCATAATGGGGGAGAGATGCAAGCAGAGAATTCAGAAGAACAGTGGTGTGTGTGTGTATGTGTGGAGAGAGAGAGAGAGAGAGAGAGAGAGAGAGAGAGAGAGAGACCGACGGTTATGTAGTTATGTAGGGGAAACATCATGTAGGCTACTTCATCATAAAACATATGATTTCCATTATTCCTTAGACTCCACCAATCGTCTTTATCTGGTTTTGAGTATGAATATGAGTTTTCACTGTTCTGATATTTCTTAAATGTTTGAATATCTTGACAGCATACAAATTATTTTTAGCTGCTTGGATTTTCCTTGAAGCGGTAGAACAAGTCATAGATACTGAGCTAAGATGGTTAGCTGAAATAATGCCCGTGTCTAGGGATTAAGACATGTGATAATTCACTAGCTCGCCTAATCACACTGATTCATAGCCGACCTTCTTATATTCTGTTATGTGCATTTCTGTTATTAGTACTGTATTATATTTTTAAATGCACGCGAATATAAACATAATTTCATCGTTTAATCAGCAGTAAGACTGACTGATACCTACGAGTATGAAAATAAAATTCTTATTTCATTTAACAGTCGGTGAGCGAATGACACTGCTTTGATACTAGCTAAATTCTGGTTGCTCGTGGGAGCTTCGAAACTGTAACCTGTCGTCTGGGAAGGAGGGGCCGAGACTAGCGCCTTCTACACTGGGTGTAATGCGAATTTCTGAACGGAGGTGTACATGCCATATTATACGAACCTGAAGGGCGACACAGCTTATTTTAGTGGCTGGGGAAGTGACGCACCCTCACTCATTGCTGCCACCTTGGGTTTACGTGGCCACGGCAATGGGAGGCTAGGAGGAGAAGGATGAAAGACTTGCAATTTAGTCCTGTACTTACATATATACATGCATACACACTCACATACATACATACATACATACATACATGTATACATTCATACATACATACATACATACATACATACATACATACAGGCACAATCATAATTATATGAATAAATACATACATAGGGATATATATATATATATATATATATATATATATATATATATATATATATATATATATATATATATATATATATATATATATATATACCTAGGCTGCTTCCCCCAAGGAAAGGGAGGTAGCCGAGACAGGACGACACACTCCCCATTTACTCATCCATTCAAACACATTCATTCGCATCTTAGCCCCGAAGGGGAGAACGGACAGATCCTCACCGCACCACACCGCACAAGAGTCAACTGCGCAATGCAATCAGTGACATCAGCAGCAGGGCCCGACCGCAGAACTGGTTTACCCCTGCCACATCATAACAGACCCATCCCCTTACCCGCACCTGACCTGACTAGCTGATCAGACCAAATGCGGGAGAATATCCCCTCAGGGCTGCGTCATCACTTATTCATTCACAATTTCTCTCTATTTATTTCTGTCACGCACAGCCACTCTTCCTTGCTCAACAGACATTCCTCTCGCATCCAGTGCTCTCTTCACACTGTCCATCCATCCTATTCGTGGTCTTCCTCTCAGCCTTACACCTCTCACATCAGATCTAGTTATCTTTTTCACCAATCGCTCATTATCCATTCTCTCCATATGCCCAAACCATCGCAACACCCTCTGCTAAACTCTACCAACCATCTCCCGAACAACTCCAGTTCTCCTTCTCACTTCATCATTTCGCACTCGATCCATACGCGTCACTCCACACATACTCCTCAGACACCTCATCTCCATTACATTCAAACTTTTCCTCTCTGCTACACCTATATTCCATGTTTCAGCCCCATTTAACGCAGTCGGTACCAAAAGACCCTCATACAGCCTTCTCTTTACATCCATTCTAAGCGAACGACATCTAAACACTTTTTTCATTCCTCCCAGCACCTTTCCTACTTCATTTATTCTAAACTTCACTTCTGCATCTATTCTTCCATCCACAGCAACATGTGACCCTAGATATTTAAAACACTCTACCTCCTCAAGCAACTCGCCATTCAAAACTATATTCATCCCCCTACCATCTATCAACCTCGTACACTTCATCACTTTACTCTTATTCTCATTTACTTTCAATTTCCTCCTTTCACACTCCCTTCCAAACTCCTCTACCAACTGTCTCAATCTCTCCTCTGAATCAGCCACCAGTGCAGTATCATCTGCAAACAGCAGCTGCTTCAGATTCCACTCTCCACCATGTATATATATATATATATATATATATATATATATATATATATATATATATATATATATATATATATATATATATATATATATATATATATATATATATATATAATACATATATATATATATATAAATATATATATACATAATATATATATATATATATATATATATATATATATATATATATATATATATATATATATATATATATATATATATATATATATTCTTTCAAGTCAGGAGTTAGTGCAGTGGAAATGAGTTATTTAAGAGGAGCCTCTGGAGTCACATGGAGAGACAGGCTGACAAATGAGGATATAAAGGAGCGTTGTGGTGTGGATGTGGATGTGATAGGAAGCGTTATGAGGAACACACTGAGGTGGTTTGGCCATGTGGAGAGGATGGAGGGTGAAAGACTGACGAAGACAGTGTATGTGAGTGAGGTGGAGGGGGGGAAGAGGGAGGGGGAGGCCGAGGATAAGATGGAGGGATGGGGTGGAGAGCTATATGAGAGAGGGGGGTGTGAGTTGGGAGCGGGGCAGTGAAATGACGGGGGACAGGGCGACGTGGAGGGGATTTGTTTGTGGCCACCCCGAACGGGATTGAGGCGTTTGGCAATAGATAGATAGATAGACTCTCTCTCTCTCTCTCTCTCAAAATCCAGGGTATAATTGGCCGTAAAATATTGACAGGCGGGATTTGGAGGCAAAAAAAAAAAAAAAAAAAAGAATCGAAAAATTCCCACACTATTTTTTTTTTTTTTTTCCAGTACAAGGTGGTTGAGTACACCGCTTCCCGTTCGATCAGCGAAGTTAAGGAACGTTGGGTCTGGTTAGTACTTGGATGGGTGACCGCCGGGGAACACCAGATGCTGTTGGCATCCCTACGTCAAGTGGGGTTGGTGGAGGATTAGTGCCCCTCCCTGTAAAACAATTAACTCTAAGCCCTTGGCCACCCTGTCTGGGATACATGGCGTCTGGCAATGGATGGATGGATGGACAAGGTGGTCCATATATAACACTGCTTGTCCGCTTCACAGGACAAGTTCATGTGTGTGTTGCAGGGACGGCTGAGAGAGAGAGAGAGAGAGATCAAATAGATGTTCGACGGATGGATGGACTGTTGAATAGATGGATAGATAGTAGTCTATACCGCTAGACAGACAGACAAGCAGATAGACAAACAAATAGATAGACAAATACAGATATTACTGACTGCAGATTTACACATGAACAAAATAACTGTAACACAAATAAAAAACAAGCACAGTCTTAAATGCTCGCCCCGGGGTGAAATCGAACCCAGGTCAAAACAAGTGTCAGACCCGCGCTCTTCTCACACACGCAAGGTGGACATTTTTATTTGCTGTTATTGTTAGTTGAAGTAAATTTATGTCTATCGACTGCACGAGACTCATAAATTCTCCCATTATATTCCAATTAACGCCAGACGATTTTCTCCAGCTGAGTGAGCCATAGGTGCCTGAGTGTTAATACTGTGGTCATAAACCCTCTCTTGGTCGCGACAACTCCAGCTTTTAGTTCCTGCTAATGACAGACAAGCGTATTCAGCTAAGAGTCATAGGAGCAGCAAAATTAGACAGATAAAATAGAAGATTTGACGAGGGGAAGTTCAGTTGCCTCCAAGTCAGGGTGGTCCATATATTACGCCCCCGTGACTCACCTGGAGGTACCTTGTGTGTTGCGGGCACGGCCCAGTTGGCTAGTGTAGGCAGCGTAGACAGTTAAGTTGCCTCATAACATTACTATTAAAGCAGGCCAAACAGTGGAAGCAAAAAGCAAAACAAAACCTAGTAAAGAGTGAAAACGATAATTGGAAAACAAAATTAAACATAGTAAAGAATGAGAAAGATAACTGGAAAACTGAACACTTACATTATCATCACTTCAGAATATAAAAACGAGATGTATAATGCTGAACACAAAACCTGAAAATAAAAGAATACTTGACGCTAAATGCACACTCCATCATCACTAAAAACTAAGAAAATAAAATATGCATAACAAAAACCATACACTTCATCGTCATTATAAACTCCAGAAATAAAAATATGCGTAACACTAAACTCACTCTTTTCATTGCAAAATTAAATATGCATGCCAGTAACCACCTACTCCACTATCACCATGAAAATCTGAAAGTGAAATTTGCATGGTACTGAACACATTTTCGCCATCACCACAAAATGAATAACACTTACATACCTCATCATCATCGCCACAAAAACCTTACACTAAGACACGCATGACAGTAACCTCATACTTCATCATCACCAAGTAATCTATTACACACACACACACACACACACACGAATCCGTATGACACGACCCTATTCCAATGTGAAGTGTCAGACAGTAGGAAATCCGTATGACACTACTTTCCATGTAAGGTGTCAAGTTGTAGGAAATCTGTATGACACCCCCCGCCTTTCCATGCCAGGTGTCAAACAGAGAAAGCAGGAAGCAATCACCTACCCTGCCCCCTGGTGTGATATCGACTGTGAAGAGGATCATTCTCCGCCTCGATATTGGTGTGGGTGAAGGTAGCAAGTAATTCGGAAGTGTGTTTGGAAATAATGAAGGTAAGATGAATGTTGTTATGAAATGGTTTTGGGTTAGGGATGGCACTTGTCTGTTTGTGTCTTGTGTGTGTGTGTGTGTGTGTGTGTGTGTGTGTGTGTGTGTGTTTCTGTCTGCCTGCCTGTCTGTCTCCTTGCTTCTGTCTGTCTCCTTGTTTCTGTCTGTCTGTCTGTCCGTCTGTCTGTCTGTCTGTCTGTCTGTCTCTCTCTCTCTCTCTCTCTCTCTGTCACGCAATTTTCTCTGAGTTTAGTCTCTTTTCATTCTCTCTCTCTCAATCTCTCTCTCTCTCTCTCTCTCTCTCTCTTGCAAAAATCGCCTGTCGGTCTCAAAAATATAACACAAACTCTCATCATGCTGGAATAATAAACAGCCCCTCTCGTTCCCCGTCTCATATCCGCTCTCTCTCCCGGGTCTAAATCTGATTGGAATTTAATAGCTGGGGGGAGGGCAGCGAAATGGTAGAGGACAAGGCGACGTGGAAGCAATTTGTTTGTGACCATCTTTTACGGGATTAGGGTGTCTGGTTTTAGATAGATAGATTGATTATTAAAATTTAGAATGGCCAACGTGTATATTGCAAGCTTTGTTTTTTGTACTGTCATTTGTAGATCAACGAGAATCATTAGACATGTTTAGCCTGCATCCCATACTGTAGAGTGCAGTCAGTAATATGCAAAGGTCAGCCATGTTCTAGCTTTATCACAGCAGAAATTATCGTTAAATCTTGGAGCTTCCCTTAGCCTTCCGGTCTTTAAGTTCAAATGTTTAGAAGGGCAGTCGCTAAAAAATTCTTCTGCACCTTTACGATGCAAAATGACCCCGTACCGAGAAGTCTGATAACGCCTGTGGGTTTTGGTGCGTGTCGGGAACTACGAAGGAAAAAAAAAAGAAATGCCATTCCTGCCTATTACTCCGAAGTTGAGCCAGATGCAGAAAGTCACTTATTCCCTAGGTATTTGACACAATGTTTAGGCAGTACATCGTGCCTGGTGAAATTCAGTGTTACGCTGTTTGATGTTGATCTTAAATGGTTTTCACTACCCTTACCCCATAGCCAGCCTCGAAGAGTTTCTTCACAATCGCTACTAGCAATTAAACATTAATGGCTGACCTGTAAAATAAGTGTTACATTAGCTGTCTTGTTTGTATTAGCGCCATAAGTACGATTCGTGAACCGTGAAGTGGGGTATGTTATGGTAGAGCAGACCGCACCGACCCCCACCGACATCAACCAACTTCTAGCTTTTCTAACTCATTATAGCTTTATCCTTAGTAATTTAGCTCACTTATGCAGCTAAATACACCTGGTAGTTAAGGACTTATAACGACTGTACAGTGTATAAGAACCCTTGTTGTTGCTGATGCCTAGTGTTTGAAAATAACGAGTTGTCAACCGTAGAGTGAGATGCGGGGCGAGAGAACTGAGAGGCGTTTTGTTTACATCGGCTTTTATCTCTAAGTTCCCACATTTTGTTACTTTAAGTTTACCCTCAGTTATTTGCCACACTCCCTGAAGTAAATAATAAAGTAACTGACCTTACACAGACGCTAGATTATTTATAAGGTATGTCTAGAGCCAATAATGCGATTCGTCAGTCTGTGTGAGTGAGCCATCCAACGCGTACAATCTCCAACCAGGGAATTTTAGTAATCCTTTCTTGATTTTTTTACAACTTCTTGTAATTCATCGTCATTATTTCGGCCCTCAGTAACCAAATTAGTACTTCCAGAGTCAGTTATTATGTGCTAGATTTAACATGGGGAGGAGATCGCTTAAGTATATCGTGTCTTTAATGCCAAAAAATTTACTAAGTGTCAACTCGAGATGCTACGGCTTGGACTGTGGAAGAGAGGATCAGCAGTTTATGTCTTGCTATCATAGTGGTTGGTGTATCTGCGTGTGCCGTATCGTTTTCCGGTTCGGTACTGTGCTTGTTTGGTGTCGGTTTGCTTGCGTGTGCGTCGGATTACATGCATGGGCGTCGGTTTGCGTGTGTGTGCGACGCTGGGGAGAAATAAGAGGCTGGAGGAGAGAACCAAGATAATAAAGGGTAGACGCATGTGTCGGTGTTGGTACAGTCTTGAAGGTGAGGTAAGGAGCAAGCTGTTTATGTTGTTCTGAAGTGCATGGAAAGATTTATTGTTTCTTTCCAGGTCTGTGTCGATTTGCCAGTATGTGTATATCTAGGCCTTATATACGTGTGTATGTATGTATATATGTATGTATGCATGCATGTATGTGTTATCCATGGGGTACCTTCGACAACTACCGGGAAGACTGCATAATTATTTCCGTTCGTTCTTATAACCCGGACAATTATAGTTAAACACATTACTGAGAAGAATGAATGCATTGCGACGCTTAGCTCCCTCTAGTTCATTAAGTTCTTGTTTTTTCATTCTTTTTTTTTTTTTTTATCTAAGGTGTCTAGATCTGTTGTCTTATTACCAGTGGAGAAGGTGCAAGTACTGTACAACAGAGTGCTTGAGCCGGAGGGTCGTCTTGAACTGGTGAGAGGATGAAGTAAATGTGTGACGGAGAGGTGTGTCTTACCATGCGGGATGAACTTTGGGATTACACACACACACACACACACACACACACACACACACACACACACACACACACACACACACACACACCGAATGAGATAGTGTGTGCTAAAACTATTCATAAGTTTAAGGATATGTATGATAAAATTGTTTAATACACGGTGCAGTACGAGCTTGGCTCATTCCTGTAAAGATACATTTAGGTAAGAATGCACACACACACACACACACACACACACACACGCACACATTCTCACGTTCTCTCTCTTTTTTGATAGACGCCATTGCACCATTTTTTTTTTTTTCGTTTTCCCTTTTCTCCGCAATACTGATTTTTGTTTTTTAATGCAAGGAAGAAGGAACCAAAGGCCAGAAGCCCGTGCGATTGTTCCCTCCAAGAAAACAAAACAAAATAAGATATGTAGCCAAATTCGATATCTGTTTTTCCCCCCTAAATACAACACAGTTCATTTAAATTTTGCTGGCACTTATAGATTTTTTTTATTTTTTCACAAGACAAAAAAAAAAAAAAAGTGCACACATCACTCCATACACCTTTATGTATTATTATTTTTTCAGGGTTGCATATAACACATCTTCCTTGGCGATTTCTTCATATTACTTCTCAAAACCTATGTATTTGATGCGAAGTTTGTCGATATAAAAAACGAGGTAATTAACATAGAGGAGAATATATAAGTTTAACCTCTGCAGAATAAATCGCTGTGGAAAAGGCGATACATAATCACCGAAGCCAAGTAGGAATGTAACCCCCATGTCTCGTATATACATCCTAGAATAAAAAAAGTCGTATAGTTCTTTCATTTTAACTTGGCCCAAATTTTCGTCCTTCAGAGACTGATTTAAAAAAAAAAAAGATAACACTACGGCACTACATCATTTTCCATAGCACTTCTTCGTGACTAGCTTCTTATTCAGGTGCCAATCAACTGCTGAAACTGAGCGTTCAGGATAGAGATGACGATTTTAGGCCAATTTAAGGTGAAGGGAGTATAGTTACAAGAGTGAGGTGTTCTTAAGTTTGTTTATGAATATGATATCTGTACTTGGTCCATTATTAGTTAACTTCTTACATGCCTTAGGGGTCTGGGAGGAGGAGGAAGAAGAAGTGGAAGAAGGAGGAGGAAGAGAGAGAGAAAGAAAAGGAAAGAGGAGGAGGAGGAGGAGGGAGGAAGAAGGAGAAGAAGAAGAAGAAGAAGGAGAAGTGGGAGAATGAGAGGATGAAGAGAGGAGAAGGAAAAGGAAAGAGGATGAGGAAAAGGAGAGAAAAGTAGAAGACAAGAGAAGGAGAAAGATGATGATGAGGGAAAAAGGGAAGGAAGAGGGGGAGGAGGAGGAGGAAGTGGAAGAGAGAGAAAGGAAGGATTAAGATTAGGAGGAAGAGAAGGAGAAGGAAGAGTGAGAGGTATAGGGAGATTAAGATTAGGAGGATGAGAGGAGAAAGAAGAGTAAGAGGTAGAAAGGGAGGATAAGGAGAGTAGAGAGGAAGGAGGAGGAAAAGGGGGAAGATAAGGAGGAGGAGGAGGAGGAGAGAAAAAGCGGGGAGGAGAGAGAAGAGAAGGGGGAGGAGGAGGGGGAATACAGTAGATGCAAAAAGAAAAAGAAGGAAGGAAGGGAGGGAGGGAGAAGAGCAGGTAAGGGGAAAAGAGGAGAGGGAAGAGGAAGAAGAGGAGGGAGGGAAAGGGGGAGACAAAAGAGAAGAGCAGAGGAGGGAAGAGAAGAAGAGGATAGGGAATAAGATGGAAGGAAAAAGTACTGGGGGAGAGGAAGAAAGAAAAGGTAAATCATCATCATCATTATCTCAGCCATCATTATCATCATTTTAGTATCATCATCATCATCATTACCATAATCTCAGGTATCATCATCATCATCATCATAATCTCGGCCATCATCATCATCATCATTACCATCATTTTAATATCATCATCATCATCATCATCATTACCATAATCTCAGGTAACATCATCATCATCATCATAATCTCGGTCATCATCATCATCATCATTACCTTCATTTTAATATCATCATCATCATCATCATTACCATAATCTCAGGTATCATCATCATCATCATCATCATAATCTCGGCCATCATCATCATCATTATAATCTCAGGCATCATCATCATCATCATCATAATCTCAGGCATCATCATCATCATTATCATCATTTTAGTATCATCATCATCATCATCATTACCATAATCTCAGGTATCATCATCATCATCATAATCTCAGGCATCATTATCATCATCATCATCATTTATCATCATTTTAATATCATCATCATCATCATCATTACCATAATCTCAGGTATCAACATCATCATCATCATAATCTCGGCCATCATCATCATCATTATTATCTCAGAAATCATCATCATCATCATCATCATCATAATCTCAGGCATCATCATCGTTATCATCATCATTATCATCATCTCAGCCATCATTATCTTCATTTTAATCTTATCATCATCATTATAATCTCAGCCATAATCATCATCATCATAATCTCAGGCATCATCATCATCATCATAATCTCAGCCATCATTATCATTGTCATCATCATCATCATCATCATTATCATCAGGAAGTCACAAAAACAGGTGTAACGAGAGAGAGAGAGAGAGAGAGAGAGAGAGAGAGAGAGAGAGAGAGAGAGAGAGAAAGGAAAAGGCAAACAGAGAAGATAAAATGTTGGGCAGTAAGCTGATATAAGAGGCTCAGGGAAGAAGAGGAATTAAGAGTAAGAGGATGATGGGGCTCCAGAGATAGATAGATAGTTAGATAGATAAATAGTTTGGTAGGTAGATAAATAGGTAGGTAGGTAGATAGATAGATTGATAGATGGATATATGGAGGGACAAACAGACAGGTAGGTAGGTAGGTAGATTTTCTCTCTCTCTCTCTCTCTCTCTCTCTCTCTCTCTGATTTTGTTATTAAGTACTTAGTAATTTACGTTCCAATGCATTTGCTATTTTCCAGGTTTCCAGGAGAGAGAGAGAGAGAGTCCTTCCCAAGTTGAAAAAATAAAGCTAGTATAAATCTTCATCATACTTCCTTCCCTGTTATTCAGGAAGCTCGTGTATGTAAGAAATTTTACCCACATTCAGAAAACTCTTGAATTGGGGAATGAAGTTTATGCCCGACTTGGACCAGTTAATGAGGACTGAAAATGTTTAAAAATGTTGTCCCATTCCCATAAGCAGTTCCTGTAAATGTTGGTATAAAGAAGCTCTCTAACACCTTTTCGTGAGCGACTTATTGGGCTTATTACACCTTCCTGTCCATCTCTTTGTTATATAAATCCTTCCAGTATCGCCATACTCTTCATGGATCTCATGCAAAAGGATATTAATTAGTAATAGTACAAAATAAATCGTTGAGGAAGAGGTACAGGGAGCTTCGTTACTAGCCGAGAAGACGTAACAAGGACACAAGATCCACTAGATTTTAATATTGTCATTCTCACAAGGTGCTGTATTTCCTAAGTCTTTCTCAGCTCTTTCTTGCCAGGTCACTACACGTCCCATTTTTATTCTCCCTCCCTTCAATCACTATTCATTCTTAGGCCGCCTTCATCGCTATCCTCCCCTTCCCCATCCATACTTCCCCCTTCACACCTCCCCCTTGCCCCACCCCACCCACACCCCCTCCTCTCCTTGCTTTTTGATCTTTTACACGGTTCTTTCCCCCTCCTCCTCCCCCACTTAACTGCTGTCACTCTCCTCTCTTATTCACCCTTTTTCACCCCCTCCCCTTCCCCCTTCCTTTTTTCTCATACCCCCTCCTGCCTCTGTTCCCTTCCTTCTCCTCCCCTTCCTCTTATTCCTCCTCCCGTCTCCCTCCTTCTCCCCTTTCCATCCCCTTCCATATCCTCCTCCTCCGTTCTTTTCTATTCACCCTCCCCTCCCCTCCCCCTCCGTTCCCTCCCATCCCCTTTCTTCTCCCCCTCTCGTCCTCCTCCCTCACCCCCCTTATCCCCCCTCCATCATACCCTCCTGTCACATGTTCTCCCTTCCCTTCTGTCCCCATCCTTCCCGCTATGGCTCCTCCCTATCCTCTCTCTCTCTCCCTCTCCTTGTTATGTGTTCTTCCTCCTAGATCCTCACCCCCAACCTACCTGCTATCCCCCTACCCCTACCCCCTGCTTTCCCCACCTACCTGCTACCCACCTCCCCCTCCCCTGCTCCCCCCACCTATCCCCCTGCTCCCCCTACCTACTTCTTCTACTGCTTCACCACCCTCCTCCTCTCTACCCCCTCACATACGCCTCTACGTTCCATCCGCCTGACCCTTCCCCTTGTCATATGATCCCCGCCTCCTCCTCTCCCCCCCGGGGGGCGTGTGGGGGGCTTTTCATATGGGGGGGGAGGTAAAGAGGAGACTAATTTTAACCCCCTTGTTGCTAAAGGTCCTTCGCAAGCTGAGGAAAGTCGTCCGGGAGCAGGCAGGATTTTAAAAATATATATATTATATAATGTACAGTTGGCAGCACATCAGCCTGGTACAGCATCAGTGTGACATATAATGGGAGAAATGGAGTTCCCCCGAGCTAAGCCCTGTATTGGACTATATAGCCCCGCTAGGGTTACAGGAGGGAGCTACCCCTCCCGGCACGGCAGCCCGGGCGAGGCTCGAACTTGCAATCCCCCGATCACAAGTCCAGCGCGCTACCACTGTGCTACCGCGCCCCCCTCAGTGTGACATAAGTGTAGCACTTGGTACACTTCAAAACCCCGACATAGTGACAGGTTTGTTGGCGGAGCTGGCATGAACGAAGGAAGGTGTCAAAGTGTACAGTATTACCTGACAGGACCAGGTGACCGTGATGCATGAACGTCGGAAATTGTAGCTAGACCTCCACCTCACACACACACACACGCACACACACACACACACACACACACACACACACACACACACACACACACACACACACACACACACACACTGTCCCAGGTAGCTGTGTAGCCAAGTGTACATTATCAAAGAGAGAAATTGGTGCACACAAGTGGAGTGATTAGCCCTTTCGCCTCGAGGACCTCTATTATCTCTTATCTTTGTCATCTCCAGGCAGTTATAAGGATTAAATAAGTCTTCACTCTACCCCTTTCACCTAAACTTGGCCCAAACATTTCGCTCTTTGGAGGGCTTATTTCAAGTAGCTCAGTGACCGGAGGAAAAAGATAGTACTACGGCTCTACATCCTTTCCTTGGCATTTCTTCGTGACTAGCTCTATGTTCGTGGGAGTTTCTGGTCAAGTTAGAATAAAAGGAGTACAGCTGGTTGGTGTACTGGCTCTCCTAAGCTGAGAGAGGGAGAGAGAGAGAGAGAGAGAGAGAGAGAAATACACCTTAAAAAAGACCGTGACAGGGTAACAATAGAGAGAGAGAGAGAGAGAGAGAGAGAGAGAGAGAGAGAGAATTGCACACTAAAAAGACGGTGACAGGGTAACAACAGAGAGAGAGAGAGAGAGAGAGAGAGAGAGAGAGAGGCAGGCGCTGAGAAATGTTCCGGGAAATCAGGGAAGCGAAGTCAAGAGAAAGAGGAATGAAAGATGGAATGAAGAAATGAAGAGGAGGAGGAGGAGGAGGAAAAGGAGGAGGAGGAGGAGGAGGGAAGAAAAAAGAAAAAACAGAATATAAATAAAGGTGCAGGTCAGTGAAGCGAGTGCCTACCTTTGACGCGGGAAATAGTTAAGAAGAAAAGAGAGAGAGAGAGAGAGAGAGAGAGAGATACACCTTTAAATGACCGTGACGGTAACAAGAGAGAGAGAGAGAGAGAGAAAATACACACTAAAAAGACCGTGACAGGGTAACAACAGCGAGAGAGAGAGAGAGAGAGAGAGAGAGAGAGAGAGAAGGAGAAAGGAGGAGGAAAAGAAGGAGAAGAGGAAGAAGGTGGAGGAGGCGGAAGGAATGGAGGTGGAGATGGAGGAGGAGATGGAGAAGAATAAGGAGAAGAAGGGGGAGAAGAAGAAGAAAAAAAGAGAAAGGAGGAAGAAGAGAAAGAACAAAAAAGAAGAATGGTGTGGAGAAGAAAAGGAGAAAAATAAAAATAAATAGAAAGAGAAGAAAAAGAAGAAGGAGGAGGAGGAGGAGGAGGAGGAGGAGAAGAAGAAGAAGAAGAAGAAGAATATAGTAAATTTTTCACTCAATATAAACTCTTGAAAAACCATTTGAAAATCCCAGGCAAAAAAAAAAAAAATCTTTCTCGGGATCCCATTTATATAAACAAAACGCTAAAAACATATTGAATTTTGTGCCTATCAGCTACACGCGATCATTAAGGCAGGATATTGTGTTTTCTGAGTCTAAATCGTCCCATAGAAGAAGACCAGGAGGAGTAAGACAAGAAGAATGGGAATAATTAGACAGGTAAACAGACTGACAGGTGTAAAAACCCTTACAATGTGACATGATGTATAAAATTAGGGAATATTTTCAAAAGAATGATAGCGAGGGGAGACATGCGACTGGAAAGAGGGGAAGGGTGAGAGAGAGAGAGAGAGAGAGAGAGAGAGAGAGAGAGAGAGAGAGAGAGAGAGAGAGAGAGAGAGAGAGAGAGAGATTTGGAGATGGAGGAGGTGAAAGTGGAATTAGAGGTAGAGATAAAGAGATGTAGACAAATATACTCATAGGCGGAGAAGGAGACAGAGATACCTATAGAGAAAGAGCGACAGCAACAGAGCAGGCGTCAGCGACAGATACAGGGAGAGACAGACAGCGACAGAGACAGAGAGGGAGGCAGAACGAAAAAGATATAGACTGACAGAGACAACAGGAGACAGAGCGACAGAGATAGCTACAGACAGGAAGACAGCGACAGAGACAGAGCGACAAAGACAGAAGGAGATTTAGAGAGAGACACACACACACACACACACACATACACACACACACACACACACACACACACACACACACACACACACACACACACTAACACAACAAATAAAGTGAAGTGGAGGGAGATTAAGATGGAAATCCAAGGGGAGTAGGAATGTATGAGAGAGAGAGAGAGAGAGAGAGAGAGATGTCTGTGTATGTATGTGTTTGTATACTAGCGTATTTGGGGTGTTAATGTGTGTGTGTGTGTGTGAGTGTGTGTGTGTGTGTGTCATTTACCCCCTTTATTATAAATGAAATGGGCACCATACAATTTATTTATAGTAGTTTCATTTTGCTTAATGCAAGAAAGAAGGAACCAAAGGCCAGGAGCCCTTTAAGTGTTCCTTCCAAG
Organism: Coenobita brevimanus; assembly: GCF_032717465.1. NCBI lineage: Eukaryota > Metazoa > Arthropoda > Malacostraca > Decapoda > Coenobitidae > Coenobita > Coenobita brevimanus. The sequence continues at coordinate 37,244,709 of NC_137069.1, forward strand.
AAAAAACAACACCATGATACCTGAAGAATCTGGCTTATAGGAGACCAGGTAGAGACTAATTAAGGTAAATGCCAACAGGTGACCAGTGATTTCTTTTTTCTTGTATATATTTATATTTCTACTACTAACATTTCGGTAGCTTGTTCCAGTGCATCAAGGTGCATTTATTATGGAAATATTGAGTGCCTTATAAGTCAGCTCTTTGGCATCTTTTCCTTAGTACTCGTTCCCGCCCCGGAGGGGATGGGAGACAATTATTGTTTTCACTCGGTTTGTCTGTCTGCCTGTCTGTTTGTCTGTTAACAATTTTATCCGAGAACTACTGGTGCGATTTTCACTAAGAGATACAAGGATGATGGGCTATGACCTTCTGATCATCTGATTGAATTTTGGGCCAAATTAGGCCAAGATCCAGGCAATAGGCCCCCCCCCCAAATGTTAAAAAACGGGGACGGGTAAAAATCGTTTTTTTCGCCATAGGTCCTTTCAGATTCGTCTTGTCGACATGAAACCAAAACCTAAATGTGCATCTGCATTTTATAACATGCCTCATTACATCAGGGAGGTCACCCCCCCCCTCCCCAGTTAGCGGTAGGGGGGTCAGTGTCAGTTGGGTTGGGCCTATAATTTCAGATGGACATAAAATCGTCAATTTTCACCCGATTTACTCCAAATATGATATGTGACATCTTTGACTAGATATCCTGTTGTGTTTATACCTCGGCACTAAAATGACTGCCGGGGACGGGTTTGCTGTGTCTTGGCACCGTTTCTTGATTCTGCAGTATTGAATCCTTATAGAATGTTAAAACATGTGATTGATTTATAACTCTCTCTCTCTCTCTCTCTCTCTCTCTCTCTCTCTCTCTCTCTCTCTCTCTCTCTCTCTCTCTCTCTCTCTCAGTGGCTTTATCAGATCTTCCGGTCTAACGGTGTCCTTTCACAAGTGACAAAACCAGAACTGAGCAACGTAATCTAGGTGAGGTCGTAAGAGGTTAATTTTCCTTACCCTTGTATTAGAAGTTTTTGTTACTGTTATCTGTCATTCTGTGTGCCTTCTGTAAAGCCTCCAACGCAGCCATATACGAGGAAGGAGAACATTTGAGGTGTTGGGAGGCATTAAATTAGATCCTTTTTATACAGTCAATTGACTTTATCTTTCTGTTCGTAAGCTTGTACAGGCGTTAGGGAAGCTACATGGAGGTGGTTTGGCCATGTGGAGAGGATGGAGAGTGAGAGATTAACAAGGAGAGAGTACAAGTATGTGAGTGAGGTGGAGCAGGGAGAGGGAGGGGGAGGGCGAGGATGAGATGGAGGGATGGAGTGGAGGGGTATATGAGAGAGGGGTGTGTGAGCTAGGGACAGTGAAATGACGGGGGACAGAGCGATATGGAGACGATTTGTTTGTGGCCACCTTTTAAGTTATTAAGGCGTCTGGCAATAGATAGATGGATAGGTAGAAGTTTGTGCCCATATATTAAATTTCCACCTGTCATGCACTACCTGTCTCTCATTGATGCTAAAAACTGCTTCTAGAGTATGCAAAGCGACCGAGAGCTCTAGCAGGCATGTAGTTGTAGAGCTGAGTAGAGCACAAAGTCAAAATCCCACTATCTGTAATGCAGTAGGAGATAAAGATGGTCTGTGGACAACGATGGAAAGCTTTGAAGGGAAAAAGGATGTTTCTTAGGTGAGTTTTCATCAAATTCGCTTAAACACACACACACACACACACACACACACACACACACAATAACTAGAGAATAATAAAAACCCTAAGGGACCTACACACATCCTTTGAAAACCAAGAAAGGAATATCAATCTTGCTCGCTTGGACACCTTCCTCACCTTCATGAGTGGAAGCCTTTAGCGTAAGAGAATATCCAGTAATTATTATATTTTCTGTTTTTTTTTTTTTTTTTTTAATAGAGATAACTCGCAAAATTCCGATTATATTGTAATTTTAAGTTTGATGTCAGAGGCAGATTTTGAAATGCTACCTTATCCCTCGTCTGGCTCTTTTAAATGGATAGAAAAGCAATGACAAGAACAATATTGGGCCTTGAGAGAGAGGGGGGGGGGAAACAATGGAACAAATGGAAACAAAAAATCAGAACGAGAGGCGAATGGAAGAATGAAAGAAAAAGGCGAGACACCAAGAGAGAGAGAGAGAGAGAGAGAGAGAGAGAGAGAGAGAGAGAGAGGTTAATAAAGAATGGAAGGCCGGAGGAAGCCAGAGGAACAAAGGCCGGCCCAGCTGAGGAGAAACTTAACAACGCGAGCGAAAAATATTAGTCTGTGATGAAAACAGGAAAACAGAATATGGGAAGAAAACAGGAGGAAAACAATGGTTCGCGCCAAAATAACGACGAAATATAATGGAAAAAGATACGTAGATAACACAGTGTAAATTAGATATATAGTACCTGTATATGAAAAAAAAATATATAATTTTAAAAATTTATGGTGAACAGAAATAACTTGAAATAAATTGTCTGCCAGTCTGTATGTCTGTCGATACGAAGGATATACAATGAAATAAAATTCTTGGGCAATACAGTAAAGATGTAATATAGGAAAGTTTTTTTTTTTTTTTTTTAAAGCCAGTGATGAACAGGACTAGTTAAAAAAAAAAAAAAGCTAGAACTGTCTTGCGGACAGTCATTAGTCTCCGTTTGCTGTCTCTTACAATGATCTTAACCCCATTCTTTTTTTTGCATTTTTTTTTCTATCAGTGGCCCATACCAGGACACACAACCTGGGTCGTTCAGATTGCTTGTGCAGGTCGCATTGAAATCTCCAGTAGACACGATCAACTTATCTCGTTCACAACACAACACTGATGTGAGCCTTTCTGACATGCCCTTCCATTGCGCGTAAAGGATTTGGATTTTTTTTTTTTCTATCGGCCCACTCCAGAACACATAACCTAAACCTTTCAGATTCCTTGCGCAGTCTCTGGTTCTGCTGGAATTGTAGCGAGACTATGAGGCCGGAATAATAATAATACCAGCAAAAACAATAGTCTCCACTTATGTAATAGGTGGAGACTAACTAGCTCTTTTATGTCTGCCTGTCTTTAATGTCTGATTTTTTGTCTGTCTGTTTGTCTATATGTAGGATGTCCAATTGCCTATATGTCTGTCAGTCTTTTATGTCTAATTGTTTGTCTGTCTGTCTATCTGTACGTAGGATGTCCAATTGTCTGTCTGGCTGTCTTTTATGTCCAGTTGCTTGTCTGTCTACTTAGGATGTCCAATTGTCTATCTGTCTGTCTGTCAATATATAGGATATAAGCAAAATACTAATACCATTAACAAGACAAAAAAAATTAAATGTTACTCGAGATAATAGAGGACATTTGAAGCGTTTAATTGGTGGGGTTTACCTTAGCTGAATGAAATCACCTTATGCTATTTATTTATTTATTTACTTTAATGCCAAATGCTAATCTCCAAGTCCAGGATTTAGGACATATCTTCATACCCTGAAGGTTTCATGTTGGTAGCTTAGGTCGTTCATGAGATATAATGGTGCTAAAGGGGGGCGATAAAAACTACTTGTCCTTTGGCAGCCATTATGGTGACCTTGACCTTGACCCCGAGTGACCCGAGTGCCATATCTTGATACCCTAAAGGTTTCATGATTATAGCTCAAGCCGTTCATGAGATATAGTGGGAACGGATACACACACACACACACACACACACACACACACACACACACACACACACACACACACACACATACACACACACACACACACACACAGGCGGGCAAAAATATTATCGTTCCGCCTTCTTAAGGCGGGAGTTAAATATAGACACACATCAAGGTTGGGAAAAAATTTAAACATGTTTGGCGGTAGCAAGAACAGAAAATAAACAACCAATGAAAAGTAAACAGCCAATGAAATATAAACAAACAGTAATTTATAAACAGTTAAATCATCTCAGTGAAGCAAATGAGAGAGCCGAGAGAGGACAGAGGCGAGAGAGAGAAATAGAATCCCTCAAACTGGACCGAGAAGAATCACGTTCGGAGCGAATCAGTGGCGTAAACAGGTCAATTTTCGTCAGTAATTTAATAAAGCATCTGCCGGTGTGGTGGTGGTGGTGGTGGTGGTGAGGGAGTGGTGGTAGTGGTGTTGGTGGTGGTGTGCGTGGGTGGGGTTGGGGAGGGGTTGTGGAGGTGGAAGAGAATGGATTTGGGAGCGAGTAAGTGAAGATAATGTTGAATAAGTGAGATTTGTTGTCTGAAACGTGAAGCAGAGAGAGAGAGAGAGAGAGAGAGAGAGAGTTCTACAGATACCAAACCCAAACAAACCTTAAGGGTAACTCCAGACAATCTTCCTTAATTCAGAGAACATTAAACTTACTCTTTAAAAGACTTAACATATTGCCAGTATCACCAGTCACTATTTCATTTCTTTTTCACATGAGGGAACTGGCTCACTCACACAAGCTCCATAAGGATTCCTGGGTGCATGAAATTCTACTTACTTTGTCATAAAAAGACTTTGTAGTTACTTGTTTGTAGTTTATGAGGTATTTTGGCATTTGTAGTAACACTTACACTTAGTTTCATTATTTTGTTATGTGATCTTACTCTATTTCTTTTTTTCTTTCTTTTTTGTTTTTTGTATGTATTGATTTTCTATAGTTTGTTTTTCTTCGTTTGTCTACGCTTTTTCGGTGTTGTTCGATGTTGCACAATTGCTGGCTAATTCCCTTGGGACCCTTTTTTAAGGTTTAGTTTATATTGCACAGATATTACTGAAAATGATATTATATAGTCCCATATTTTGCTATTTTATATAAAACATATATATATACACTATATACAGTAATAACTATATACACTGACTTGTTGTTCACTTGCACCTATCGTGGGCAATATATGTGTCAGCACTGTGTGGAAATAATTGTCTTCACGATTGTGTTGAAGATGCTCATTCTTCCTAACGTCATTTGTGTTGGCCATTTTTTTTTTTTTCTGGTTTTCCTTGTAACTTAATTTATCTGTTTCCACTAGGTAGCTTTAATTAATGATTAATAGTCTTTTTTAATCGCTCACTGAGTAACTGTGATGGTATATTTTCTTTATCACTTTGTAGATGTAATAATGTATAGCTGTATGTATGAAACACGTATTTTATGTAGGTATAAATGGTAACACTCGTTGGTAGTAAATAAATGCTATAATACATGAATGAATATATACAGTGTAGAATATTTATTGTTGGTGCAAGTATTTAATGATTGAATTATGAAGATAACTGATGTAGGTATATGTATTTAAGTTGTAACTATACAGCACGTTTTATGTGTTTGTGCAAAATGTGTTGTCTATCACTGTGTATCATATAGATGAAGTAACTATGTAACTCACTAATTTTTACCGTGGTGGAAATGGTGTGAGTGGTGTTGCACGTGGTGATAGCGTTGTTCTTCACGGGTTGATTGACGTGTTGTGGGGTGTCAGACACACGGCTTGTCGTCCTGTCAGCAAACACGTATGGTAACGTCGACTTCCCACACTGGTAGCTGTGGTGAGTAAATGAGTAGCGATGAGTAACTTGAGTGAAGATGAGTGAGTAAGATGATTTGTGAATATTGGCTTGGTATTTGCTTCGTTGTCTTGACCTCTTCACTCCTGTGTCAGCGGTGGAGGTTGGGTGGATGTAGCAGAGAGAGCAGGGTGAGGTCTGGTGGTTGTGAGTTGTGAGTCGTGTCTCATTCTTCGTTTGTTTGTTTTGTTTTTCTTTCTCGATGTTTTCTAGGTCCTTTTCTCTTGTGATTTACTCGTTTTGGGTGAAGACTGCCGCTACTTGTAGGTGCGTGTAGAAGATTATACAGACGACTCGTAGAGTTGTTACTTGTAGTTGATTGTAGATGGTTGTAGTTCGTTGGTTCGTCGTAGAAATTGCAAGATTGTTTGTATCAGTACTTTGTTAAACTACTTGCAAGGCGTCCTGTGACCTCTTCACCTCTACATCAGCGTGATGATCAGGGAGACGGAGGGGGTGTTGAAGAGAATACTGTCAGGAGCTGGTTGTGAGTTGTTGGTTGTGAGAGGTATTTTTTGTTTTCAATCTTGATATTTTGTAGGAATTCACTGTTGATTCGTAGACGAGGTTCGTATACGTTCGCTGCTACCAAATGTCATCAAAAGGACTTTGTATAAACTTGTAGAGAAGTTTTATATATATATATATATATATATATATATTGAACTTGTGGACGAGCGGTTGTTATACGTGAGTTGCTTTGTAAGTAAATAATCTTCGTTCCCATTTGTCATGCAATGACAGGAGAGGTAAAGAATAGTATGGGACTATTTTTATTTGTCTTGGAAATATTAACAAAGTCTCTCACACATGAGTGAAGTATAAAGTAGAGTCCCGCGAGCTACCTCCTGTCTCTCTCTCTCTCTCTCTCTCTCTCTCTCTCTTCCATGTTGCTAAGCCCTTCTCCCTACTACCTGCCTGTTCTATGGCCTGTCTCCTTCTGCCTCTGCTTCCTAAATTCTGGTGAAGCAGGGGTCGTGTCACGTGTGTTACACTGTGGTTGGAAAGTTCTAGAAGCCTGTGTGTGAGTATGTGTGCATGTGTGTGTATGGTCACGAGGCGCTGTCGTGTGCCTATAAAGCATTCCTTGAGTTAAGAGTGTGTAAGCATGTTTAGCACTGCTCGATTCTCGCAGACACAATACCTTCTCATCATCTGACTTCCTTGTTCTATCTGTCTCTCTGTCTATCTATTTATCTATTTATCTATTATGATTTGTTGTTATAATATGGAGTCCTGACATATGCTCGGCCGCGCAGCTGAAGGTCCTACGACAGCAATCATCATTGACATATGCTAATCTATTAGTACATAATATTGATTATAATATTGTATACATATAATATTCGTAGTAAATTGCAATGATTCAGTAATATTACATTTTAAACAAGTTGTGTACATAACTGAATAAATGAAATGGTTGTTGTATGACATTTTGTAAGACGTGTATGTATAACAGACATACGCATATAATTGTGCAATGGTAATACTGCTAGGTTATGCATTACATATTGAGTTATCCCTTTAATAATGTCTAATATTTCACCTAACTTGTATGATGATACTGGTAATACAGAATTGTGGTATAATTGTATGACTTAAAATATTGTACTAACATTGTGGTAATACATAATTGTAACATTGGGAATTATTACATAATTGTATTGTAATTGTTACATTGTAGTAATACATAATTGTAACATTTTATGAATTGTTACATAATATTGTGGTTATGCATATTTGTGTTGGCCTTATAATTGTAGTTACATTTTGTTAATGCAACTGTTACATAATTGTTACATATTGTTTGTAGTTACATAATTGCAGTTAAAGTTACATAAAAGTTATATCTTGTTAATGAAGCTGTTACATAATTGTTACATATTGTTTGTAGTTACATAATTGTAGTTAAAGTTACATAAAAGTTACATCTTGTTAATGCAAGTGTTACATAATTGTTACATATTGTTTGTAGTTACATAATTGTAGTTAAAGTTACGTAAAAGTTACATCTTGTTAATGCAACTGTTACATAATTGTTACATATTGTTTGTAGTTACATAATTTTAGTTAAAGTTACATAAAAGTTACATCTTGTTAGTGCAACTGTTACATAATTGTTACATATTTTTTGTAGTTACATAATTGTAGTTAAAGTTACATAAAAGTTACATCTTGTTAATGCAACTGTTACATAATTGTTACATATTGTTTGTAGTTACATAATTGTAGCAAGTGTAACATAATGCAATCGTTTGTCATTACATAATTGTTACATATCGTTTGTAGTTACATAATTGTAATAATTGCAGTCCTGACATTGAATCTGGTCATGCTGCGGTCGATGATAGTGATGTGCCATGCCACTAGCTTGTGGAGACAACAATTTGCTTTTTTGTTTGTAGTTTATGAGGTATTTTGGCATTTGTAGTAACACTTACACTTAGTTTCATTTGTTTATGTGATCTTACTCTATTTCTTTTTGTTTCTCTTTTTTTTTTTTTTTTTTTTGGTATGTATTGATTTTCTATAGTTTGCTTTTCTTCGTTTGTCTACGCTTTTTCGGTGTTGTTCGAAGTTCCACAATTGCTGGCTAATTCCCTTGGGACCCTTCTTTAAGGTTTAGTTTATATAGCACAAATATTACTGAAAATGATATTATATAGTCCCATATTTTGTTATTTTATATAAAACATATATGTGCACTATATACAGTAATAACTATATACACTGACTTGTTGTTCACTTGTACCTATCGTGGGTAATATGTGTGTCAGCACTGTGTGGAAATCATTGTCTTCACGATTGTGTTGAAGATGTTCATTCTTGCTAACGTCATTTGTGTTGGCCATTTTTTTTTTTCTGGTTTTCCTTGTAACTTAATTTATCTGTTTCCACTAGGTAGCTTTAATTAATGTTTAATAGTCTTTTTTTAATCGCTCACTGAGTAACTGTGATGGTATATTTTCTTTATCACTTTGTAGATGTAATAATGTATAGCTGTATGTATGAAACACGTATTTTATGTAGGTATAAATGGTAACACTCGTTGGTAGTAAATAAATGCTATAATACATGAATGAATATATACAGTGTAGAATATTTATTGTTGGTGCAAGTATTTAATGATTGAATTATGAAGATAACTGATGTAGGTATATGTATTTAAGTTGTAACTATACAGCACGTTTTATGTGTTTGTGCAAAATGTGTTGTCTATCACTGTGTATCGTATAGATGAAGTAACTATGTAACTCACTAATTTTTACCGTGGTGGAAATGGTGTGAGTGGTGTTGCACGTGGTGATAGCGTTGTTCTTCACGGGTTGATTGACGTGTTGTGGGGTGTCAGACACACGGCTTGTCGTCCTGTCAGCAAACACGAATGGTAACGTCGACTTCCACACTGGTAGCTGTGGTGAGTAAATGAGTAGCGATGAGTAACTTGAGTGAAGATGAGTGAGTAAGATGAGTTGTGAATATTGGCTTGGTATTTGCTTCGTCGTCTTGACCTCTTCACTCCTGCGTCAGCGGTGGAGGTTGGGTGGATGCAGCAGAGAGAGCAGAGTGAGGTCTGGTGGTTGTGAGTTGTGAGTCGTGTCTCATTCTTCGTTTGATTGTTTTTTTTTTTCTTTCTCGATGTTTTCTAGGTCCTTTTCTCTTGTGATTTACTCGTTGTGGGATGAAGACTGCCGCTACTTGTAGGTGCGTGTAGAAGATTATACAGACGACTCGAAGAGTTGTTACTTGTAGTTGATTGTAGATGGTTGTAGTTCGTTGGTTCGTCATAGAAATTGCAAGATTGTTTGTATCAGTACTTTGTTAAACTACTTGCAAGGCGTCTTGTGACTTCTTCACCTCTACATCAGCGTGATGATCAGGGAGACAGAGGGGGGGTTGGAGAGAATACTGTCAGGAGCTGGTTGTGAGTTGCTGGTTGTGAGAGGTATTTTTTGTTTTCAATCTTGATATTTTGTAGGAATTCACTGTTGATTCGTAGATGAGGTTCGTATACGTTCGCTACTACCAAATGTCATAAAAAGGACTTTGTATAAACTTGTAGAGAAGTTTTATATATATATTGAAGTTGTGGACGAGCGGTTGTTATACGTGAGTTGCTTTGTAAGTAGATAATCTTCGTTCCCATTTGTCATGCAATGACAGGAGAGGTAAAGAATAGTATGGGACTATTTTTATTTGTCTTGGAAATATTAACAAAGTCTCTCACACATGAGTGAAGTATAAAGTAGAGTCCCGCGAGCTACCTCCTGTCTCGCTCTCTCTCTCTCTCTCTCTCTCTCTCTTCCATGTTGCTAAGCCCTTCTCCCTACTACCTGCCTGTTCTATGGCCTGTCTCCTTCTGCCTCTGCTTCCTAAATTCTGGTGTAGCAAGGGTCGTGTCACGTGTGTTACACTGTGGTTGGAAAGTTCTAGAAGCCTGTGTGTGAGTATGTGTGTATGTGTGTGTATGGTCACGAGGCGCTGTCGTGAGTCTATAAAGCATTCCTTGAGTTAAGAGTGTGTAAGCATGTTTAGCATTGCTCGATTCTCGCAGACACAATACCTTCTCATCATCTGACTTCCTGCTTCTGTCTGCCTCTCTATCTATCTATTTATCTATTTATCTATTATGATTTGTAATTATAATATGGAGTCCTGACAACTTTAGCTATGGGATAAGGAGGAGTCCACTGCATTGGTTAGTAGTTTAATCAACCCTCCAATCTGATTACACCTGACCATCACCTGTGCTCAGAGGGGTTAGGGGATTAGGTTAGAACACACGCATTGCTTTTTTTTTTTATGCGAGGAAAAAGGAACCAAAGGACATGAGCCCGCAATAACAGTTCCCTGCAAGAGAAAAACAAAATACAATAGAGAGCCAAATTCAAGATCCATTCATTTCGAGATGCCTGGACACACTGCATTCGAAAGACTAGAGATCATAGGCAGCAGGAAATACAGACAGAGGGAGACAGTTCCAGAGTTGACCTGTTGCATAAATGAAGGACTGGGAGTAACGGTTAACTCTTGCATTAGAGAGTTGGACAGATAAGGGATGAGAGTTTGCTGCTAGACGGGTGCTACGCGCCCGTCGTAGAGGTGGAGGAATGCATGCAGACAGTTCAGAGGAGCAGTGACCATTAAAGTAGCAACAGAAAAGAGATAAAGATGCAACAGTGCGGCAAAGAGACAGAGGTTGAAGGGAGTCAGTAAGAGAAGGAGAGTTAATGAGACGAAAAGCCTTTGACTTCACCCTATTGAGAAGAGCTGTATGTGGGGAGCCTCCCCACACATGAGAGTTGTACTCCAACAGGGGCGGATAAAACCCCTGTATAGAGTCAACAATTGTGCAGGGTTAAAGAAAGAACAGAGTCGGCTTAGCTAACCCAATCTCTTGGAAGCAGATTTTACAAGAGATGTAGGCCTAATATGATCTTTCCAAGATAAGTCCCGAGTAAATGAAATCCCAAGCATGTTCAAGGATGATGCTGGATTAAGCTGAATATCATTAAACAATAGTGGGTAAACCTATGGAAGATTTTGTCGGGTTGATAGGTGTAAGAACTGAGTCTTTGATGCATTAAAAACAACAAGATTATTTTTACACTAGTCAGAGATACGAGCCAAGTCAGACATTAGGTGTGCCATAGCCTCATCCATTCTTTGTTGAAGTAACTGCTGAGACGGGCGTTGCGGGAACCGAATGGAAAGGTGAAGGGTGGAGTCATCAGCGTATGAGTGGATAGGGTTAGATGTACAGCTTAGAAGATCATTGATGAATAAAAGGAAGAGAGTTGGTGACAGGACAGAGCCCTGAGGAACACCACTGTTGATAGATCTAGGAGAAGAACGATGGCCGTCTACAACAGCGGCTATAGAACTACCAGAAAGGAAGCTAGCAACGAAGGCACAGATAGAAGGATAGAAACCGTAAGAGGGCAGTTTGGAAATTAAAGATTTATGCCAGACTCGATCGAAAGCCTTTGAGATATCAAGTGCAATGGCAAAGCTTTCGCCAAAGTCCCGAAAGGAGGATGACCAGGAGTCTGAAAGGTAGGTGAGAAGATCGCCAGTGGAGCGTCCCTGACGGAACCCATACTGACGATCAGAAAGAAGGTTGTGATAGGAAAGATGCCTTAAAATTTTTCTATTGAGAATTGACTCGAAAACTTTTGAAATACAGGACATTAAAGCAATTGGACGATAGTTGGAGGGTTGGGAGTGGTCACCATTCTTTGGGACTGGCTGAATGAGAGCAATCTTCCAGCAAGAAGGAAAGGTACAAGTCGACAGACAAAGGCGAAAGAGTTTGCCTAGGCAGGGTGTGAGCACAGAAGCACAGTTCTTGAGAACAACAGGAGGGACTCTATCAGGCCCTTATGCCCTGTTAGTATTGAGGCCATTGATGGCAGAAAATACATCAGCTGAAGAAATTTTAATGTCAGCCATGAGGAAGTCAGAGGTGGGAAGTGATGGAGGAACAGCACTGGAATCGTCTAAGGTGGAATTGGAGGAAAAAGTCTGTGCGAAGAGATCTGCATTATCAGTAGAAGAAATAGCTACAGAACCATCAGAGTAGAAAAGAGGAGGGAAGGATGATGAGGTAAAGTTGTTAGAAAGGTTTTTGGCAAGGTCCCAGAATGAGCGGGAAGAATTCGAGTTGGAGAGTTGAGAGCATTTAGTACCGATGAAATTATTTTTAGCAGAGAGAAGAACAGACTTAGCACGATTCCGGGCAGAATCGTAAAGATGATGTTATTCAAGGGTGGGTTGGCTCCGGTACCTTTTTTAGGCCCTCTCCTTGATGCAGACGGCATTAGAACAAGCGTGATTAAACCAAGGCTTTCTTGCATTAGTCAAAGAACATGAGAAAGGAATGTATGCTTCCATGTCTGAGAGAATAACCTCCGTAATGCGCAAGGCACAGTCAGATGGCTCCCGGCCATGGAAGCAATAATCATTCCAGGGAAAATCAAAGATGTACTGCCTGAGGGCCTCCCAATCCGCGGCTCCAAAATGCCACAGACGACGTTTCCCTGGAGGGTCCACAGGCCGTACCGGAGTGATAGGACAGGTTAAGGTGATAAGGTTGTGATCGGAGGAGCCCAACAGAGAGAAAAGGTTAACAGTGTAAGCAGAAGGATTAGTTGTAAGGAAGAGGTCAAGTACGTTGGAGCTCTCTCCAAGGCGGTCTGGGATACTGTTAGGGTGCTGTACAAGCTGCTCTAGGTCATTAAGGATAGAAAAGATGTAGGCTTGTTCACCAGGTGGATCCGTGAAAGGAGAGGAGAGCCAAAGATGGTGTAGAACACTGAAATCTCCTGGAATGGAGATTTCAGAGAAAGGAGAAATGGATAGAATGTGTTCCATCGTAGAAGTAAGATAGTCGAAGAATTTTTGATAGTAGAATTAGGGGATGAGTAAACAGCACAGATATATTTAGTCAGAGAATGGCAGGAAAGCCGAAGCCAGAGTGTAGAGAATTCAGAAGAATCGAGTTCTGGAACACGAGAGCAAGATAAGTCGTTGCGTATATATACACAACAGCCACCTTTGGCTTTGAAATGAGTATAGAGAAAGTAGGAGGATACAGAATAGGGTTTGCTGTCAGTTGCCTCAGACAGCTGAGTCTCAGTTAGAAAAAGAAGGTGAGGTTTAGAGGAGGAGAGGTGGTGCTCAACAGAGCGAAAGTTAGAGGAAAGGCTGCGAATGTTGCAGAAATGAAGAAGAAGAGAGTCAGACAGTGGTTCCAGGCACCTCGATTCGTCACTGGGAAAGGGGCGGAAGGTGGAGGCATTTATGGTCCCCCCCCCCCCTGGGTACTACAAGGCTGGGTGATGAGACGCCATTTTTTTTTTAATTTTGGAGAAGGAAGTGTAGTGTGTACAGTGCATGTAGTTTGGTGTAGATAGAGAAATTTGTGTTGAAGAGCATGCTGGCCTACTCTCTGTGTAACTGAGACACTGAAAAAGTTCAGCAAAGGGGGATGGTCAGGAACTAGTCCTGAGGGCTGATGAAACGGGAGCTCCAGCACTCCCTGTCATCAGCTTTCCATCCACCTCGGGAGTACTGCCCTGCTCGACTGGTGCTACAGTCTACTCCTACAGAAACACTAGGCGGATTCCCACCCAGAACACGAATCTATGAAGTTAAGGGCTTGGAAATACGGCCAGACAATTCTTTACTTAACTTTATTGTCCAGTTCTGTAACTTTACTTTCCACACATCGGACGTGTGGGCGTTTTAATGCTCCCTTTCGTAGCATCCTTTCATTGTTCGGTCTTTATTTTTTTTAGTCGGTCTTTTTGTCACCAGGCGACTTTATATAGGTTAGAGAGAGAGAGAGAGAGAGAGAGAGAGAGAGCAACAATAGCCAACTTTGACTGCAGCCTGATGGAGGTGGAACTACAGTATTTGGAGGCGTCTAATGCGTCTGGTGTAGAGAGAAATAAAGCAGTAAATAAAGATGTTAAGGTGCAAAAATAAGGTAAAATAAAGCAACGAAATCCTCCGTGGCTAAGCATTATCATTGTTAGCTGGACATGCAGGTATTTTAGTGTTCTTTGTTTATTAATAAACTGTCTATTTACAGCAAGCAATAAAGTAAAACAAGATAGTGGAGAAGTTAAGTCTAGAAATAAAGCTAATTAAAGCCAAACAATTCTCTACACCTAAGCTTTATTTTGGGTAGGAGGAAGTGCAGGTATTTGTGTCATTTGCAGTAATAAGAACACACCTGGTTAAATAAAGCAAGATAGTAAAGCAATTAAGATCCACAAATGAAGTCAGTACTTTCTCTCTCTATAGCTCGCCCGCGCGCGCGCGCGCGTGCGGGAGGGGGGGGGGCAACGTATGTATGTATGTAGTATGTGTGTGTATGTATTTTCCTCTCCTTGTGTGTGTGTGTGTGTGTGTGTGTGTGTGTGGATCGATGGAAGGAAGGATTTCTCTCTCTCTCTCTCTCTCTCTCTCTCTCTCAATAAAATAGTTTGGTGGTATCAATGACAAAAGGCGTCATGTTTCTACTACTACTACTACTACTTCTGCTACTACTACTACCCTTGTATCTATGTACCCCGCTGTCCCATTCTCTCTGCCGTTACCATTGTCCTGTTGTACCCATTATTCCATTAATCTGAGCCTGTTTGTGATGATGATGGTGATGATTTTAACTGAATACGTAAACTATGTCAGTTTCTCTCTCTCTCTCTCTCTCTCTGATTGAACAGAAGAGGTAAATGAAGAGTTCTTACCCCAGTCTGAGATCTCTCTTTGAGGAGGAGATGGAGGGATGGAGTGGGGAGTTATTTGAAAGAGGAGTGTGTGATGTGGAGGGAGAGCAGCCTGATGACGTTGAACAGAATGATGTAGATGCTGTACGTTTCTGGCCATCCTTAACTGTGTAACATCTGGCTATAGATGAAGATAAATATAATCTTTATTGGTAGACAATAAAAATAACTCGCTTCTCCAGATTCTTGTCTCTCCTTCCCAAGACTTCAACTAACAGCAGTCCTTCAGTCTCTTCCTTCTTTCCTTGTTTTTGCAAAAGTTACCAGAATATTGCTAAGGCTTGGAAAAAATTGTTACAGAAAAATTGCTTAATGTAACTAGGCACCTGAAGAACCAGGCACAGAATTGCAAAATGGATTTTTTTACACTGAAACATTAGTTTTTCTGTATCTGGTTCTCTCCCATCTCAAGCTAGTGTAAGGATGCATGGTTGTAGTAGTAGTAGTAGTAGTAGTAATAACAGTAGTACTAGTAGTAGTATTAGTAGTGGTAGTGGTAGTACTTCAACTCACAGCAATTCTTCATAAGCTTCCATCATTCCTCCTTTTTACAAAAGTTATTAAAATGTTGCTAAAACTTTGAAAAAAAAAAAATCACCAAAGAAAAATTGCTTTGTATTACTGGGCACCTGTAGAACCAGTTATTGATTTTGTAGTAGTAGTAGTAGTAGTGGTAGTAGTTGTGGTAGTAGCAGTGATAATAGTTACTGTAGTAGTAGTGGTAGTACTTGTGGTAGTAGTAGTGGTTGTAGTAGTAGATGATAATGATAGACACAATCTATCGAGGTGGCTTCATCTTGGCTGTGTAATGAACCGCAGTCAGTCTTACGCTCTCAGTTTTATGTTTTTCTTTTCGATAGTGGCGAATGAGGACGGCCTGTGTGGGAGGAAATCTGTGCTTTTCTGTTTTTCTTTTGGCAGGATTTTTGTCTCCCAGGAAATTGCCTTCTTCATCTTGCCTCTTCGTTTTTCTCCGACCTCCGCTGTTTGAAGCTTCGAGTCAGTTTCACGTGTGCTTCATTCCCCGTTTCTCTCTTACCCAGATTAGTTTCGGATTAATGTTGCTAAAGTCTTATTGGATTTCTTGATTATTTCCCTTTACTTTGTCCTTTTTATTTCTTCATTCATTTGTTTATGGCATGCATTATTATTTTTTATATTTTGGATTTGATGAATGTGACACTAGATTCGGGATATTCGTACTCTCTCTCTCTCTCTCTGTTTATTTGTTTGTTTCTTGTTTACTTGCTACCCATGGGAGAGGAAAGCTTGGGGGTATCAGTTCCTCTCAGTTTTTCCTTTTCCTGGATTTCAGTCGCTTGGGAAAATATCTTTATTATTTTCCTTTCACATTTTTCATATGCTTCTGAAAATTTTCATATCCCAAGTTTCCTTCTAAAGCCCTTTATTAGTGGAGATTTTTTTTCCAGATCTATTTTATTGCTCTCATATACTTGCCTAATGGTACCCAGATAAAGTATATTAAAATGGACAGTGCCGTGTTGAGAGTTGATGGTGATATTGTACCTCCCTCCTCAGTGGCTTTTTTTCGTCCCCCCCCCCTCTCTCTCTCTCTCTCTCTCTCTCTGTTCCAGCGGTGAAATCCTGTATGTAATAAAGAAATAATAAACTCATTCAGCCAACTCAATCTTAACTTAACATGGGTCTCACCGCTGGAACAGAGAGAGAGAGAGAGAGAGAGAGAGAGAGAGAGAGAGATACACGATTCATGCACGTTTTAAAACTAACCCACTAAGAGCACTTAACTATGTATTCCAGATCCTCATATTAACATCAAACACCAGCTACTGTTCTTGCTCTTGGACCCCGGAGTTATCATGCAGCTGAGGAAAATCGTCTGGGGGTGATTAAATAAAGACAGCTTACACATGGCTTTGAGTGGAATTTAATGAGAGACAATAACATAGGCCTATACTCGTGGAAGTTTATATGACTGGATGAAATCATCTAATTAGGCTCAAAAAACATCTCCAGCTCTCTGGGGGTATATATGAAAAAGCTGACCTAGAGATAAACCGATTGACTTAACCAAAAAGTACAATAACAACAACAACAACAGCTACTACTACTACTACTACTACTACTACTTCTAGTACTACTACTAACAATAGTAATAATAATCCATCCATCCAACTATCATCCAATCCTACGTTGCCCCATGAGCAGCGTAGGAGCCTGGGGCTAGGCAGTTGGTCCTGACATTTAAGATGAGTGAAATAATAATAATAATAATAATAATAATAATAATAATAATAATAATAACCCACACCGTACACCAGTACACTAGCAATTTTTCTTCTTCACCTCACTATTTTTTTTTTCTTTTATACACCCTCTTCTTTCTCTTCCTACTAAATGTATGATAAAAAAGGCTATATATGGCTTTGACTGTACTCTTTTTACTCTAACTTGGCCTAAGCTTGTCAACGCTCTGTCTTGAACACTGAGTTGTAGCAATAGATTAGCATTGCAATAGGATGCTGGTCACGAAGAAGTGCTAGAGATGAGATGCAGAGACGTAGTACTGTCTGTCGCCGCCTCTCAGCTACTTGAAATAAGCAACAAAAGGACGAAACTCTAGGCCAGGTTTAGGTGAAAAGGGTATAGGATGTGCTGGCTTAAGTAGATTAGAGTAAGAGACTGGGGTAACTCCTCAGACTCACCACAACTGCTGAACATAACCTTGCTCTGCTGGGCCTAACCTGACGCAGAGTTGCCTTGGCAGACCTTTGGCTGAGAAGAGGAAAGTCTGCTTTTGTTTTGGTCGGGCTGGAATGGAAGGATAGATGGATGTGGACAGACAGATAAAGAAACAGACTGGACAGAAGCGACGGGCAGACCAAAGGAGCGGAAAGGGGACGGACGTAGGGGACAGAAGCGATTAATTGAGAAGAATGAAGAGGACAGACAATCGCACGCATAAAACAGACAGGCTGAGGAGACAGACACTCGTACAGATGGGAGAAACAGACACAGACGGAAAGGACGGGAGAGACGGGAAAAAGGAACAGACGGTGAAGAGACAGACGGATGGAGCGGACAGAAGAGACTGGCTGACATAAGGGGGAGATAGACAGATGGACGAAGACAGAAGAGACAGAATATGGATGATGATATCTGACGGACGGAGGAAGTGGACGGACAGACGGACAGATAAACGGAGACAGCTAGAGGGGACAGAGGAAGCAGAGGGCGAAGGGGGCAGATGGACATAGACAGACAGGGGAAACAGACAGACGGAAGAGATGGATGGAAGAGACGAGCAGACGGAGAACAAACGGACGGACAGAGGCAAAGGTCGGATGGAGGAGACAGACAAACAGAGGTGACGGACGGAGGGAAGCAGACAGAGAAGTCAGAGGAATTCAGACAGATGGAAGATGCGAACAGAATCCCAAGACAGTGCAAGGAGGAGAAGGAGGGGGCAGGAGGAGAGGGGGAATCCAGGTTGTGTTTATGTAAAGTTGTTCCATTATCGTGCATGCCACGGCCCGGCAGTGACGGGCAATCATGTCACAATTTATGTGAAATATCTCGCGTTTTTCACCGCCAAGTGGAAGGCAGAGGGGGCGTTTCGGGTGGCAGGTGGTGCGGCTTTTTGCGAAATTGTGCCGATCGTTGCATTTTCACTGTTGACGTCGGGAGGGTATTTACAAAGAACGAGAAACGAGTCTCCACAACAGGCAACTATTCTCAGAGACCCTTTTCTTTATTTCCATATTTTTTCAATTGATTATTCACTCGTTTGATTAAGGAGAATTTAGTGTTTGTAGGAGGAAAGACAAACATTATTATTATTATTATTATTATTATTATTATTATTATTATTATTACTATCATTAGTTATTATTATTATTATTATTATTATTATTATCATTACTTATTTTAAAATTGCGACGATTCAAAGGCTATTTGGTCGAGCACCTTCAAACTTGGTCAACTTAGAGAGTTGTGCTCATCTTTTACCCAAACATGGTGGCAATCCGTCAACCGGATCTCCGGATATTATAGTGAACACACAGAAATGAGTCAGCCACGCTATCTCAAGAACCGCTTAAGCTAGGAAGCTGAAGTTTCACAACAATATAGCCTTAAGGCGGACGCAGTGCGGAAAGAGTTATGGTTCCAGTCGGTTGATTATTCCCAGAGATCCCGTGGGTCAAAAACTGGGACTTTTCGGGCTATTCCGAATGTCACCTAATTTTCCATGAAGGATTAAACCCAGAGCAACCACACTTGGTGGACGTATAGACTGTGATGACCTAAGGTGACATGCACAAGATCAGTGACCTTGACCTCAAGATCACAAATGACATGCAAGGCAATGAGAAGAGAGCCAAGAGGAGGAGGGGTATCACGATGTTTTCAAAGGGCATAAACATCTCTCTCTCTTTCTCTCTCTCCCTTTCTGTGTGTGTGTGTGTGTATGTGTGTATATATATATATATATATATATATATATATATATATATATATATATATATATATATATATATATATATATATATATATATATATATATATATATTTTCACACACTGATATATCTGAACGCGAAATATGGCCAAACGAGCCATTGATTGAAAACACATTCTCCTCTTTCCATTCTCTTCTTATCCTCCTTGTGCTGAGAAATGTGTCTTGTACACCATGATACAGTGTGTGTGTGTGTGTGTGTGTGTGTGTGTGTGTGTGTGTGTGTGTGTGTGTCTTAATATTCCTACACTGACATATTCAACATGGGCAATAATCACAGTACAGGTTGGTCCATATATAAAGTTCCTCTTACACTTCTCCAGGTCCTTGCTCGTATCAGTATGTCGATATAGAAACAGCATAGATTAAACTAGGTCCCTTCAACCTCTGTCTCTTCGCCGCACTGTTGCATCAGTAGCTCTCTTCTGTCGCTACTTCAATGGTCACTGCTCCTCTGAACTGTCTGCTTACACCTTTCCACCTCTACGACGGGCGCGAAACACCCGTCTAGCAACAAACTCTCATCCCTTTTCTGTCCAGCTCTTTAATGCAAGAGTTAACCATTACTCCCAGTCCTTCATTTCTGCAACAGGTCAACTCTGGGACTGTCTCCCTCTGTTCTTCCTACGATCTTCAGTCTTTCAAACGCAGTGTGTCCAGGCATCTCGAAATGAAAGGATCTTGAATTTGGCTCTTTTGTATTTTTTCCCCCTTGGAAAGAAAGGTTTCTGGGCTCTTTGGTTCCTTATTTCTTGCATTAAAAAACAAAAACAGTACAACAGAGAACGGTAAGGGTTATAATTGCAAAGAAATCGCCAAAGAAGAGATGTTCAGGTTCCATGAATTAGATGCGTCGAGACAAGGTTGAAGCCTCTTTATGACTCCTCTTTCTGGGATGATCAGTATGTAGGTATTATAACGGCAGACTAAACGGCATGCCAGAGAGTGCTGAGGGTTAATCTTGCAACGAAATCGCTAAGGAAGTGGTGTTACGGTCCCATGAATCAGATGCTTCGAGACAGGTTTGAAGCCCTTTTACGAATCGACTCTCTGGAGTGATCTGGGGGGAGGAGGGCAACTTTTAATACCCTCATCAGGAGTTATAACTTGAACTGAACCTCTGTAAAACTCAGTGGCATCGTGGGAGCCTGAATGAAGACGCTCTCAGGGGACTTGTTCTCGAGACCGTCTAAGTTATGCTCGTTCTCGATCTCGTTCACACACACACACACACACACACACACACACACACACACACACACACACACACACACACACACACACACACACACACACACACACACACACTATATTTCCCCAGTTCCTCATGCATCTCCCATGCTCGATCACACACACTTTTTTAGACATACCTACAGACATACGTTACTGTCATTAACACCTCCCCTCCCATACACTCTCCCCTCCTCCCCTACACATTCCCCATATTCCCCACTGTCATCCCCACACCTTCCACCACCCATCCTTATACCCCTAGACAGACCATCATCACAAACCCCTCCTCCCACACATTTTCGGGCACTACCACATTCACCACACACCACTCAAATCTTATTCTCTCCCTCATACCTTCGTCTTACCCTCCTCTTCCTTTCCTTATTTTCCCTTACACATCCTCCTCACATACTACCCCATATATCTCGCAGACCCCCCCACACATGTCCACTTCCCCACACACCCACGTCCCCAGTACATTAACCCCCGCACACTCCACTGTCACCCCATAAACTTCGCCAGGTATCCCCACACGGTAAAATGGGTGGGAGGGGAAACACAGGAAAGAAATTAAGTTTTTATTTCTCTAACTTTTCGAACTACACCAGGCCAATCTTTAGTGAGATGAGAACTGGGCTCTGTTTAGTACAAAGCTCACACACTCTTTCCCCAACCATTTTCCCTCTCGTCTGTACTCCTCACCTCTCTCCCTCCCTAGCATACCACCTTTCCCTACCTACGTCTCTCCATTCCCCTCCTCCATGCACAGTTGTTAATAATATCGTTCTTCCTCATAGTACAACAAATTTGAAACACGTACACAGAGTTTTGAAAGATTACATCATTAGTTTTCAAATTTCATTGCTCTGTGGCTAGTTTATTTATTGTAAGGAGGTGATGTTTTTGCCCTCAACTGTATTTCCTTCCCCTCCCCTCCTCATTTCTCCCTAACTTGATCTTACTTTCTTCCATTCCTTTCTCTACATTTACAGTGCAACCCCACATACCTCTCAGATTCCCAACACATTCTCACCCACCCCCACTCCTTACTCACGTCACTACTACACACACCGTCACACACTTCTTTCTTCCCGTGCTTTCTCCATCCTCATCTCCCCTAACACTTCCCAGCAGCTTCGCATCCTATCCCCATCCTCCAACTCCCCAACACAACGTCACACACTTAACAGGCTTTAACTCATCTCTTTCACATACTTCTACCCCTTCCCCTAAGACACCCCACCTCCCCCTGCCTCAGCCTCATTTCTCCACCTTAGTTTCCCTAGACACTCATTCCTCTCAGTTCCAAGCCCCTATTATCCCCCCCCGAATCCCCCACTCCTCACAGATCCCTAAAACTCCCCAGACGTCTCTACTAGTTTCCCCACCACTCACACATCCATCCCCCCTCCACACCCCTTCCCTGTCTCTCCCCATTCCATTTCATTCTCCACGTCACCCCAGCCCAATGACTCACTCATTTTAGCGCCCCTACTCTACCCTGCCCTCCACACGCACAGTTCCCTCCCTCCCATTTACACTCTCATTCCACCTCATCTCCCTCTCTTTCTCCCCACCTCAACTCCCCTACACACTACTACTTCCTCTCTCCTCCCGTTTCCCAGTCCCCCAATTTCTCCCTCACCCCACCCCCTCCCTCCCCCCATCCCCACCCTCCCCCACCCCTCCCCCCACCCCTCCCTCACCCCCACAACCTTGTATTGGGCACCGATACCCGTGGAACACACTGCCCTGACCATTTACGTCGACTTTAAGCCACTCACCCCGATGTCTGTCCTGATGTCAACTTGAGAAGCTGATGTCAAACTGCGGGACCGATATCAAATGCTGTGTTGATGTCTGCGGAATTTGTCACCTGCGGCTCTGATGTCCAAATAGGGTCTCGATGTCTGTATAAAACTAACTTGCGGGGCTCATGTCTCCTGCGGCACTGATGTCAAAATCTGGTGTTGATGTCTCTGTAGATTATTTTTTTTATGCATCTGTTTTTCCTTTCTCTGTTCTGTTATTTAAAAAAAAAAAAAAATGTTACTTGGGGCGCTGATGTCAATTTGTGATCTTGTTGTCAACCTTGGGCCTTTATGCTTGCAAAGATGTCATTTGTGATGTCAGTTTGCAATTCAGAAGTCATCTTGTAGCACTGATGTCACCTTGCCAACCTGATGTCAGCTAGCACAGGTAATATCAATCTAACGATCCTGACTTTGACTTCGATTGTTATACTAATGTCAACTTGCGGCACTGATGTCAACGTACGGCACTGTGCCAATTGAGG
This sequence comes from Coenobita brevimanus, assembly GCF_032717465.1. NCBI lineage: Eukaryota > Metazoa > Arthropoda > Malacostraca > Decapoda > Coenobitidae > Coenobita > Coenobita brevimanus. The sequence continues at coordinate 37,267,600 of NC_137069.1, forward strand.
CACTGATGTCAACTTGCGGCACTGACGTCAACTTGCGGCACTGATGTCACTTGCTCATACCCTCAGTTTCCGCATCAAGGTACTGCAAGAAGGAACGCATCTCGGCACAAGGCTGCGAGAGAAAAATGTACGAAGTCTGAAGTATGATCGTGTTTGACCAAAAAAATGTATGAGGGTCGAGAGAAATATGAAAGAAGTTTAATCTGATCGTATGGGTTGATTGACTGATTGGGGAGTTGACTGGGTGGGACTGGGTAGTAGAGGTTAGGTGTGGGTGGGACAGGTTGGGTGTGAGTGTGTGTGGACTGGGTGGGACTGGGTAGCAGAGGTTGGGTGTGGGTGGGAGAGGTTGTGTGTGTGTGTGTGTGTGTGTGTGTGTGTGTGTGTGTGTGTGTGAGTTGACTAGGTGGGAGTGGGTAGCAGAGGTTGGGTATGGTGGTAGAGGTTGGGTGTGAGTGATAGTAGACTGGGTGGGAGTGGGCAACAGAGGTTAGGTGTGGGTGGGAGAGGTTGGGTGTAAATGTGAGTGTAGAGATGATAATAGGTTGGGTGTAGATGTGGGTGGGAGCTAAATGGGTGGAAATGGTTGGTATAAGATGGGTGTGGGTGGGATAGGTTAGGCGTTGAGCATAAGAGTAATAAATATTTATAATAATAATAATAATAATAATAATAATGATAATAATAACAATAATAATAATGGATGAAAGAAAGAGTTGGTGAAATATAAGTAGAAAGAGAAATACCGCTTTTCAAAGGATCAGTGATAGGACCAAAAGATGATAGATAGATAGACAGATAAGCAGTTAGGCAGATAGATACATAGACATATAGATAGTGAGATAGATAAATGAACGTAGCCAAACAAGCTATGGCAAAACAATAGTTTTTCCCTCTCGGTGTTACAGAAGTTAGTGAAAAATAATGGCATTTAGCTTTTTGTACTCTCTCTCTCTCTCTCTCTCTCTCTCTCTCTCTCTCTCTTTGGGCATATACAAATTACAAACAGAGAGGTAGACTGAATCGGACACAAAAGATGGCTAAAAACAAACCCACGGCATTCAGCAGAGAGAGAGAGAGAGAGAGAGAGAGAGACCCATGGGACCAATTGCTCGGACAGCGATAGTATAAATCTTCAAACGCTGTGTGAAACGGGTTTGAAGCAGGATCGGAACACCTCTATGGGATTCAACCCTTTGTGACCGCTGGTAGTGAAGGTGTTAGGACTCCATATTATAATTACAAATCATAATAGATAGATAGATAAATAGCTAGCCATAGAACAGACAGGTCGCAGGGAGAAGGGCTTAGCAACTTGAGAGAGAGAGAGAGAGAGAGAGAGAGAGAGAGAAAGAGAGAGAGGAAGACAGGGACTCTGCTCATACTCGTGAGTGAGAGACTTGTTAATATTTCCAAGACAAATAAAAATAGTCCCATACTATTCTTTACCTCTCCTGTCACTACATGACAAATGGGAAAGAAGATTATCTACTTACAAAGCTACTCAAGTATAACAACCGCTCGTCCACAAGTCTAATATATATATAACTTCTCTACAAAGGAACTACAAAGTCTTTTTATGACATTTGGTTGCAGCGAACGTATACGAACCTCGTCTACGAATCAACATTGAATTCCTACAAAATATGAAGATTGAAAACAAGAATACCTCTCACAACCAACAACTCACAAATAGCTCCTGATAGTATTCTCTCCAACCAGCCCCCTCCATCTCCCCGATTATCACGCTGATGTAGAAGTGATCACACGACGTCTTGCAAGTACTTTAACAATATATTGATACAAACAATCTTGCAACTTCTACGACGAACCAGCGAACTACAACCATCTACAATCAACTACAAGTAACAACTCTACGAGTCGTCTGTATAATCTTCTAGACGCACCTACAAGTAGCGGCAGTCTTCATCCCACAACGAGTAAATCACAAGAGAAAAGGACCGAGAAAACATCGACAAAGAAAAACGGAACAAACAAACGAAGAATGAGACACGACTCATAACTCACAACTACTTGGTATTCACAACTCATCTTACTCACTCGTCTTCACTCAAGTTACTCATCGCTACTCATTCACTCACCACAGCTACCAGTGTGGGAAGTCGACGTCATCATGCGTGCTTGCTGAAAAGACACCACGTCGGTCAACACACCACCTGCACCACCACTCACACCATTCCCACCACGGTAAAAATTAGTGAGTTACATAGTTACTTCATTTATACAATACACAGTGATAGACAATATGCTTCTGCACAAACATATAAAACGTGCTGTATAGTTACAGCTTAAATACACATACTTACTTCAGTTAACTGCATAACTCAAACACTAAATAAGCACCAACAGTAAATATTCTACACTGTGTATATTCATTCATTTATTATAACATTTATTTATTACCAACGAGTGTTACCATTTATGTAACAGTTGCATTAACAAGATGTAACTTTTATGTAACTTTAACTACAATTATGTAACTACAAACAATATGTACCAATTTATGTAACAGTTGCATTAACAAGATGTAACTTTTATGTAACTTTAACTACAATTATGTAACTACAAACGATATATAACAATTATGTAACGACAAACGATTGCATTATGTTACACTTTACCATTTATGTAACAGTTGCATTAACAAGATGTAACTTTTATGTAACTTTAACTACAATTATAAGGCCAAGACACTTATGTAACAGTTGCATTAACAAAATGTAACTACAATTATAAGGCCAACACAATTATGCATTACCACAATATTTTGTAACAATTCGTAAAATGTTACAATTATGTATTACCACAATGTTAGTACAATATTATAAGTCATACAACTATAGCACAATTCTGTATTACCAGTATCATCATACAAGTTAGGTGAAATATTAGACATTACTAAAGTGATAACTCAATATATAATGTATAACCTAGCAGTATTACCATTGCACAATTATATGCGTATGTCTGTTATACATACACATCTCACAAAATGTATACAACTTGTTTAGAATGTAATATTACTGAATAATTACTATTTACTATGAATATTATATGTATACAACATTCATACAATTATGTTACTTTTACAATATTATGTATTTCACTTAATTAGCTTATATATAAGTTCATTATAATGTGTATATAATATGTATTAATATGTTATGACTATTAACTGTCGATGGCACGCCATTTTCGCGTGACCGAGCATATGTTAGGACTCCATATTATAATTACAAATCATAATAGATAGATAGATAAATAGATAGATAGAGAGGCAGATAGAAGCAAGAAGTCAGATGATGAGAAGGTACTGTATCTGCAAGAATCGAGCAATGCTAAACATGCTTACACACTCTTAACTCAAGGAATGCTTTATAGGCACACGACAGCGCCTAGTGACCATACACACACATACACACATACACACAGGCTTCTAGAACTTTCCAATCACAGGGAACACACGTGATACGACTTCTGCTACACCAGAATTTAGGAAAGAGAGCTCAGAAGGAAGCTAGCCATAGAACAGACAGGTCGCAGGAAGAAGGGCTTAGCAACTTGAGAGAGAGAGAGAGAGTGAGACAGGGAGACAGAGACTCTGCTCATACTCACTCGTGAGTGAGAGACTTGTTAATATTTCCAAGACAAATAAAAATAGTCCCATACTATTCTTTACCTCTCCTGTCACTACATGACAAATGGGAAAGAAGATTATCTACTTACAAAGCTACTCAAGTATAACAACCGCTCGTCCACAAGTCTAATATATATATATAACTTCTCTACAAAGGAACTACAAAGTCTTTTTATGACATTTGGTGGCAGCGGTGGGATTCGAACCCATGCCTCCGAAGAGACTGGTGCTCTCTTAATTGTGAGTCTGTTGTTGTGGCAAATTGTGTGTCATCTGGTATTAACGTGGGTGGTGGCGAAAATATTCCTGTCATTAAGATATGGTGTTGTGGAATACGCCTCTTGTTTATTTATGTCCTAACAAAATAGATGAGTAAATAAGTTGAAATAAATGATAGATAGTGAGTGTATAAGTGTATATATGGAAATAAGTAAAAAAAAAGTTGAATATAGCTAATTATAGCACTGAGAAGAAATGAGTAAGTATAATTTTACCCACTTGATACAGATCGTAGAGGTGTGTCGATTGCCCTTGACCGACGGCCGTGGTGTGTCTGTGTGTGTGAGAGAGAGAGAGAGAGAGAGAGAGAGAGAGAGAGACACTATTATTAACAGTGATGCCTAAAACCACACTGTTGATTCGTATTGTTCGATGCTTGGGGATAAAAACCACGCGTGCGCACACACAGACACACACACACACACACACACTCTCTCTCAGCCAGGAAATATTCACACCTAGGTCGCTAAAAATCCAGTTGAAATCAGTCCTACCTTGTTTGATAGGTGAAAATACTCATCATCATCATCATCATCATCGAAATCACCACCACCACAGTCATCATCATCATCATCATCATCATCATCATCATCATCGAAATTACCACCACCACCACAACAACAACCATCATCATCATCATAATCATAATCATCATCATCATCATCCCAACCTCATCTTCCCGGGTTCCAGAAATCAAAGAACAACACGATAGAGGGTAAAAAGAATTATAGTAGGACTCGCGCACGTTTGCGGCTGTGGTGTGGCCCGCACCTGTGTACAGTGTTGCCACGTTTTCTATACCGTTATCTCTCTCTCTCTCTCCTGGCGGGAGATGTGAGCCACCCTGAGTACTTTTGATTCTTTTATAAGTTATTTATAATTGTGCTTTCATTTGTTAATTTGGTTTTGTTATATTTAGTAGTAGATGGAGTGTCAAAGTTACTGTCTGCTGAGAGGTTTGTTACGTTTATTCATACACCCCGACGTAGTGGGGTGTGGGTGTAGGTGTGGGTGGGAATGTGGATGTGGGTTTGTTGGGGTGGTGGTCCAGGGGGGAGGGGAAGTGTGAAGGGGGATTTGACCTTAGACACCCGGGAGGGATTAAGAAGGGAGGGAAGGGGAAGGGGGGGCTGGATTCACCTACCACGTGGTGGGAAATGTGAGCCACCCTGAGTACTTTTGATTCTTTTATAAGTTATGTATAATTGTGCTTTCATTTGTTAATTTGGTTTTGTTATATTTAGTGATGCCGACAATGCATTCAATGCATGCCCCTCTCCTGCCTCTCTCTCTCTCTCTCTCTCTCTCTCTCTCTGTAGGGAAGCTATCTGTCAAGGCCACCGACTGGGTGTGGAAGTGTTGCCGTTCGCGAGAGAATAGTTTTTTTTTTTTTTACTTCGGTATTGGCATATGCCTACTATTTTGTCCTACATATTAGCTTATGATTATAAATGTGATTATTCCTCGCCCTTAAAATTATGGTAAAAGCCAGTAAATGAGAGCATTTTTCCCAAGCAACACCTGTACAAGCTATGGTTGGGTATACGAAGGGGTACGTACTAGGCCAGATTGGGTGTGTAAGTATTGCCACTCACAAGAATTACATGAATTATTTCTTTTACTTTGGATATTGACATATTTCTTCTTTTTTCAGGCTCATTATCTTATATCCATAACTGTGGTATTATTACCCACCCTAAAACTACGCTAAAAACCATTAAAAGTGACTACAATATCTTTTAGCAACACTGTACAATATGTATGCCATGTTTCTGTGTTACTGTATAAATATTATATGCATAATAAGATTACTGTTGATTCATCCATCAAAATACACAAGTGTAAGTTTTATTCATCTGAATTTATCGAATTTGTGATGCCTTGTACATAAATAGCTTCCGTTTCACATCGCAAGTTGGGGAAACGTGACACCATTGTACACAGGTGCGAGCCACACCTCAGCCGCAAACGGGCGGGATTTCGACTATAGTAGTATGTGTGAAATTGGGCAACACACTCATCCACTTACCATTCAAGCCCCTGGAGTCCTGACTCCACTTGACAGGCTCATATGTGTGTGTGTGTGTGTGTGTGTGTGTGTGTGTGACAGACAGACAGAATCTGAGGAAAAGATAGGGCACACCAACTCGCACCCTCCTCTCTTGCCAGCTCTCTTTCGGTTCCCTGCACAAGAACCATAAACGTCTGCCATCACCGAACCCTCCAGTCTTCAAGTAGTTCTCCCCAGCTCTCCAGAATAACACATCGGGCACACGAGGCCTTCGCGTTATCGCTTTTCCGTATTATTTATCAAATCTTGGCTTCGGGGCGGGTCGTAGTAGCAGACGTTCCATTTATTGAAACCTCCCGAACGGCATCGCTTTTCTGGGCCATAGCGCTGAGTGCGTTTCCTGCTGCTGTCGGCTTTGGCACAGGCTCAGGTAAATATGGTGATGAACAGGTGACCTACTTATAAACCCTTTCAAGCGCAAGGTTTGCTTAAGATTACTCATACATACCTTGATCCTCACTTATGCAGCTCCCAAATCCTTCCCAGTCCTATTGCAGTGGACATGAAAGGGAAAGATTACGAGACACTAGCTTAGATACACGTTAACTGAGATGAATATATTCTTCTTTCTTGTAAAACTGGTTAGGAGTTTTTATACATAAAGTGATGAACAGTGCCTGCCTTGGTAATGTTCTGCTGCTTGCTCTTTGTATCAGTTTCTTGAGAGCTTGGGTATCAGTGGTGTGCCTTATACTTTCTCGATGAGTTTTTAGTGAGTATAGGGGAAAAAATGTGTGTGTGTGTGTGTGTGTGTGTGTGTGTGTGTGTGTGTGTGTGTGTGTGTGTGTGTGTGTGTTTTTACCTTACCTGATTGTATCTTTACAGGAATGAGTCAAGCTCGTACTGTCCCGTGACTTAAACAATATTTATCGTACATATCCTTAAATTTGTGAATTGTTTTGGCACACACTATTTCATTCGGTAGTGCATTCCATTGATCAATTGCTCTGTTTGGGAAACTGAACTTCCTTACGTCTTTATCACCTCTCTTCTTATGCAATTTTTTGCAGTGTCCTCTTGCTGATGCTTCTCCATATGTTAAGTAATCATTTATGTCTATTTTCTCCTTTCCTGATATGCATTTATATAGCATTATCATGTCACCTCTTTTCCTTCTCTCCTGTAGTGTTGGTAGATTCAGTTTATTTAGTCTTTCTTCGTAGCTTAGGTCCCTTAAGCTTGGTATCCATCTTGTAGCGGCCCTTTGACCTTTTTCAATCTTGTCTATGTGCTTTTTGAGATGAGGACTCCAGACTACTGATGCATATTCCAGGGTTGATCTAATGAATTATGTTATTATCCTTCTTAGCATGTCTTCATTTATGTATGTGAATGCTATTCTCATATTTGCAAGCAGTGTATACATGTTCCGTACCTTCTCGCTGATGTGGTAAGCCGGAGATAGTCTGTTATTGATAATCACACTAGGTCTTTCTCTCTTTCTGATGTGTATAGGGTTTTATTTCCTAACTTATAATCCCAATCAGGTCTTTTTCCACTTTTATCAAACTTGATTACATGACACTTAGTCCACATTGAATTCCATTTGCCATGTACTACTCCATTCATGAAGTTTATTTAATTCTTCTTGTAGCTCTTTACAAGAGTCTGTGTTAGTAATTCTCCTTTGTATTTTTGCATCATCTGCAAACATATTCAGATAGCTCTCATTTCCAGTGTTACTGTTTATATCATTTATATACACTAAAAACATGATTGGTGCCAGCACTGAACCCTGTGGTACTCCACTAGTCACTTCTTTCTATGATGAGTAGTTTCCTCTTAGTACTGTCCTCATTTCTCTTTTATGAGAAAGTCTTGCATCCAACAAAACAGTTTGCCTTCCTCCTTGATGATACAGTTTCCATAAAAGTCTTTGGTGTGGTACTGTGTCAAAGGCTTTCTTGAAATCTAAATAGATACTGTCCACCCATCCTTCCTTTTCCTGTATTGTGTTTGTTACTCTGTCATAGTAGCTCAACAGATTAGTAACAGATGATTTTCCTTTTCTGAAACCAAACTGTCTTTCTGTTATCATACTGTGTTCTTCTAGATGATTTACCCAAGCTTTTCTTATAAGTTTTTCTAATATCTTGCTTACAACACTGGTCAGTGATACTGGTCGGTAGTTGAGTGGATTTTGTCTATTTCCTTTTTTGAATAAGGGGACAATATTTGCTTTTTTCCAAATATCAGGTAGTTTACCTTGACTCAAGGATTTCTTGAAAATTAAAAATAGTGGTTTACATAACTCCTTTGCACATTCTCGTAATACCCAACATGAAATTTCATCAGGACCACTTGCTTTTCCTCTGTCTAATCCACTTAACTCCTCCTGTATTACTTTTTCTGCTATTTGTATATCTGGTAGTATGTGTGGACATGCTTGTTCCACATAGTCCCTCTCAAAATTTTTTTCTTCTGTAAAAACTAATTGGAAATTCTTATTTAGTGCTTCACAAATATCTTTCTCTTGTGTATAAGTGATTCCCTCGTCCGTAATGGATTGTATTATATCTTTTACTTTAGTTTTGCTTCTGATATAGCTGTAAAACAGCTTTGGTTGATCACTACTTTTATTTATTATATCCTCCTGAAACTGTTTTTGGGCTTCCCTCCTTATTCTTGTATAGTCGTTTCTTGCCTGTGTGTAATTATTATACACCCTTTCACTATTGTGTCTTCTGTATCTATTCCACAACAAATCTCTTCTTTCTTTTGATTTTTTACATTCTGTGTTGAACCATTTCTGTATTTTCTTATCTGCTTCTTTGTGCTGTGGGATGTACTTCTGGACTCCTATTTCATAAAATTCACAAAAATTTTTATATACAGCATTTAAATCTTGTCTTCTAAGCTCATTTTTTCCCAATCAACTTCTAAGAAATACCTCTTTAGGTCTTGATAATTTCCCTTTTTATAGTTTAGGCTCTTTTTGTAACTATCATAGCTGTTTACTATATCATATGCTATCCGGAAGTTATAATTTAGTGCTGCATGATCGCTTTTGCCGAGTGGAGGGTGATATATTAAACTGTCAATATCAATTTCTTGCCTTGTAAATATTAGATCTAGCACTGAAGGTACATCAAGTCCTCTTTTTCTGGTGGTTTCCCTCACATGTTGCGTTAAGAAAAACTCTTGTACGAGATCCAGGAGCTTTTGGTCCCAACAGCTTTCCTGGCTATTTATATCTAGAGTATTCCAATTTATATTTGTATTGAAGTCCCCAGTTAGTATAATTCTTTCCGATTTCTCTTCCATTTTACGTAGCAATGATCTTACACTCTGAATTGTACTCTCTGCCAGGTCCTCATATTCGTCTCTTTCCCATGTGTTTGATCTGGGCGGCATGTACAAATTGGCTACAATTACTTTACCTTCAGATGTGTCGATCTCTACTGCAATCAGTTCTACTTTTGATGGTATATCTAGTTTTATTTCCTTGACTTTTAGATTTTTCTTAGTTAATATTATAATTCCTCCTCCTTTTTTTAAATATCTGTCTCTTCTCCATATATTGTATTCCTCTAAGTTTAGTATGTCATTTGATATCCTTGGTATTAATTTTGTTTCAGTTAGGCATATTATTTGTGGTTCATTTTCTCTGACATAATCATTCATCTCTAGTAATTTAGATACCATTCCATCCACATTTGAGTACATCAACTTTATCATCTTGTTTATATACTTGTCATGACATGGTTCTACTACCTTCCTCCTTTTTCTTCCATCCTGTTTGTGTACCACTTTCGTACCTGCAATCCTATTACTTTGTAAAAAAAATTTCTTCTCCTCTTCTGATCTTCCCTCATTTTTTGTTTTTGCTTCCTCCCTTTTCTCTTTCAGTAATTCCAGTTCCTCTTGTGTTAGGCATCTTTTAATCCATACATTTTTGAACTCCTCTTTTTCCTTAAGATTCTTTACATTTTTTAGTATCTCTTCCACAGTGTTTACACTCTGGAAAGTCACCTTTAGAGGTCTTGTCTTGCTTTTCTCGTATTTCCCTAACCTTTTGTGTTCCTCTATGTCTTTACTACAGATTTCCTCTGATACCTCTTTCAGTAAGCTCATTACATTTGCCATCTCCTTTTTGTCTCTTGTGATCTTGTTTTTAACTTCTTCCTCTTCTATACCAGTGATTACTATTGATTTGTTTATCTCTACTGAATCTCTGACTAACTTTGGATTGTTTTGGATTATTCTTTTCACCTCCTTTTTAATGCTTTTTTCCACCACCCTTGTTTCTAAGTCTTTCTTTACTTTCACCATTTCAGCATACGTGGTTTCTACATCATTTTTGTAGCTTTGCACAGCTTCATTCACTTGTGTTATCTTCTCCTCAATATCACTGCTCTGGTCAATAAGACTGCTAACTTGCCTAATTGTCTCTGTGTCATTTTTAAACTCTTCCATAACACTCTCGTGATTGACTACTGTACTTGCCATTTCACTCATTTTCTTCCTAAGTGTACTCAATTCCACTGTTAGTTCACTGATGGTTGTGTCTTTCTTATTGGCCTCCCTTCCTAGTTTTTCTATTTCTTCCTTTTGCAAGTGCATCTGCTTCTTTATTTCATCAATTTCATTTTTGAAAGCCATTTCTAGTTTGTTTACACGTTCAACCAGTCTATTGTGGGTCTCCACTTCAACCAATTCTTGGTAGAAATCATCATTTTGCTTTTTACTTTTATCCCTTTTCTTTTCCAAATTTGTTTTACTGAAGTATGTATCCATTTTGCAATACTTAAAGTGAAAAACATGTACTTACAATCTCCGTGTTGTTGTAGTCTAAACAAACCTCAGAGATGACTCAGCGTATTCTTTCGTCTTGGTTCTATTTCCTGTTTTTACAAGTCTTGTTTAAACTTATTATTTTTTTCCTTTTAATAATGAACAATCATTTAGTCTAACCTGGTACTGAGCTTGACTCATACAAAGATACTATTTAGGTAATGCCACTGGCCGTGATGATTTGGTACGGAGCGCCGGTGTCACACGTCCGCCTAGATTGAATCCCTCTTTGTGTGTGTGTGTGTGTGTGTTATTTCTCAATCGGCCGGTGTGTATCGTGCTTTGGGGGGCATGTTTGTTTAGTACTTTCTCACAATAACAAACACAGACCATAACAAACAGACATGCAAAACACACACACACACACACACACACACACACACACACACTCTTCCTCCTTCCTACCTTCTTACCTCACCTTCCACAGCCTCCCACAAAATCTTTGTGCTCCCCTCAGAATCACGACCACTATAGGTGTTCTGAAACACAGGTGAGCCCGACAGGTGAAAGGGGACAGGGTGTTTTCAATATCTCTGCCATATACCAAAAGTTTCTCCCCATTACACCTCTTCCCTGCGGTGAGAGAGAAATGCTGTTACAGTATACATCTAAACAATTTGCAGAAGAGGAAAGAATACATTTTAAAAATCTTGTTTTATGTGTGGTGAGGTTTTGGGGTTTTGTTCCTCAGATGAGTGTAAGAGAGAGAGAGAGAGAGAGAGAGAGAGATTAACAAATTATGAATATTATTTAATCTCTTCAGCTTCTCACTTTCCTCTACTGACCTACGTGAAATAATCTGCAGTAAGGACGAAAATCTAGGCCAAGTTAGAGAAAAAATAGACCCAGTAGGTTTTCATAGTATCGTCCTAATCTGTCTCTGAGCTACGTGAAATAAGCTGAAAAGGACTAAAATCTGGGCCAAGTTAGAGAGAGAGAGAGAGAGAGAGAGAGAGAGAGAGTGTGTGTGTATTCACTAGACTTTCTTTAACTCTAATATTTCTCCTTATATTGAAGCGTAAGGTAGCTCTCTATTTTTTAGGAAAGGTGGTATGGCGTAGAATTTGTCTCAAAGTGAAGTCAGATTCGCTGTTATATAACGGAGGAGGAGAGGGAGGCCGAGGATGAGATGGAGATATGGGGTGTTGAGATACAGTATATGAGAAGGGGATGTGAGCTGGGGAGTGGGAGGGCAGACAAATGACGGGGGACAGGACGACATGGAGGCGATTTGTCTGTGGCCACCGTAATCAGGAATAAGGCTTCTGACTGTAGATAGATGCATAGATAGATAGTTAGGATAGATAGATAGGTAAGAAAATAGACACAGAGAGGCAGCTACAATTCGTCTATGGTTATTAAATTCAATCAGCCTGCCTGTCATATCACAAGTGAAAATCAACAGGAAGGTTAAACACGATCTACCTTAGCCATGCGCTTCAGAAATTACCTTAAGAATTTTGGCTAGTCTTTGTCTTCACAGATTAAAACTCATTCGCTTCGAGGATGATTTTTTTTTTTTAATATTATTGCCACCACTTGAGAGTTATATTAATCTAAACCCCTTCATTCCGACAGAGTATAATTTTTCCATTTATTCTTGCAACTTTTAGACGATTTTAACTTTGGGAAGGTCATTAAAAAGCCAATGATTAGTGAGGTATAAATCAATCCTCTCCAGTTTGATAGATCTCCACCGTGCCACAAAAAGTCATCTAACGGTAACACAGATAGGAGATAACAGTGCATTATCAGGGTGATGTGACTGAGGGAGACGTGTGGAGGTGAAAGGAATTACTGAAACCCGTCTATAAAACTCCATCCAGTTTCTTAAGTCTATCCTGAGCCAAAGAAGATCATCTATCTATCTATCTATCTATAGCCCGACGCCCTAATCCCGCAAAGGGTGGCCGCAGACAAAACGCCTCCAAGTCGCTCTGTCAGTCACCATTTGACTACGCTCTTCCCAACTCACCCCCCCCTCCCTCATATACCTCTCAACTCCATCCCTCCACCTCATTCTCGGTCTACCCCTCCCTCTCCCTCCCTCCACCTCACCTACATACACCCTGTTAGTCAGTCGTTCATTCTCCATTCTCTCCACATGCCCAAACCACCGCAGTGTATTTCTCCTAATCTTACCAACCACGTCCACATCTACCCCACAGCGTTCTTTCATTTCTTCATTCGTCAACCTGTCCCTCCATGTCACTCCACATGCTCCTCTCAAGTAACTCATTTCCACTGCTCTCACTCTTGACTTGTTCCCCTCTTGCGAGGTCCACGCCTCGCTTCCATACGTCAGGGTAGGGATCACAATGCTATCATGCAGTGACTTCTTAAATTCCATACTCACATCCCTATTTCTCATCACTGCTTTCAGTGAACCAACAACCTTCCTTCCCTGCTGTACCCTTTCATGCACATCATCCCCCCAAAGTTCCATCCTTACTTATCACACTACCCAAGTACTTGAATGCACTCACATTCTCCATATCGGTGAATCCAACCTCACTGTACATTCTGTGACTTCATTCCTCTCAAACACCATAACTTTACTTTTTGTTTACATTAACTTTCAGCTTCCTCCCTCTACACTACACACTGTCCCAAATTCATTCACCAAACCTTGCAACTCCCATTCATCTTCATTCAACAATACTGTATCATCAGCAAACAGCAACACCGGAATCTTCCAAATCTCACCCTCATTCATTAGAGCCACCCCCACATCCACTGCCCTACCTTGCACCTCCTTTACAACCCCATCCATGTATATATTAAACAGCCATGGAGATATCACACAACCCTGTTTCAGTCCCACACTGAGATCAAAGAACTCACTCAGCTCACCATCCACTCGCACCGTAGCCAAAGCTCCTTCGTACATACTCTTCACAGCATTCAACAATTTCCCCTCCACTCCATATATTCTTAATACCTTCCACATACCTTGCCTATCTATTCTGTCATAAGCTTTCTCCAAGTCCATGAAGGCAGCATACACTTTCTTTCCCTTCTCTAGATACTTCTCCACTAAACATCTTAGAACAAATATCTGATCTACACACCATTTTCCCTTCCTAAATCCCCCTTGTTCTTCTCCAACTAGCTCCTCTGTCATATGCCTAACCCTATCAATGAGTATTCTACCATATATTTTACCAGTCACACTAAGAAGGCAAATACCCCTGTGGTTACCACATACTTCTCTCTCCCCTTTTCCTTTGTATAAAGGAACAGTTACACCTGATTTCCAGTCCTCTGGAACCCTTCCCTCTTCCCAAGCCAATCTACACAACTTCCATATCCACTCCACAACAATCTCACTCCCATACCTCAGCATTTCACCACACACTCCGTCAATTCCTGGGGCCTTTCCCAACTTGATCTTCTTCATTGCTTCCACTACTTCAGCCCTACTGATCTCTTCCTCCCTCCTCTCATCTCTTCTTCTCCCAGCCATTCCCTAACCACTTATACTCGCATTACTCTCACTTTCTACATTCAACAAATCCTCAAAGTGCTCCTTCCATCTCAATTTCTTTCTCTTCTCCACCAACAATCTATTATTCCTATCTTTCACTCCCCTACTATTTCCCCTTTCACACTGACTTACTTTCTTTACTTCCTTCCAAAACAATTTCTTACTCTCCCTCCATTTCACACTCAGATTCCTCCCAAAACTCTTCATCTACTTTCTTCTTACTCTCCTTCACCAGTCTCTTAACCTCCCTTCTCCTGCTTACATATACCTGTCTATTCTCTCTCTCTCATCTTCTCCCCAACCTCTGCTCGCTAACCATTTACTACATGCCATCTTCTTTTGTTCCACAGCTCGTTTCACCTCATCATTCCACCATGCTGTCCCTTGCACACCCTTGCATTTCCTCCTCACTCCACAAACCACCTCACACGCAGCACCTATCTCTTCTGTGAATATCTTACGTACATCTTCCACCCCTTCCATCTGCGCTAGCTCAGACCTTCCCAATCTTTCGTCCACAATGCTCTTATACTCTGCCATTTTCTCACTCTCTTGCAATTTCTCCACTCTTGTCAGAGGAGCTGTTTCCTCCTGTCTTCCCCTTCGTCTCCTCAACCATTTCCTTTGCACCTTTACCTTGGCCATCACTAAGTGATGGTCAGAGACTCCATTTCTCCACCCTCTCCACACTCTTGCATCCAACACTTGTCTTCTCATTCGCTCATCCACACACTCATAGTCTATCATTGCCTTTCGTTTAACAAGCTCACCATCCATCCTTATTACTCTCCATGTATACCGGTGGATCATCTTATGGCGAAAGTAGGTGTTGGCTATTGCCAACCCCTTACCAGCACAGATGTCCACCAAAGCACTACCATTCCCATCTACTTCATCTGGCACACCCCACTGACCAATCACTCCATCCACTCGTCCATTCCCACCTGTGCCATTCATGTCTCCAATCAAAAACACTCTTTCGCTCCTCTCAAATCTGTCCATACATGCTTCTTCTCTCGCCCAAAACTCATCTTTTACTCTTGCTACTCGGTCCTCTGCGGTGCATACACACATACAATCGCCCACGCTTGTATACCTACTTTCATCCTCACCCATACAATCCTTGCACCCACTGTTCCATACTCTCTTATATTCTCCTTCCACTTCTTGCTTATCATCAGACATCCTCCCTTATCTGGGGAGAAATTAAAAACAAAAATCGTCATCCAATTCTTGAGTTTAGTAGAGTGAAATAATTCAAATATATCCGTGACTCAGATCTCGTAAGTAATTACCATTTACTTTGTAGGCTTACCTTTATATAGAGTCACCTTCACACACCTGTAATTAAGGTAATACTCTCGTATGCTGGAACACTCACTGCCTCATGCACGTCCATATATTTCCTTAGTTACATACTGATACAATCACACTACCATACACAAGTTCTACTATACACATACTGCCAGACACATTTCCTAAAACACACACACACACACACACACACACACACACACACACACACACACACACACACAACACGGCAGGAATGTTACCAATTACGCAGGATGCTCAAAAATAGAGGAAATGTAGCGGTTCATCCTGGTTCGTGATTCATGATTCGTTGTTCATGATTCGTTGTTCGTGATTCTTAATTCGTTGTTCGTTATTCGTGATTCGTAGTTCGTGATTCGCTGTTCGTGAAACGTTGTTCGTGATTCGTCATTCGTTTTTCGTGAGTCGCTGTTCGTGATTCGTCGTTCGTGATTCGTTGTCCGTGATTCGTAGTTTGTGATTCGTTGTTCGTGGGTTGTGGACCGTCCTTCTTTCGTTATTTTAGGTCTATTATATGATCCATGATTCGTAATATATATGGCTTTTAATACATGATTCATGGTTGATGCTGGAGAGAGGGGCGCCTTCAGGTGGTGGCACCGATTTTGCAGTGTGGTGGAGCTGCCTGGCCATATAAGCATCTAATTCCTTCTCTGTCCTATGCAAGGTGGATGGTGGACTGCAGTACAAGGGGAGTTTCAGCCTGCAGTCCACTGGGTTCATGTACAGGTGAGCTTGAGATTAGAACAACAACAACAACAACAAATACAACAACTACTGCTGCTGCTGCTGCTACTGTTACTACGACTGCTACTGCTGCTGTTACTGCTGCTGCTATTTTTACTTCTACTGCTTTTACTACTACTACTACTACTACTACTACTGTTACTACTACTACTACTACGACGACGACGACGACTACCACTACGACTACTACTATTACTACCACAACTACTACATCAGAATCGTGAACATTTTAACAGTAGACCCCTAAAAATACATAACCGGGAGACAGACTTTTAAAGCATCCTGATAATTAATAGAGCAGTTTAGAATGACACTCGACCAGAGTGACTGGAGTCCTGTTACACTCAAAGCTGTAGGGAAAAAAAATCTCACCAGTGATATTCAAGCGGGTAGGAAGGTGTGATGTCCTTTCATTTCTCCGAGGTTTGAGACGTTTAAAAAGAATAAACTGAAATATTTTTACTGCATATTTGGACTATAAGTTTTACATAACTTAACCAATGAATAAAATGAAAATTTGGGAACGCATAGGCCTAAAAAAAAAAAAAAAACATTATTAAAAAATGGGTGATTAGTGAAGTTGCATGGAATCTGACTTTGTAAATACAGGCTAGACTATTATTCAAATCAGTTTCCAGTAATCCCAACAAACAAGATCCATTAAAATAAAGTGAATATTCTAATAGGTATAGATTTTGAAAGAGTCCCGGATAAATAGGATGTGGTTGAAGCAAATCCTAAATCGCCAATCACTGGTTTGAATATTTTGCCACAACTGTACAGGCATAAGCAAAAGTTAGACGACACATCTCTGCTGGGTGTGGGTATGGAAGGTCTATCTATCTATTTATCCATCTACCTATAGCCAGACGCGTTCATCCCGTAAGGGGTGGCCACAAACAAATCCCTTCCATGTTGCCCTGTCCCTTGCCATTTAGCTACCCTACCCCCAGCTCGCACACCCCTCTCTCATATACCTCTCCACTCCATCCCTCCATCTCATCCTCGGTCATCTCCTACCTACCTCTCTCCCTCTCCACCTCACTCACATACACTCTTCTCGTTAGTCTCTCACTTTCTATCCTCTGGAAGATGCTACATGAATTATTTTTTTGTGATCACGATATGAGACGCACAGCAAAAGAGGACGAGAAGGATACACTCTGTCGTTTGGGGGGGAATGAGGAATATAGAGGGGAGGACACACTACTGGCAATGAAGGCTGACTTTTGACCATGGCTGTACATTAGAACAAAGAGGATGCATAAAACTTTGTGCGAATGAGAGACCGCACAGATTTTGAAATATGGCTCCCACATCATTACGGGAAATCCATTGTGGTGTTAATGTTAGTGGCGTATGTGTGAACTCGACTGGGAGAAAATGCATGGGGTTGGCTGGGAGAATATAGAGTTGTTGTAGAGTTTAGAGCATGAAAATCAATTTAGGCAATATACAGTATCCGCACCAGCGGTCATATGCTGACTCTGCTGACTATAATCCCCTTGAGTCAGCACCAGTTCAATCCCAAAGTTGTCCTGACTATCAAAAGGTTAAGCTTGATATATACGAATCTGTAAAAATTGAAGAAAATTCTGGCATGCATAGATTTTGAAAAGCATCCTGGTTAAAAACTCCTTCATCATTAGAGTGAAATCCATTGAAATATGAATGTGACTGCTGAGGCACATCATCTCTCTCTCTCTCTCTCTCTCTCTCTCTCTCTCTCTCTCTCTCACTCTCTCTCATCATGGACCGCCACAATACATGTCAAACTGTAATGGCTGCGGGGCAATCATGAATGCATTACCCACTGTCCAGCTAGTTCTGTTGTCATCTTTGCGTCCTGGCTTGCAATTGCTCCCTTCAACACATAGGTATATACCGGTATGTGTAGGTGGGGGCACTCATCATCCACTCACTCAATGTAGTGCTGCTCTCGGGTGTCTGCCCTTTCCTCTCCTCCATCCTTCTTTCCTTCCATCGCCTTCTGTCTTTCTTTCCTTCATTCTTTCCTTGTCTTTCTGCCTGCAGGTGACTTTAAACTCCCTCTTCTGTCTTTCATTCCTTCATTCTTTCCTCTTCCTTCTGCCTGTGGGTGACTCTACACTGAATGACAAGCCAAATGGTTTCCTGTACACCAGGAAACCATTTACTACGCTGGGTGGTAACCATATAACCAAATTTTGGCGCCTGGTGGTTTAGTGGGTAATTATTGTGCTCCAGTCGGATTGAGCCGTTGAAGGTTTATATCCAAGGGATGGTTGGGGTTTATTGCTCACTTAATGCCACTCAGGGATGAGTGAGGTTGGTCACTCTCATCTTAAATGTCAGGACCAACTGCCTAGCCCCGGGCTTCTACGCTCCTCATGGGGCAACGTAGGATTGAATGATGGATGGATGGATGGATGGATTTATATTATGGTTAACTATCACACACACACACACACACACACACACACACACACACACACACACACACACACAGCTAACTCACTCTCTCTCTCTCTCTCTCTCTCTGTATAATATATGCCTTAGTTTCTTGTCATCCTGTCTTATCTCTCTATCGTTTAGCAGTTCAGTGACAGCATGACGTAGCTTATTGTGTGCCGCATTTTTTCCATATATGCTCGGAAAAGCGTAACATTAAAAACTAGAATGGCACTTTATAGAGCGCATATCTCCGCCAAGGCCCAACATGCAGTTCCTTTTAAGTCAGTCAAGTCTAATCCAATATCAAACTCATAACCCTATAAGTTGTAACACCCTCGCCAAACTGTACACATTCGTAGATACCAACCTAAATATGCCTGATTTTTAAAATCAAGATCCATGCAATAGTCACTGAAAAATTTACGAAAATGTCGAAATACGCCCTATCTCGCAAGTGAAAAAAAAAAAAATCCTGGATCCGCACCTTTATCCGGATCCGAGCCAAAATTTAATGGAGTGTACTCTGGGCCAAGGCCCATTCTTCTACCAAATTTTGTGGAAATCCCTCAAGTAGTTTCTGTGTAATCTTGCTCACAAACCAACCAGCCAACCAACAAACGGACATGGGTGAAAACGAAACCTCCTTGGCGGAGGTAAAAATAGCTGAAAGATCAGTAGGATGGAAGCAGTGGAAGCAATGAAGTAAGTCAAAATGGTGAAAGCCCCAGGAATTGATGGAGTGTGTGGTGAAATGTTGAAGCACAGGGGAAAGATAGTAGAAGAATGGATATGAAGTACGTGCAGACTGGCCTGGGAGGAAGGTAGAGCCCCGGAGGATTCATTGTTCAGGTATAATTATTCCTCTGTGCAAAAGAAAAGGAGAAAAACAAATGTGTGGTAAACAAAGGGGCATTTCTCTTCTTAGTGAATTTGGCAAAGTATATGGCAGGATACTTATTGAGAGAAAGAGATAACATTGGAATTAACTGAAGAAGGACAAGGAGGTTTTAGAAAGGGAAGAGGTTGTGTATATTAAATATTCGTCTGCAGGACTTTAGTGGAAAAGTTTCTAGAGAAGGGAATGAAGTTGTATGTGGCCTTCATGGATTTGGAGAAGGCATATGACAGAGAGGATAGACAAGGAATGTGGAAAGTATTACGAATAAATGGAGCAAGTTGAATTCCTTGCAGAGTATATATGAGGGTGCTAAGACTGCAGTGCATGTGG
>NC_137069.1:37292631-37297631 GCF_032717465.1 Coenobita brevimanus
TCCGTGCAGGACATTTTGATAACATTCATACCTTTGTTGATTTTCGTACGGAACTCATCAGCCTTTGTTGCCAGCATTCAAATACCGCGTCTCTCATGGGATTCATTAATCTCCTAAACCAACTAGATGAGGACTTGAGGGTCCCAGCACAACATGCCAAGCTCCGTGAAGCTGCTGCCGCCATGAAAGCAACTAGTAGCGAGATGCTCCAATTACTGGTAGGCACGAAATGGTTAGAAGACAAAAATGGCATTCCAATGCTTTCACTCACCAGCTTTGCTGACTTATTGGGTTACCTGAGATTCCTTCACTGGCTTACTCCTAAACAGCGAGAGCTAGCCTTGGAAATCAGTTTCAGTCCAGGAGATAAAATTATTCAGGTCACTAAAGCCATTCATGAAGAACCGGTTCGAACCACACGCGTCAGGGCACCACCCAACCCTTGGCCTCCTCAATCTGTCACACCTCCACTACCCCAGACCACTCTCGCTCCCGTCCCTCCACACGCAGCAGACCTGCCACGCATCATTCTCCTACCACAGGTCGTCATCAATCTAGCGCCTGCCGGAACGGACAATCTTCGATTCTTTGCTGGCACTGTGGTCATCCTGGACATCGAACATCCAGTTGCGACCGTACATACAGACGTCCTCACTCCCAAACCAGACAGCATACGCCTTCCCGCTCACGTCGTCCCCAATGCAAATACCACAAATCCAGCACGACTCACACCACTAAGGAATGTCGTTACCTCAACCGCCAACAGTCGGGGGAAGCGCTGCGCCCGTATTGGCCCAGTATCATGTAGAACCAGACACCCAACTCCCCATCCGCCATGTAGGTCCCATAACATCCTCAGGTTTAGTCATTCTCGGATGCAGTCATGACATACCAACGTCATTCTTCTTGGACACAGGATCTACAGTAAATCTGATCTCCGACAATTCCTTACATCTTATTCAACGACATCACAACCACGTCAGTTTCCCAGAGCCACCAGACATTCACCTATGTGGTGTTGAAGGCTCAGAGTTTAAGGTTAAGGGAAGAGTCACCCTAGAAGTCAAACTACACAGAGATTTGTCCCCTATCCCAATTGAATTTCATGTCACTAATGACTTGCAGTATCCCGCAGATGCCCTTATTGGTTTCTTCACCATGGCACAACACTCCATTGCATTATTACCTGCTTGTGGTAGTATAGACATTTCTGGATTCCCAGTTTACAGTATGGAATGTCCCCGTCCTGTTCTTACGATCAAATCAGTCCTTCCATTACCTTTGTCCCGATCGCTACCAAAAAGTCCAGACCAGCCCACACCACCATCATCATCATCTGAGAATACAGAGATCATTCCTTTGCTGACTGCGAGCAAGGACATAAATTCCTCAATGTCTACTGATACATCTTCTCAGCCTTCAGAAATGGCTCTTACCTCCTCTCCCAACAGCACTATCACTGACTCAGACATGTCTCAGTTACCTACCTCACACAGTGTGCATGATCTTCTCCAACATGCAGAGACGAAACGTGCAGTAACGAATACATGCACAATTTTGTTACCGCATGAGTTCACCAAAGTCTCTGTTTGTGTTGCCGGTGCGAAAGAAGGAGTGGATGTACTAACACTACCTGAGACGTGTTGTGTGCATGGCTTGACTTATGAGTCAGCGTGGTGTACAGTCTTAGAGGACAGTTTATGCTACCTGTACTTGCTCAATGGCACAAATGCTCCACTAAAACTTAAAAGTGGTGTAAAGATTGGAGACTTCCTGGTATACCCAGTGGTCGTAAAGGTGTGCCAGGATTCCTCAATTCCTACTATTCAGACTGGTGATTGTATGCCAATCGGTGTATGTACTATTAACTCTACGGGATCTGCGCCGACATATTCACCCGATATGCTCTCACATCTCACTTGCACAGATTTCCCAGAAAATACGCCTCGACTCTTTGACCTTCTGACCTCGTACAGAAACGCGGTTGCCTTACCCGGTGAACCGATGGGTAGAACAGACCTTGTCAAACATACAATTGAACTACTACCAGGAACTCAGCCGATTTACATACCAGCGTATCGATTTCCTCACAGCCAGAGAAAGCAGACAGATCAAATGGTACAGAACATGTTAGACCAGGACATTATTGAGCCCTCCGTCAGTCCATGGAATAGCCCACTTTTCTTATAGTAGGACTCGTGTACGTTTGCGGCTGTGGTGTGGCCTGCACCTGTGTACAATGGTGCCACGTTTCCCCAACTTGCGATGTGAAACGGAAGCTATTTATGTACAAGGCATCACAAATTCGATAAATTCAGATCAATAAAACTTTCACTTGTGTATTTTGATGGATGAATCAACAGTAATCTTATTATGCATAAAATATTTATACAGTAACACAGAAACATGGCATACATATTGTACAGTGTTGCTAAAAGAAATTGTAGTCACTTTTAATGGTTTTTAGTGTAGTTTTAGGGTGGGTAATAATATCACAGTTATGGATATAAGATAATGAGCCTAAAAAAAAAGAAGAAATATGCCAATATCCAAAGTAAAAGAAATAATTCATGTAATTTTTGTGAGTGGCAACACTTACACACCCAGTCTGGCCTAAGATAAAGTACCGTAGACCCAACCATAGCTTGTACAGGTGTTGCTAGGGAAAAATGCTCACATTTACTGGCTTTTACCATAATTTTAAGGGAGAGGAATGATGACATTTATAATCATAAGCTAATATGTAGGACAAAATAGTAGGCATATGCCAATACCAAAGTAAAAAAAAAAAAAAAACATTATTCTCTCGCGAGCGGCAACACTTCCACACCCAGTCGGAGAGAGAGAGAGAGAGAGAAAGAGGCATGCATTGAATGCATTGTCGGCATCACTAAATATAACAAAACCAAATTAACAAATGAAAGCACAATTATAAATAACTTATAAAAGAATCAAAAGTACTCAGGGTGGCTCACATTTCCCGCCAGGAGAGAGAGAGAGAGAGAGAGAGAGAGAGAGAGATAACGGTATAGAAAACGTGGCAACACTGTACACAGGTGCGGGCCACACCACAGCCGCAAACGTACGCGAGTCCTACTATAGTACCAAAGAAGGACGGCAACTTTAGACCAGTAGTCGACTATCGTAAGGTCAATTCTGTCACCGTTCCAGACCGTTTCCCGTTACCAATCCTCACTGATTTGCTAGAATTCCTTGGTGAAAATAACGTAGTCTTTTCATCTTTAGACCTCCTCAGCGGGTACTGGCAGGTCGAAATGGAAGAGTCCTCTCACCCAGTTACAGCTTTCAGTACCCCTTCCGGACATTTTCAGTTTAAGAGACTCCCTTTTGGTCTGAGAAATGCTCCTTCCGTGTTCATGCGACTTATCCATTCAGTCTTCAGCGGTATGATGGGACACTCTCTTTTTGCTTACCTAGATGATATCATTGTTGTGAGTAAATCCATCCCTGATCATTTCACCAAGCCCCGGCAAGTCTTTGAACGCCTCCAGCTCTCAGGCCTGAAAATCAATCTCAGTAAATGTGACTTCCTGCGAAAGAAAATCAAATTCCTAGGCCATGTCATAGATGCACAAGGCATTCATACTAATGAGCATAAAACTAAGGCGATTATTAACTTCCCAGAACGTACTACTACCGAAGCTGTACGAAGTTTCCTGGGCCTCAGTGGCTAGTATAGTAGATTCATACAAGGCTACGCAAAGATCACTGCTCCTCTGACCCAATTACTCAAGCAGAATGTGCCCTTTGTTTGGACTAACGACCAGTCACAGGCTTTCCAAAAGCTAAAAGACAGCTCTTGTAAATGCCCGTTCTAGCGTTCCCTGATTATACCACACCCTTCCTTCTCTGCACAGACGCCTCAGGCACTGGACTTGGTGCCGTTTTGATGCAACTCGATGAAGCATCAAGGAAGCGCGTAATAGCGTATGTTAGTCGCACCCTTACAACCGCTGAAAGTAACTACAGTGTCACAGATCTCGAAGCGCTAGCGGTAGTCTGGTCTTTGAAACATTTCAGAGATATAGTCTATGGTTATCCAGTGCATATCCAAACAGACCACCTTCCACTATGTGATTTGTTCAAGAACCGCAACCTAACAGGTAGGTTAGCTAGATGGTCCGTCATCATCCAGGACTTTAATCCCCTTTTCAATATGTACCAGGCAAGTTGAATGTAGTCGCAGACGCACTCTCACGTCACGTAGCAGCAGCTATAACATCACTGCAGCCCGAAGTAACTGAAAACACAACACTAACGTCAGAAGTTGTTCGAAACTTTCAGCGCCAAGACCCCATATGGTCCAAAGTCATTTATTTCCTAGAATCTGGCGATCCCTCGACCTTACCTACTCTGCCAGTATCACTAGATGAGTTCATGCTAGATGATGATCTCTTGTACAGGAAACCACTACTAAGAGGCAAAGACATGCCCAATCGCAAAGTACGCCAACTTGTCCCCACTGCCCTGATACCAAAGGTTCTTCACATTGTTCATAATACCCCTCAAGCTTCCCATCCAGGTAAAGGCCGATGCTTGTGCCAAGCACGTCTCAAATACTATTGGCCAACCATGCACCGCGATATCAATGCCCACTGTGACTCTTGCCTCTCCTGCCACTGCCACAAAGGATCAACCAGCTTACCAGCACCTCTCTTACAATACCCAATCCCGTCACGACCATGGGAAACTGTCTCAATCGATCTCTGAAAACTACCTCTCACGGAATCCGGCGCTGACTACTTGTTCGTAGCGGTCGACCGCTTCTCCCGCTACTGTGTCCTCGTACCCCTCTCCGACAAGACCGTGAAGAGCGTTGCACGTGCCTTTGTAGATCACGTAATTTGCCCATTCAGTACCCCTCATACCATTCTTACTGACAACGGTACAGAGTTCAACAACAGCCTTCTCGATGAGATCTGTCGCCGCTTTCATATCAGTAAGTGCAATGTCGTGCCTAACCATCCGGCTTCCAATGG
>NC_137069.1:37302631-37415131 GCF_032717465.1 Coenobita brevimanus
AAGAAGAAAAAGAAGATGATGAAGAAGAAGAAGAAAAGAAGAAGAAGAAGATGAAGAAGAAGAAGAAAAGAAGAAGAAGAAGAAGAAGAAGTAGAAGAAGAAAAAGAAATTGAAGAATTGGAAGAAGAAGAAGAAGAAGGAAGAAGAAGAGGAAGAGAAAGGAGGAGGAGGAGAAGGAGGAGAAGAAGGAGTACAAAGGAATAAAACAGAATGCAAACAGCATCAGATCTTATGGTCCTTTCGAGGCTGCTTGTTACAGAGTAGACTATGATTACGAGATCTAATTCCTAATTCTACATGCTGAAGGATAAGGTTAGGACAGCAAGAAGGTTCCCCTTGCCTCCAAACCCTCTAGTAAAATCTGGCAGAAAAAAAATGAGGAGGACCATCCTGCAGCACGGAAAAACTGACATGGAAATTTCATAGGAAATACTGGAAAGGAAAAGTTACATTCTATAATACTTTATCTATAAGCTACAAGTCTGAATAACCTGAATGGAAATATAAAACAGTGAAATAAACTAGCGCATGACATTATGTGCGGGTACGCTGAGTTAACTGGGCGTGTAAAGACACTGTGTGGAAAATACACAGTGTGGATGTTCAGGGGTGGTGTGGCAGCCTTGCCTGGCACTTTTAAGGTACAGCCAATAGGGCCTCAGAGAAAGAAAGAGAGACCCATGGGACAAATTGCCCAGATAGCGACAGTATAAATCTTCAAACGCTGTGTGAAGCAGGATCGGAACACCTCTATGGGATTCAATCCTTTGTGACCGCTAGCAGTGAAGGCTGATTGTTCTATCGATGGCCGTTGTGTGTGTGTGTGTGTGTGTGTGTGTGTGTGTGTGTGTGTGTGTGTGTGTGTGAGAAAGAGAGAGAGAGAGAGAGAGAGAGAGAGAGAGAGAGAGAAATGCAGACCACACGTCTAAAGGACTAAACCTCCATTCTATAGCCTGTCTCTCTTCACCTGACCATTTCAGTTCATTTGGTGGCCATGTGTTGTCGGATTAGAGAGTGGCTTTGACTATACTTTTACTCTAACTTGGCCAAAAATTGCAATATCTCCGTCGTGAATGCCGAGTTGTAACATTAGGTTAGCACTAGAATATGATGCTAGTCACTGAGAAGTGATATGCAAAGTATGTAGTGTCATAGCCCTTTTCCTTCCCTGATTTTTTTTTCCTTAATGCAAGAAAGAAGGAACCAAAGGCCAGGAGCCCGCTAGATTATTCTCTCTAAGAAGAAAAAAAATATCAGTGAGCCAAAGTCAATATTTCTTCATTTCGAGATGCCTGAACATTGCGTTTGAAAGACAGATCATAGGCAGCAGGAAAGACAGACAGAGGGAGACTGTTCCAGAGTTGACCTGTTGCATACATGAAGGACTGGAAGTAACGGTTAACTCTTGCATTAGAGAGTTGGAATGAAAAGGGATGAAAGTTTGTTGCTAGACGGGTGCTACGCGCCCGCCATTGTGGTGGGGGGATGCAAACAGACAGTTCAGAAGAGCAGTGACCATTGAAGTAGCGATAGAAAAAAGATATAGATGCATCAGAGCGGCGAAGAGACAGAGGCTGAAGGGAGCTAGTAAGGGGAAGAGGGTCAATGAGACGAAGAGCCTTGGACTCTCTCTCTCTCTCTCTCTCTCTCTTTCTGACTTCACAACTAGAGTTCTGTCCGTAGTTCAATAAAATCGTCTGATGATAGGAGTAAGAGAATGTAAAATGTTATTAGAGTGAAGGAGGGAAGAGGAAAAGGAAGACCGAAAAATGTGGAAGGTATTGTGTGTGTGTGTGTGTGTGTGTGTGTGTGTGTGTGTGTGTGTGTGTGTGTGTGTGTGTGTGTGTGTGTGTGTGTGTGTGTGTGTGTGTGTGTGTGTGTGTGTGTGTAGGCAAGTATCGGAATGCAATAACAACAGCATGATAAATATTCCATTGTACTGTGACTCTTCCAACTTCAAAAGACTCTGGCTAAAATTACACAGCCGTGAGCACTTAATCCAGCGTTCCCTGCTAAAGCTGAACACACCGCTGGCACACGCTGGCTTACTGCTGACAAAAGAGAAAATGAGGGGGGGGGGGAGTTACATAGAGACAGACTGCTAACCTTTCGTTCCTTAATCCAAAAATGTTACCGCCTTGAGAGAGAGAGAGAGAGAGAGAGAGAGAGAGAGAGAGAGGCATGGTGGGGGCAGACCTGTTCCCGAACGAGATGTTATGAATCTCTGGGTATTACAGTATAAGAACATTTAATATCTTAAGAAACTCAGCCTTGGGACATTGAGCATCTTGAGTCTTGCTGGTGAAGTTAACGTGGGTCATCTAAAAAAAATTGTTCTTCTTCTCCTCTTCCGATTTCGATTGTCTCTTCTGCTTGATCTTCCGCATCCATCTTCTTCATCCTCTTCATCCTATTTGCCCGTTTCCATCTTCTTCTTTCTCCTCCTCTTTCTTTTTCTTTTTATTCCATCTTCTTCCTCCTCTTTCTAATTCCTGAACTCTCTCTGCCACTTTCTCCCCCCTGTATTTTTCTTCTTCCTCTAATCTATATTCCTCTCCTTCTTCCTTCTTCTCTGTCTTCTTCTTGTTCATCCGTTTTCCTCTTCCTTCTGATTCCTCAACTCTCTCTGCCTCTTTCTCTCCCTCTGTCTTCTTCCTCTTCCTCTAAACTACCTATCTTTCCCTCCCTCTTTCTCCTCCTCTCTCGTCCTCTTCTTTTTAATTGTGTATCTCCCTCTCCCTCCTTCTCCTCCTCCTATTTTCCTTCTCCTCTTCCTCCTTCTCTGCCTTCTCCTCCTGTTCGTCTCTTGTGCCGGCATATTTTCCTCTTCCTTCCCATTCTTCCCATTTTGTCCAATTTTCCAGTTCTGCATTTCTCTTCCTTCTTCTCCATCTCAGCATACCTCCTCTTTCCTCCCCCTAATTGACCATCTCTACATTCCTTCCTGCCCCTCCATCTTCCTTCTCCTTCACATCCATCTTCCTCTGCCTCTTCTCCATCAGTCTGCCTCAACATTTCTCCCTGAACCATTACACCAGCTCAGTTTTCCTCCAAAAGTATCTTTCTCCTTCTGTTCCTCCTCCTCTTCCTCCTCCTCCTCAACCTCCTCCTTCTCCTCCTCTCACTTCTCCTCCTCCTTCTCCTCCGAATCTTTTCTTATATCTTCTCCTTATTGCCCATCTTCGCTTATCTTCCTCCTGCTCCTCCACATCCATCATCCCCTTCCTGCTCCTCCACATCCATCTTCCCCTTCCTGCTCCTCCACATCCATCTGCCTCTTTTCTCATCTTCCTGCATCTGCCTCAGTATTTTTCCCTGAACCATTACAACAGCTCAGTTTTCCTTTTTGTCTGGAAATTGTCTCCGGCGACGCAGAAACGGAAGATAAAGAAACCCAGCTCGCTATCCACTTTCATGCTGAATCTTCCTCTCTTTATTCGGTACTTTTCAAAACAAAGAGAGAGAGAGAGAGAGAGAGAGAGAGAGAGAGAGAGAGGGAGAGGGAGAGAGAAAGAGAGTGAGAGAGAGAGAGAGAGAGAGCTTAGTTGGTCTTATTGTATTTTTTTCTATTAAACCTGTTGCATTGCGTACCGTCTTCTGTGTGTGTGTGTGTGTGTGTGTGTGTGTGTGTGTGTGTGTGTGTGTGTGTGTTCTAACTGGCAATTATTAGCATCAAAAATTAAATCAGACGTCCTTGGGCTGAAGCGGTTCGCGTGTCACAAGCAGAAATACAGGATGGGTCCGTAAATAGCGCTATCCAACCTCGTGTGTTGGGGATACGGCTCAGTCTGCTGGTGTGGGGAGTGAAGACATGTTAGCTTTAATAATGAACCTTAGAATCTATGAATGTAAAAAAGAGAAAACTGAACAAAAAGATATGGGAAGAAGAAAATGATATAGGGTAGCCACTGGCAAGGCTGGCTGGGCCGTGCCCTCAACACACAAGCCTTGGGTAGCGTATTACATGCACCAGCCTGTATACTAGTGAGAATTAGCTGTCACATGACGTATTCTCGGCAGTTAAGGAACCTCCCTAACAACATTTCCTAAGCGATTTATTTTGCTTGTTGCACCTAATTGTCCTCTGCTATTACTACTACTACTACTACTACTATTACTGCTACTACTACTACTAGTACTGCTACTACTACTACTAGTACTACTACTACTACTACTACTACAGCTGCTACTGCTGTTGCTACTGCTACTACTACTACTACAGCTGCTACTGCTGTTGCTACTACTGCTACTACTACTACTACTACTACTGCTGCTGCTGCTGCTACTGCTGCTACTACTACTACTACCACTACTACTACTGTATTACTACTCCAGTTAAGGAAGCTCCCTAACACCTTTTCCTAAGCGATTTATTTTGCATATTACACCTTGCTGCCCTCTTGTATGTGACAAATTATTCCAATATCTCCATACTATGCATAAATAGCGTACAAAAGGATATTAACCATCCATATCCAAAATAAAGTGCTAGGGAAGAGGTGTTAAGGAGCTTCTTAACCGACGAGAATACAATCCAGGCCTTAAAAAGCGCCATTTTTATCCTAAGCCCGTGTAAAGGGATTTAACGGGGATGCCAGCAGACAGGCGGAGCAGCACGACACCAGGTTAACATATACAAGGCTGAGACTCCCTAGTGCAATGTAGGTGGATCTGTCTGTCCGTTTATCTATCTGTTTGTATGTCTATCTATTTGTATGTCTGTCTGGGTCTCTGTTTATTTATGTATGTCCGTCTCTGTATATGTATCTGTTTATCTGTCGCTGTTTGTTTATTTATTGTTGTCTGTTTGTCACTATCCATCCACCCATCTCTCTCTCTCTCTCTCTCTCTCTCTCTCTCTCTCTCTCTCTGTCAGTCAGTCAATATCTGCCTTTCTGTTTGTCTCTCTGTTTCCTATCATCTGTCTATCAGTCTATATACCTGTATCTATTTTTATGTCCATCTCCAACAAGGAAATTAAGTAGGAAATAGCAAGGCCCAATCCACAAAGCATATACAGTACAATATACATATATCTGAGAAGTAAAAAATTCCATGGTCAGGGAATTTAGAAACTGAGGTTGATGTGGAGTGTATCAGCACAGCATGAAAAACAGAAAATAAGCTGATAAATGACAAAAATCTCCGTTACGTTTGGGTGGGTGAACTAGACTA
Organism: Coenobita brevimanus; assembly: GCF_032717465.1. Classification (NCBI taxonomy): domain Eukaryota; kingdom Metazoa; phylum Arthropoda; class Malacostraca; order Decapoda; family Coenobitidae; genus Coenobita; species Coenobita brevimanus. The sequence goes on from NC_137069.1 coordinate 37,307,807, forward strand.
TGTTAGAGATATTAGGAGAGACCGTGACGTAACATAACATCAATCCATTCTGACCTACTGACCGTCAATCTGTCCCATCCAGTCCCAGCAAGTCCCAGCATTTCATATCATCTTGTTCTCTGCTTGCCTCTTCCTCTCACTCTATCTCTGGGCTGCCATATCATCATCGTGTTCCCTGTCAGTCTCTTCTTCTCACTCCATCTCTCCATCTTGTTCCTTTTCTGCCTCGTCCTCTCACTCCATCTCTCCATCTTCTTCTCTTTCTGCCTCTTCCTCTAATTCCATCTTTCCATCTTCTCTGTTTACCCCTTCCTTTCACACTACCTCTTCATCTTCTGCTCTGTCTGCCTCTTGCTCTCACTCCATCTCTCTATCTTCTCTGCCTGCCTCTTTCTCTCATTCCATTTCCATATTGTTCTCTGTCTGCCTCTTCCTCTCACTCCATCGCTCCATCTTGTTCTCTGTCTACCCCTTCCTCTCACTCCGTCTATGGGCTGCCACTCAGTTACCCTGGTTGTCCAACTGTTATCTGCTTTGTGAAGGACGTGACCTCATGCCCACATCCATTTATGTTTTTTGATTGTACTGATTATCCTCTATTTTTTTTTTTCTTCCCTTATCCAAAAGCTCAATTTCATCTTTACATGCGACACGCAACATAATCCTTTTCAGTCCTCTCTGAACATTCCTGAGTCTACGCTCCACGAATTTTGTTAGACTCAAAGTTTACGGTCAATAAGGTAACCACGTAATTTTTTTTTTTTCTGTGCATGCTTGTACTGTAATCTCGTCACCATCATTATCATCATCATCATCATCATTATTGTTATTAACTTCATCACCACCACCACCACAGTCATCACCATCACCATCATCATAATCATTATGACTTTTTCCAATTTAATGACGGGGTTGTACATTCCCATTTCACTGTATCTCACTTTGCCTTACTCTATTCTCTCATCTGCCTCACCCTATTCTTTCATACGTCGCCCTGCCTCACCATACTCCCTTCCACCTCTGTCCGTCTCCTTACCAATTTCACTCTATTTTGAGTACCTCTCCCTGCCTTATTCTATCCTTCTCTGCCTCTCTCTGCCTCACCATACTCTGTCTACCTCCTCTTGCTTCCCCTACCTCTCCCTGCCTTCTCCTCCTCCCTTCCACCTCTTCTTATCTCACCCTACCTCATCATGCCCCTTCCTTCTTCCTTCCACCTCTCTCTGCCTTACCACCTTTGCCCTTCTACGGGTCCTGCCTCACCCCTCTTCTCCCTCTGCATCAGTCACCTCCTCTTGTTTTCCCTTCACTCGTGGCTCACCTTACCTTACAGTACACTCCAACTTCACTCTGCCTCATCCTGCCTCTCCCTCCCCCACCCAGCCCTCTCTTCTACCTTCCCCTACCTGGCCCAATAGTCTTACCTATCCCTGTCTTTCTCGTCTCTATCCCTCTCTACCTCATTCAACTCTTCTACCTATCCCTACCCATCTCTACCTCTTCCTTCTTTACCCAGTTTTCTCGTCTACCTGCCTCTGCCTCTCCCAACTCTTTCCTCTCTCTCTACCTACCTCTTTCGACTCTCTCTTCTGTTTCTCCATATTTTGCTTTACTCTCTCTCTCTCTCTCTCTCTCTCTCTCTCTCTCTGTCTCTCTCTCTCTCCCCGTAACATTTCTACCCCTCCCTTCCTCTCTCTCACTCTCTCTTTCTTTCTCTCTGCCTTCCCTTAACATTTCTACCCTTCCCTTCCTCTCTCTCCTTCTTTATTCCTTTCACTACTTCTCTCTCTCTCTTCATCCCTTACCCAGCTTTCTCGTTTGTTTTCCTTTCTCTTACTCCCATCCCATCATGTATTCTACTGGTCAACTCTGGAACTATTTTTCTCGGTCTATCTTTTGCGTATACCCATGACCTCTAATCTTTGAAATGCACTATATTCAGGCATCTCAAAATGAACAGATCTTGAGTCTCTACCTCTCACCTGTTTTCAATTTTCTCCAGAAAGGACAAATCGCTGCAGGCTTTCCACTGTTCAAACTTTCTTATGCAGAAAAAATAATTACTCCCTTCCACCTTCTGCTTTAGCCCTCTGCCTCACCTGGTGTCTTACCTGTCTCAACCTCACCTGATTTTATACCTATCTCTGCCTCACCTGTTTTCTTACGGTACCTATCTCTGCCTCACCTGACTATATACATGTCTCTACCTCACTTTTTTTTTTTTTTTTTTTTTTTTTTTTTTTTTTTTACGTGTCCGCTCTTGGCAAAGGCTCAGGGCCTATTTCTTGGGGGCAGTGGCTCATCCCAAGGCCCAGTAGTCCTCCTACACTTCCACATGTCACCACTTCGGCGCTAACACCACCGTCCATATTGAATACATGCTAGGGCTGTCTCATACAGGACTGGTGCATTGGTATTAGCGGGGGTACTTTTACGACATGTCGGCGGGTCATCTGGTAGATCAGGAAAGTCTGCTTTTAGGAAATTCAAATCCTTAAACTGTTCCCTGCCCCAGCCGGGATTCGATCCTGGGTCCATTAGGACTGCAAGCCGCCTCTCTACCGATTCAGCCACCGCCTCCCCCAATTGATCTGCCTCTGCCTCAGTTTTTTTTACCTGTCTGTGCTTCACCCGATTTCTAACCTGTTTCTCCTCACCTGTTTTTTACCTTTCTCTTCATCACCTGTTTTTTACCTGTCTCTGCCTCGCCTGTTTTGATACTTGTCTCTGCCTCGCCTGTTTTTTATACTTGCGTCTGCGTCACCTGTTTTTATACTTGTGTCTGCCTCACCTGTTTTTATACCTCTCTCTGCCTCGCCTGTTTTTATACTTGTGTCTGCCTCGCCTGTTTTTATACTTGTCACTGCCTCACCAGTTTTTTGCCTTGCTCTGCCTCACCTGTTTTTGAACCTGACTGCCTCATCCGTTTTTAATCTGCCTCTGCCTCACCTTTTTTTTTTTTAACCTGTCTCTGCCTCACATGTTTTTTGTTTTTTTTAACCTGTCTGCCTCATCTGTTTGTTTACATGTCTCTGCCTCACATTATTTTACCTGACTGCCTCACATGATTTTTTTACCTGTCTCTGGCTCACCTGTTTTTTCCTGTCTCTGCATCACTGTTTTTACCTGTCTGTCTCACCTGTCTTTACCTGTCTCTGCCTTACCTGTTTTATTACCTGTCACTGTCTCGCCTGTTTATTTACCTGTTTCTGTCTCACTTTTTTACCTGTCTCTGCCTCATCTGTTTTTTCCTGTCTTTGCCTCACCTGTTTTTTACCTGTCTGCCTCACTTGTTTTTTACCTGTATGCCTCATCTGTTTTTTTTACCAGTCTTTGCCTCACCTGATTTTACCTGTCTCTGCCTCAACTGCTTTTACCGTCTCTGCCTCACCTGTTTTTATACTGTCTCTGCCTCACCTGTTTTTATACTGTCTCTGCCTCACCTGTTTTTACACTGTCTCTGCCTCACCTGTTTTTATACTGTCTCTGCCTCACCTGTTTTTACCGTCTCTGCCTCACCTGTTTTTACCTGTTTCTGCCTCACCTGTTTTTATACTGTCTCTGCCTCACTTGTTTTTACCTGTTTCTGCCTTACCCACGCCTCTGCACCACCTTTCCTTACCTCTCTGTGTCTCTCTGCCTCGCCGAACTCCTTTTCCTCTCTGTGCCTCACCTAAGCTCTTTTCCTTTTTTAATCCTCTCTTTTACTTGATTATTATTATATATATTTTTTTTTTACTCTTTGTCTCATCCGGAACTACACTACTTTTTCATACTTAACTATCTCTCTCTGCCCCACCCAACTCCTCTTCCTCTCTCTGTCTCACCCAGTTCCTTTTCTTCTCTGTGCCCCACCCAACTCCTTTTCCTCTCTCTGCTTCACCCAACTCTTTCTCTTTGTGCCTTACTCAACCCCTCTTCCTTTCTGTGCCTCACCAATGCTCTTTTTCTCTTCTCTGTGCCTCGCCAAAGCTCTTTTCCTTTTCTCTCTGGTTCACCCAGCTTTCTCCTCTATCTTTCTCTGCTTCTTTTGCCTCAACCAACTCTCTCTCTCTCTCTCTCTCTCTCTCTCTCTCTCTCTCTCTCTCTCTCTCTCTCTCTCTCTCTCTCTCTCCACCTCCACCCTAGAGATATCCCCTGTTGCTCCTTCCAGTTTCCTTGCCATGCCTACTGACCCTCCCATTTTTAAAGGAGGACCTACTAGCATTCCCTCTTCCCCTAGCCCTCTCTTACTTCACACTACCTATATCTGCCTCTCCCTGCCTTTCCCTGCCTTTGTTTGCCTCTCCCTGCCTCTCCCAGCTGTCCTGCCTCACCCTCCCTCTTTCTAGCTGCCTTTCTCTGTATTCTCACCCTGCAACCTTAATCTTCTACATTCCTCTACCTCTCCGTACCTCTCCCTGCCTGCCTTTCTCTACCTTTCTCTACCTCTCCCTGTCTCTCTCTACCTTTCTCTACCTCTACCTGCTTCTCCCTACCTTTCTCTACCCCTCCCCGCCACTCTCTTGTTCTATCCCTACATTTCCTTGTCTCTCCTCACCTCTCTACCGTTCTACCACTCCCTAGCGCTTCACCTCTCCCTTTCTCCTCCCTTTTCCCCTCCCCTTTTCCCTAGTGACCCTTTGCTCGGATGATAAAGCAAGATCCTTCCATTTTCTTTCATGTAATCTCTTTACCCGTATTTTCGTGGGGTAAGGAGGCTCCCTAACACCTCTTCCTTAACGATTTATTTTCCAAACGATTCATTAATATCCCCTGGGTTGCTTCTCACGTCTTTTCAATATCGACATGGATTGCACGAATAACACACAATAATATAGTAACGGAGCAGAATCAGAAATAAATCGGTAAGGAGGAGGTGTTAGTAACCTTCCTAAATGCATTCCAGTCCCGTAGCTTCCTTATTGATGATACTATTGAAGGTCTCAGGCTCCCGCGACCCCCTTCTTACCCAAATAAAGACGTCCGTTTAAGAACATGCCATTGTACCTCTTCTTTTGCGATTTATTTTTGGATATGGCTAGATAATATCCTTTTGTGCAGTACATTATTTATGCAGATTATGGCGATATCTCTATGTCCAACTGGACGATAAGGAATATTTCTAGGGATCTGATTCATATTCACAGAGTTTTAGGTTCAGTATGTGAGAGGTGTAAGGCTGAGAGGGAGACCACGAATAGGATGGATGGACAGTGTGAAGAGAACGTTGGATGTGAGAGGGATGTCTGTTGAGCAAGGAAGAGTGGCTGTGCGTGACAGAAGTAAATGGAGAGAAATTGTGAATGAATAAATGATGACGCAGCCCTGAGGGGATCTACTGCATTTGGTTTGATCAGCTGATCAGGTCAGGTGCGGGTAAGGGGATGGGTCTATTATGATGTGGCAGGGATAAACCAGCTCTGCTGTCGGGCCCTGCTGCGGATGTCACTGATTGCACTGTGCAGTTGACCCTCGTGCGGTGTGGTGCGCATTAAGATTCATAATGAATGAGGAATTTTATGTTAATATCTCCGTAAGGCTGTCTTTGGCCCATTTTGTTTCCTTTTCATGACAAGGACTAAACAGCTTGGCCCTTCTAGTTCACATACAGTCTGCTACTTCCACACCATTATGCACACACCTGCACATTACACTCGCTCATCAAGCTGTGTTTATCGTACGCCATGGAATCCAACTGCGCACTATTGGATCCAATCGCACACTTTTGGATCCTACGTGCATTATTGGATCCTATTGTACACTGTGGGATCCTATTGTGCACTACTGAAGCCTATTGTGCAGCATTGGATCCTATTGTATACTATTGGATCTTAATGTAAACTATTGGATCCTACTGTGCATTATTGGATCCTATTGTGCACTATTGGATCCTGTTGTACACTAAGGGATCCCATTGTACACTACTGGATCATATTGTACAATGTTGGATCCTATTGTACACTATTGGATCCGATTGCACACTATTGGATACTGTTATACACTACTGGATCCTACTGTGCATTATTGGATCCTGTTATACACCACTGAATCCTACTGTACACCATTGGGTCCTATTGTACATTGTTGGATCCTCTGGCTTTATCTAATCCCATTTCACAGTAGTCTCATCACAAAACCGGAATTCAGGAGGTTCAAGAAGTCGAGGACAGAGTTTACATGCATGAGTTCCAGTCCTATAGTGTTTTTACTCAAAGATCCCTAACCCCATTCACCTCAGTTAACAGCCAAGTGTGAATTTGACTAATAACCAAGGAGACTTATTCCTGTTTTGTAACTAAGGCTTATCGAATATCATTTTCAAGTTGTGGCAGCTACAGTTAATCCATACTTGTTGTTCCGTCTGTGTGTGTGTGTGTGTGTGTGTGTGTGTGTGTGTGTGTGTGTGTGTGTGTGTGTGTGTTGTATTTCTAACTCCTTCTAATCTAACTGATAACGTATCTTTTATTACATACTCGGCATTGCACCAGAACCATTTCATTCACATCTAGATATATAACTTTCGACACAGATGGGTTAGATATAACCTTCATTAACCCCTTCACTGCCAAGAAGGATTCATAAACTGATTAAGACGATTTAGTAGCGAGCTCTCATAAGCTGAATGAAATCGTTTGCAAGCAGCACGGATACAATGACATACTGTACTCTTTTCACCCTAACTTGCCCCAGATTTTTTGTCCTTTGGCAGCTTGTTTCTCGCAGCTCAGTGGCAAAGGTAATTGTGCAACTCTGCACCCTTTTCATAGCACTTCTTCGTGACTAGCACCGTATTGTAGTGTCAGTCTCTTGTTACAACTCAGCATTCAAGATGCAGTGGGAGCAACTTTAGGCCAAGTTAGATTTTTAAGAAGTATAATGCAAAGAAATAAACGTTTACTCCAGCATTAGTACCCAGGAATTCCAAATATTTCAGTGAGGGTGACGACGGCAAATTCGACAACGATTATTTTTTTTCTTTTTGTTCGGGAGGGTGGGTGTAGTGAAGAAGGAACCAAAGGCCAGAAGCACACACTCGTCTTAAGGTAGTCAGAATGAGATTAAAGATGTCATTGTACAGAAAGGGTTGAATTTGCTGTTGATGGATTCCTAACAAGTGGGAATTAAGGTTAAGAGGAGGAGGAGGAGGAGGAGGAGGAGGTGAGAAAGACGATGATGATTAAGATGTTATAATTATAAGTGCAGAAGAACAAGGAGGATACGGCTGTTATTGATGATGATGATAAATTTAGCAAAGAAGAGGATAAGGATAATGATGATAATGATGATGATGATGATGATGATGATAAATTATGCAGAGAAGGAGGATAAAGATAATGATGATGATGATGGTGAGGATGATGATGATTGTTGAAGCAGCCCTGAGAGCTCCAGTTTGGCCCCTGCCACTAACTGGTTCCAGCAAAAAATATACTAGAACTCTGTAACAGTCCTGCTGACAGCTATTAGTCTCCACCCACTGTTTCTTACAATGACCTGTCATTGACCCAAATAGGGAGTTTTGGATCTATTTTTTTTTTCTATCAGCAATGGCCCATACCAGAACATATAACCTGGCCAATTCAGATTCCTTGCGCAGGTCTCATTGAAGTCTCCAGTACAGACGACTAATATATCTTGTTCACAACATAGTACTCATTTCACACTTTCTACAAGCCCTTCCATTGTGCATAAAGAATTTCGATTTTCTTTTCTATCAGCAATGGCCCGTGCCAAGACACAACCTAGGCTCTTCAAACTCCTTGTGCAGTCTCCGGCTCTCCTGGTATCGTCACGAGACCATGAGGCCGGAATAACAGTACCAGCAAAAACCTACCGGTATGTAATAGGTGGAGACTAGTAAACAAGTCACTCACTTGAATATGATGAATAACGAAAGGCAGTCATCTAATGAGAGGCATCATCATCATCATTATCATCATCATCATCATCATCATTATCATCATCATTGCTATCGTCGTTACCATTATTGTCATCATTGTCATCACAGTAGTCATCATCATCGTCGTCGTCATCAGATCACCGTCTTCATTATCATCATCATGAATATTACAAAAAACACAAATCACACTACAAAACAATATGAAAAAGGCAAATAATAATAATAATAATAATAATAAAAAGAAGAAGAAGAAGAAGAAGAATTAGAAGAAAAAGAAAATTGAAGAAGAACAAGAACAAGGACAAAAAAAGAGACAGAGAAGAAAAAAGAAAAAGGAGGAGAAGGAGGGAGAAGAAGATTCAAATACCCTCTTCCAAACAATTTCACAATATCTTTTAAACAATCAATACGCCAGGTAAAACGGCGAATTAAATCAATATCCAAAGGGCTGGCCAAAGTAGTCAAGGTGGAGACCAAGGTGTTGCAAACCGTGCCAACTTCACATCAAACCCGTGTAATCAAAGACAGAGGCGGCGGCAGAGACCTGAGGGAGAGTTGTGTGGAGTGGGTACTGTTAGGGAGAAGCCAGAGGGAGAAGCCAGACACAGCCAAGCCCAATACAAGCAGCCTGAAGTTGTGCGACGGGGTATATTGTAGTGCGGTTTGGGAGGTTTGGCATACTCCTTGCCTTCCAGCTTGATCTAAAATTGTCCACCCAACCGAACACAAGCAGCATGAAGTTTGTGTGTGAGTTGGAGGTATATTGTAGATGAGTTTGGAAGGATTTGCTATACTCCTTTCCCCACAACTTGTTCTAAAATTACCCAGCCAACCCAACACAAGCAGCCTGAAGTTGGTGTATGTCAGAAGGATATATTGCAGAGGAGCTTTGGGAGGTCTGCTATACTTCTTTCTCTCCAGCTTCTCCTAAATTGCCATCTCTCCATCGTGAACGCAGAGCTGTGACAGTTAAAACTAGAATGTGATGCTAGTCACGATGAAATGTTATGGAGAGAGCGTAAACCTGAAATATTTCTTTTTATGCCCTTTAGCTGCGTATGATATGATGCAAAAGGATGAAAATCTCGGCCAAGTTAATGGAAAAGAATCTTAGCACCTGTCTGCTAGATAACACCTTAGGATTTATTTTTGCGTTATTAATTTCGTTATAACATCAAAAAATTTGTATCCATAACGTACAAGACGATAATGAGATACGATGCGCAGACTAAATCGCTACAGAAGAGGTGTTTGGAGCATTTAATGCCAACAGGAGAAGAGCCAGATCCTGCCAACTTCACTGTCAATAAATTCAGTCTGAAGTTGGTGACTATGTGAGGTATTGTATTGCGGGAGGTACTGTATTGTGGGAAGTATTGTACTGTGGGAGGTATTGTATGGTGGGAGGTAGGCTACTGTACTGTGGGAGGTACTGCATTATGAGAAGTAATGTATTGGGGGAGGTACTGTATTGGGGGAGGTACTGTATTGGGGGAGGTATTGTATTGTGGGAGGTATTGTATTGTGGGAGGTACTGTATTGTGGGAGGTACTGTATTGTGGGAGGTACTGTATTATGAGAAGTAATGTATTGGGGGAGGTACTGTATTGGGGGAGGTACTGTATTGGGGGAGGTACTATATTGGGGGAGGTATTGTATTGTGGGAGGTACTGTATTGTGGGAGGTATTGTATTGTGGGAGGTATTGTATTGTGGGAGGTACTGTAATGTGGGAGGTATTGTATGGTGGGAGGTATTGCACTGTGGGAAATATTGTATTGTGGGAGGTACTGTATTGTGGGAGGTATTGTATTGTGGGAGGTACTGTATTGTGGGAGGTATTGTATGGTGGGAGGTATTGCATTGTGGGAAGTATTGTATTGTAGGAGATACTGTCTCGTGGGAGGTATTGTACTGTGGGAGGTATTGCATTGTGGGAGGTACAGTATTGTGGAAGCTACTGTAGTGGGGTACGGGAGGCTTGTTATCATCTTTTGCTCAGCGATTAATTTTTTGCTTGATAGGTAATGATGTTTATATTCCTGGACGAGCGAGAAGTTAGAAGCTGCCAAAACCAGCGTGTGTGTGTGTGTGTGTGTGTGTGTGTGTGTGTGTGTGTGTGTGTGTGTGTGTGTGTGTGTGTGTGTGTGTGTGTGTGTGTGTGTGTGTGTGAAGTTGGTGATTGTGAGGCCTACTATTGTGGACTAAAGCTTCTTCACTCCAGAACCTGCGCAGTTTATTTTGTATGTTAACTACTGATACACCACCAGCCTCATTTTTGTGGGATAGGCAGGTAGTTGATGGATGTTTGTGTAACCAGACAATTGAGCCTCTCGGTTATGTCGGTGCCACCACGTGAAGGCAGCCCCCTCCAGCACCGTCAGTAATATTAAGGCGTATATTAAGGTACAGAATAGATTGCTAAGAAGGAGATGCAACGACACTTCCTTTAACACTTCACTTCGTTAAACACTTAAAAGATTTCCTTTAACGGTTAAAACACTTCGTTTAACACTTAAACACTTCCTTTAACACTTAGAACACTTCCTTTAACACTTAGAACACTTCCTTTAACACTTAGAACACTTCCTTTAACACTTAGAACACTTCCTTTAACACTTAGAACACTTCCTTTAACACTTGGAACATTTCCTTTAACACTTAAAACACTTCCTTTAACACTTAAAACAGTTCCTTTAACATTTAGAACACTTCCTTTAACACTTAGAACACTTCCTTTAACACTTAGAACATTTCCTTTAACACTTAGAACACGTCCTTTAACACTTAGAACATTTCCTTTAACACTTAGAGCTGGGACTTACTTTTCAGGATACACTTCACACACACACACACACACACACACACACACACACACACAGTATGATAACAGAAAGACAGTTTGGTTTCAGAAAAGGAAAATCATCTGTTACTAATCTGTTGAGCTACTATGACAGAGTAATAGACACAATACAGGAAAGAGAAGGATGGGTGGACAGTATCTATTTAGATTTCAAGAAAGCATTTGACACAGTACCACACCAAAGACTTTTATGGAAACTGTACCATCAAGGAGGAATTCGAGGCAAACTGTTTTGTTGGATGCAAGATTTTCTCATAAAAATAGAAATGAGAACAGTACTAAGGGGAAACTACTCATCATGGAAAGAAGTGACTAGTGGCGTACCACAGGGCTCGGTGCTGGCACCAATCATGTTTTTAATGTATATAAATGATATAAACAGTAACACTGGAAATGAAAGCTATCTAAATATGTTTGCAGATGATGCAAAAATACAAAGGAGAATTACTAACACAGACTCTTGTAAAGAGCTACAAGAAGAATTAAATAAACTTCATGAATGGAGTAATACATGGCAAATGGAATTCAATGTGGACAAGTGTCATGTAATCAAGTTTGGTAAAAGTGGAAAAAGACCTGATTGGGATTATACGTTAGGAAATAAAACCCTACACACATCAGAAAGAGAGAAGGACGTAGGTGTGATTATCAATAACACACTATCTCCGGCTGACCACATCAATGAGAAGGTACGGAACATGTATACACTGCTTGCAAATATGAGAATAGCATCCACATACATAAATGAAGACATGCTAAGAAGGATAATAATATCATTCATCAGACCAACCCTGGAGTATGCATCAGTAGTCTGGAGTCCTCATCTCAAAAAACACATAGACAAGATTGAAAAAGTTCAAAGGGCCGCTACAAGATGGATACCAAGCTTAAGTGATCTAAGCTACGAAGAAAGACTAAATAAACTGAATCTACCAACAGTAGAGGAGAGAAGGAAAAGAGGTGACATGATAATGCTATATAAATGCATATCAGGGAAGGAGAAAATAGACATAAATTATTACTTAATATATGGGGAAGCATCAGCAAGAGGACACTGCAAAAAACTGCATACAAAGAGAGGTGATAAAGACGTGAGGAAATTCAGTTTCCCAAACAGAGCAATTGATCAGCGGAATGCACTACCGAATGAAACAGTGTGTGCCAAAATAATTCACAAATTTAAGGATATGTACGATAAATATGGTTTAAGACACGGGACAGTACGAGCTTGATTCATTCCTGAAAAGATACAATTAGGTAAGAACACACACACACACACACACACACACACACACACACACACAATCAATCAGTCAAAATTTCAGCTAACTACGCCGGGGGGAGGAACTGATACCGAAGAAAAATATCAATTCACTATATATTATCAAACCTATGAACAGATGCATTATTATTAGTGATGAGTTAAATGTTGGAAATAAAGGGCTTCTGTGTGTGTGTGTGTGTGTGTGTGTGTGTGTGTGTGTGTGTGTGTGTGTGTGTGTGTGTGTGTGTGTGTGTGTGTGTGTGTGTGTGTGTGTGTGTGTGTGTGTGTGTGTGTGAGATGAATTTCCTGGATCCCACGACCTCTTTTAATGCACCTCAACCACAATCACCACCACCACTACCACAACCACCACCACAACCAGCACCATCATCACTACCACAGCTTCAAGCAACAGAGACCTACCACTAACACAGCAATGATATTTTTACCAAACGCTACTACACACAAAACTCCCACCATCACTGCTAACACTACCATCATCACACCACCACCACTGCCATTCAGACTACCACAGCTACAAGCACAACTACCACCATCATTCCCACAACCACAACGACAAGTCCTATAGTAACCACTGCCACTACCACAACAGCCTTCCTACCACAACTCTGACCATCACTACCACAATCACTACCACACCTTCGACAATTTCAACACAATCACTACCACAACAACAAGCAACAAACTCACTACCACCGCTACCACAGTCATTGCCACAACTACCACTACCATTAGCACAAAGTACAAACACCACAACTACAACGGCAACTACGATCACTACCACTACTACCATCATCACTGCCACCATCACTACCATAACACCATCACCGGTACCCAAGCAATGATACGAGTACCTGTCACATCTATAAGCAAAATCACACTACCACCACTATTACTACCACTACCACCACCACTACTACCAATACCACGACACTACTGCCACTACCACCACCACTGTAACCACTAACACTATCACTACTACTGCTACCACAACTGCAAGCAACGGAGCCACCACAACAACTACCACCAACAGTATCAACACCACTAACCCCACTATCACCACCACCACTACTATTCCACAAGCACTGAGACAACTAAAAAGTACCACAATTACCACAACACCACCTCGGCTACTTCAACACTCACCATCATAACCAGTGCTACCCCCACCACTGCCACCACCACCAGTACTACCCCAACCACTACCACCACCATCACTACTACCACATCTACCACCATCACTACTACTACCACTACTACCACCATGGCACCATCCAACAGTGCACTCTCGCTACGTCGATCAGGAATACCGCGCAGCATAGCACCAGTTACCCCGCCAGATAGTTTCCGTCCCTTGTCAGCTGCTTCCGTCCCTCTCTGCTAGTCCCATTGGCGTCTCTGCGGCTTTGGCTAGTCAGGAGGAGAGTGGCAAGTCATTCCTGGGTCAAAAATAGCGACAAACACCCATTTTCTCTGTCTATTTGGCCCTAGATAGATCATATAGGAGGCTTGGCGTATTTCGAAGCTTCACAGAAAACGAGACACTGCTTCGAAACAGATTTTAGGGGATACTTGTGAAATGTCAGTGCATGGAATTGAAGGCAGGCTACTCTAGACATAACCATCGCCATTCCTGGGTCATGAAGTTCTGTTCCTCGCCTCTCCACTCCATGCCGAAGCTGTGATTACTAATACCGACCCTCCCGTGAATGTGGAAGTCGGTGTTGCACTCTCGGCCCCTAACACCTCTTCCTTAGTTGTTTATTATTAGATATGGCTGGTTAATATCCCATTGCATTTTATGTATCTAAAGTGAGGCGATATCAGAAGAATTGAGTAACACAGAGGAGGACAGTAAGGTGTTATAAGCAAAATAAATAGCTTAAGAAAAGGTGTTACGGAGCTCCCTTACCCAACGAGAATGCGGGCATAGATGCCATAGGAGGCTCCGTAGCACCTCTTCCTTAGCGATTTAGTTTGCATACTACACCATAATATATTCTTGTGTGCTGTTTCAATTTGATATTGACATAATTCTCATTAATAACATAAAGAGGACTCTGAGTGCAATGTGCTGAGTAAATCGCTAAGGAAGAGGTGTTAGGGTGCTTCCTCAACCGACGAGAATACAAGTAATGAACAAGACAGCTTTAAACCAATCTAGTGACTCCCTAACACCTCCTAAGCGATTTAATGTGCTTATTACTCCTTGCTATCCTCATCAGTCACATTTAAATCATTCAAATTAATATCACCATACTCAGCACAGGCAACATACAAATTGATATTAACCAGTCGTATAAAAAAATAAATCGCTATGGAAGAGGTGTTAAGGCATGGACACGACAGCTTTAAGCCAACCTAGCAGCCAATGTTGTACGCCTTCAAGTTTTTTTTATTTTTTAAATTTGTTCCTTTATTTATTGATGGCAAAATTCTGATATTTGATTGATTTAATTAGAAACAGTTGCAGGTCACAGAGGAGACCGAAGCACTGTTTTTTAGCGATTTATTTTGCTGATTTTATCTTAGCATTGTCTTGTATGTATTATTTTGTATCAACATGAGGAGCATGTTGAGACGTACAGAATATGTCGCTAAGAATGATTTGTCACGGAATTCCAAAATCACAAATTACGATGAATATTGCAGTGAGAAATTAGACCATATAATTATTTCCATTATCAATCGCGGATAATGAGAGATCGAGTAGGAGAGTGTGTGTGAGTGAGGTGGAGGAGGAGAGGGAGTGAGATGGAGGGGGAGGGGGAATGAGGAGGAGGGAAAGTGAGGTGGTGGAGGAGATGGTGAGGAGGAAACCTAGGATGAGGTGAATGAATGGGACGGAGAGGTATGTAAATAGGGACGGCATGAATTGCAGGGAGGGCAGCCTGATGACGGGACACAGGCTGACATGGAGGTAACCTGTTCATGGCCACCCCCTCCAGGATTAAGGCATCTGGCTGGCCTATAAATAAAGAACCAGAGTAGATAATGTTACAGATATTTGTTTACTGTAAATATGTTACAAAATATATATCACGCAATACCCCTGGGGCCGTATATCTGACGTCTTTGAGTTCGTAATGCCTCCTTGTCAGTGATTTATTTTGCACATTATACCTTAAGAGTCTAGTACCGGGTTTGCGGAAGAGATGCAAGTAAACTGAAAATGAAGAACTGAGGCAAAGAGACAAATGAACTATACTCTTTTTGTTCTAACTTGGCCCAAAATAACCATAGCTCCAGTTTGAATGCTGACATATACAGAATGCATCTTGTATTTCTAGACATTTATCATAACCTTGGCGGCCTCTGCCATCTTCCCAATTAGAGTTAGTACTGAAGATAGGCCATTGCTACAAGTGGTAAGGTTGGGTGGGAGAGAGACACAGGTTAGAGCTTGAAGTCTTTATTTCCTCAAACGTTTTGGGCTACACAGACCGCACCCACTGAAGATTGGCTGAGAGAAAGAGACGGATCAGAGCTTGATTTTTTTTTTATTTTATTTTTTTTATTTTTTCTAACGGTGAGGATCTGTCCGTTCTCCCCTTTGGGGCTAAGATGTGAATGAATGTGTTTGAATGGATGAGTAAATGGAGAGTGAGTCGTCCTGTCTCGGCTACCTCCCTTTCCTTGGGGGAAGCAGCCTAGGTATATAGATAGATAGATCTAACGTTTCGGGCTACAAAGAGGACTCCCTGAAGATTGGGAGGGAGAGAAACACAGGTTAGAGCTTGACTTCTTTATTTTCTCTAATGTCTGGGGCTACACAGAACCCAGACTTTCTGAAGATGGGTTCTGTGTAGCCCGAAACGTTAGAGAAAATAAAGACTTAAAGCTCTAACCTGTGTCTCTCCCAGCCAACCTTTCCAATAGTTTGCCTACTCTTTTCACTTTAACTTGGCGTAGATTTTCGTCCTTTTCAGGTGTATTTCATGTAACTCAGTGGCAGACTAGGGCAGTACTACGGCTCTACTGCCTTTCCATTGCGCTTCTTCTTGACTATACCTCTTTCTCCTCTGAGCTGGCCTAAAATTGTCATCGCTCCATCTTGAATGCTGCGGTGAAACAATAATTTAACACATTTTAGAATATGCTAGTCACGAGAAAGTGCTGTATGTAGCATTCTCTCTCTCTCTCTCTTTATGCATCTGTGTCCAGTCTGTATAAAAAGGTTGTATAAAAAGGTTACTAAAATATTTCATATGTCGGTCTTGGTCACCTAATGGCAGTTTTTCACGCTACTCGATCTCTGGCAGCCTCCCTATTGTGTTTAGGATATTAATTATGTAGGCAGGAGGCTAGTAAATCATGTCATTGTTTTTCCAAACTCATTTATTTGCGCTGACAAATAAGTTTGTTCATGCACGTTGCCTTGGGTGAGATCATCTGTTAATAATAATAATAATAATAATAATAATAATAATAATAACAATAATAATAATAATAATAGAAATAATAATAATAGATAGTAGTAGTAGTAGTAGTAGTAGTAATCAATCATCATTGCAGTAGTAGTAGTAGTAGTTGCAGTAGTAGCAATGGTAATAATAATAATAATAATAATAATAATAATAATAATAATAATATCAATATGGTGGTAGGGTACACTCCGACAAATGAGGCTGCTGATGAAATGAAGGATGACTTTTATGAGAAGCTGAAGGATGTAGTGAATAGAGTGGCAAGACATGATGTGTTAGTTTGCATTAGTGATTTTAATTCGATTGTTGGCAGTAGTAGGGATGGCTTTGAAGACTGTATGGGTAAGGAGGGTGTTGGTATAAGAAACGAAAATGGGGTGCGATTTCGAATCTTTTGTTTGGCAAATGACCTTATAATTGGTGGAACTATCTTTGAACATAGAAAAATACATAAGACTACTTGGATTTCGCCATGTGGTAAATATTGTAACCAGACTGACCACATTGCAATTAGCAGAAGACATAGGAGTTATTTGCAAGATGTTTGCGTAAGGAGGGGAGCAGATATAGGTAGTGATCATCAACTTTTGTCAAAGATTAAAATAAAACTTAAGAGAAACGTTAATGGTAATTGTACAGGAGGTGGTAATTATGATTTTGATGGGCTGGAAAGTGATGAGAACACGAAGGAAATGTTTCGGTGGGAATGTAGGAACAGGTTTCTAGTCCTGCAGACTTTGATCAAATCTCAAGACAATGATATTAATCAAATGTGGAGAGAGGTAAAAGAGATTTTGCATGAGAGTGCTCAGGTTACCATTAAGAAAAAGAGAAAAGCGAGAAGGTAAAAGTGGATGTCAGATGAAACATGGAATGCAATTCAGAAAAGGAAAGAGGCTAAGTTAAGAAGTGAAGAACAACATGTTGATGGCCAGGTAGTTGAAGTGCTTATAGCAAAGTACTGGAGTTTACATTCTGAAGTAAAGAGACTCGTTAGACGTGACAAGAGGAGGCTATATGATGAAATGGCAACAGGGACAGAAATTAAGTAAAAATGACTGTCAGAGCACAAAAGCAGCGTATCAGGCCATAAAGGAGTTAACTGGGACTGAAAAGAGAAGGAAGGAAATACCTGTACGAGATAGAAATGGTAATTTGATGACTAAAGATTTGGATATAAAACTAAGGTGGAACGAGCATTTTGAATCGGTTCTAAATAGACCAATTCCAGCTGAAGAGGACATTTGGCCAGCCGAGAGAGATTTGCAGATAGAAACAGGGGATATAACCTTGGAAGAGGTAGCAAAATCTATAAAGGAGTTAAAGAATTTTAAGGCCCCAGGAGAGGATGAAATATTTCCTGAAATGCTTAAGGTGGAAAATGATGAGTTGATGAATGCGCTTTTAAAACTTTTTAATGTGGCTTGGGATAATGGTGGAATTCCAGAAGAGTGGATATATGGATCAATTATAAAAATCCCAAAAAGGTAGATTTAAGTGTGTGTGGCAATTGGAGGGGGATAACTTTGACACCTGTAGTTGCAAAAGTCTTTTCCACAATCTTGTTGAACAGAATAGAGCCAGTAATTGATAAAATTTTAAGAGAAGAACAAGAGGGATTTAGAAAGGGTCGAGGTTGTAATGATCAGATTTTTATTGTAAGGCATATAATGCAACAAACTTATGAGATGAAAATGCCACTTAGTATGTGCTTTGCGGATTTTGAAAAGGCGTTTGATAGTGTTTCACGTGGAGCTATGTTGAAAATTATGAGATTCTATGGTATACCAGAAAAGTTTGTAAATATTATTAGAAGCATGCATGAAGGTACTTTTTGTGAGGTAACGGTGGGTGGTTCTTTGAGTGATCCATTTGAAGTTAAGTCAGGAGTGATTCAAGGAGGAGTTCTTTCGCCTTTGCTGTTTGTTTTGGTTTTGGATTATGTTATGAGAAAGGTTGTAAGGAGAACAGGTGCAGGAATTAACTGGAAAGAAAATAAGAAGCTGATGGATTTGGAATATGCTGATGATATTGTACTGACTTGCGGAAGTATTTACGAGATGCAGAGGGTGCTTAATTGTCTGGTGGAGGAAGGAGAAAAAATGGGATTGGTAATAAATTGTGGAAAACTGAAATTATTAATATGAACGTGGAGAACCAAATCGATTGGGTAATTGGGAATAACGTGGTGAAGAATGTAGAAAACTTTAAATATCTGGGAACGATTGTATCATCTAATGGATCACTAAAACGCGGCTGTGTACGCGCGATCCCCCCCCTGTGGCGGGGTTGTAGCGGGGTCTGAGTACCTGTGGAAAAATATTTGCCAAAAATCATAGATTAACCCTAGAGCATTAAAATTTTTATGGCATATATTACTTACATTCAGCTATCTCCTGAGCCACATGTTGAGCCTTCGTTGACTACCAAAGGACTTGTGAAGACTTGCAAAGTTGGGTAACAGTGTCTTCACTCTCCCACCTCCAGAAACCCGGTTTTCTTTCTACCACAGCCTCAATCTGTCACAGTACACTTTATACAACAACGTAAAGGTAGTTAGGAATCCGTATTTGTACAATAAGCACTGAAAATAAGGCTAAAATCAACGGAGCGTACGGCCAACATGCACTATGGCGGCGGTTTTCCCATCACTCAACAAACATTTCCATTTTCACAGCTAAAAACATGTATACTACATTATTTTCAATCATATTACTTCCCAAAAGATCACCACGGCGCGCTTTTTATTCTGCCTTACGTCCGCCACTTTATTCTCGTTCCTGTCGGCCGCTTGCACTGACTGGGAAGAGCTAGAACTCGCCATAATCTCACTTTCAAACCCTGCAGTAAACTGACACTAAACAGAGGCAAAAGCTAGTGTTACAACTGGGGAAACAAGCGTTTCCTAGTAGCATAAACTGCTTGTGAGAGGAGATCGGAGATTTACAGTTCTGAGCGCTCAGAGCGCTGCCATGTATCACAGCCAGGCTGGCCGGGCCGTGGTAGGGGGGGTACGGGGGGAAAACGCGATATTTGGCAACAACTGAGGTCAGTAGTACAAAGGTAAAGTATGCTAGTTGTAGCTAGAAGATGGTGGTACTGATAGACAATACCAGCTGGAGCCTGCTTGCCCGCGGTTATTCAAAATTTACTAAAATCGCAAACGCGACGACCCGCCGTCCTGCCCTTATGGCCGAGCGTCGCAAACGCGACGATCAGCGTTTTAGGGGTTAAACAATGAAATTGAGGAGAGGATTAGACAGGCTTGGCGAGCTGTTGGAATGTTGAAATCTGTTTGGAATAATAATAATATGCTTTCGGTACAAACTAAAGTGAAAACTACAAGTCCATGGTTAAACCAATTTTAATTTATGGGGATGAGTCATGGTACAGTACAATTGCAACAGATCAGAAAGTATTTGGATTTGAGAATAAAATACTGAGAAGGATTCTTGGGGTAAAGTGGCAAGACAGAGTTACAAATGAAAGAGTAAGGGATATTACGAGAGTGGAACCAGTTAATGTATATGTGAGACTGTCTCGCTGGAAGTGGTTGGGGCACTTAAGTAGGAAAGAAGGCAGTTTAATACAGGATGTGCCAGAGTGGACTGCTAGAGGAAGAAGAGGTAGAGGTAGACCGAGGGAAACCTGGTTGAGGACAATGAAAAGAGAAGCAGGAGAGGAGTGTTGGTGGGACCTGAAGGAGATGGCAAGAGACAAATATTGGTGGAGAGAGTTCATGGAGGCCCTTTGCATCCCGTGGGATGCCACAGGAAATGATTGATTGCTTGATTGATAATAATTGGCAGGTGGGGGCGCTCACTGATGGTAGGTGGGGACGCTCACCATCCACTCACTTGATGTAGTGCTCCTTTGGTTGTCTGTCCGTTCCTCTCTTCCATCCTTCCTCTTCTGTCTTTCTTTCCTTCACTCTTTCCTCTTTCTTCTGCCTACGGGTGACTTTACACTCCCTCTTCTGTCTTTCTTTCATTCTCTCCTCTTCCTTCTGCCTGTGCGTAACTCTGCACTGAGTGACAAGCCAAATGGTTTCCTGTACACCAGGAAACCATTTACTACGCTGAGTGGTAACCATGTAACCAAATTATAGCGCCTGGTGGTTAAGTGGGTAATTATTGTGCTCCAATCGGACTGAGCCGGTGAAGGTTTATATCCAAGGCGTGGCTGGGGTTGTTTGCTCATATAATCCCACGCAGGGATGAGTGAGACTGGCCATGCTCATCTTAAATGTCAGGACCAACTTGCCTAGCCCCTGGTTCCTACGCTCTTCATGGGGCCACGTAGGATTGACTGATGCATAGATGGATAATAATAATAATAATAATAATAATAATAATAATAATAATAATATTAATATCAATGATAATAATAATAATAATAATAATAACAATAATAATAATAATAATAATAGTAATATCAGCAAAATTAAAAATGATTAAAATCCCTTTACAGACCTGACATACCCCGTACATAAAATCTCATTCAAACAGAAGCCAGTTGACAGTAACATTTCACAACATATATGAGTTCATTGAAAAAGAAAAAGCACTACAAAAGAATTTAAAATATATATTGTTGTCTGGACATTTTTTTGTCTTTCATAAGCTGACAATAATGTATGTAATTTTTGAGCTTCTGCAATTAATATGATATCGTACACTGTAAATAAAATGTAGTGTTGACAAAATAATAATAATAATAATAATAATAATAATAATAATAATAATGATAATAATAATAAATTAATAATAACATTAATAATGGCAACTATTGATGCAACTCCTATTATTATTACTACTGTTACTACTATACTACGGTACTAATACTACTATTAGAGCTACTACAATTGCTACCACTACTACCACTACCACCACCACCACCATTACCACCACCACCTCCACCATTACCACCACCACCACCACCACCACCACCGTTACCACTACCACTGCTGCCAGGCGATATTATTCAGCTGGGGAGGGCATCACACCTCACCAGCTGCCATAACCAAAGCAAATCACCCACCTGAGACCTATTCCACCTGTGTCATATTTTGCTGTTAAGTCTCCTTCACCAGCTGAGTGAGGCATCGGTGTTGGTCCCCCCCCCCCTCCTCTTCTCTCTCACTCTCTCTCTCTCTCTCTCTCTCTCTCTCTCTCTCTCTCTCTCTCTCTCAATCCATCCATTCATCCATCTATTTATTTATATATCTTTCTATGTCTGTCTGTCTGTCTTTGTCTGTCTTTCTCTGTGTCTGACTCTGTCTTTCTCTCTGTCAGTCTGTCTGTTTATGTCTATTATTTTTTGGTTACACGGTTGCCACTTAATATTGTACGTAACGTCTAGATTTGCAAAAGACAAATTTGCTTGTCACTCTGTAGAGCCATCTTAAGGTATCACTACATCGAGTGAGTAGATGGTGAGAGCCGCTACTTGCCATCATGCATAAATCGTCCTATGAAGTTAACTTGTTTCATTCTCTTAGGTCACTCGAGTCATTTCAACAAGTTTCACAGTGTATTATTCTTCGTAAAAAATAACACTGCTTTTGCGTGGTGAGAGGCTGATTCAGGAGACCACAGTACTTAGTTGTATTATATTAGTCAGGTAGTGGTATTTATTAGTCACTAGAGGTAAGTGGTGGCGAACATCATCCACTCACTTGGTGTAGTGCTACCTACTTCTTTCGCCACCTTGATAATTCTTTTTCTAAGCCTGCTCCCCCCTTTTCCTACTCCTCCCATCGTTCTTGTCACTTTTTATTCTTCTTCTTTCCTTTTCAGATGGCTTTACATTGAGTGACTAGCCTAATGGTTTCCTTTATGTCAGGAAACCATTTACAAAGCCGGTTGGAAACCACATAACCAAACCATGCGTATTCCCTACGTGTCAACAAGTGGTTTGGTGGAGGGTTAGTGCCCCTCCTGTAAAACAACTAACTCAAAGACAAACGGTTACCCCTTACAGGATTATAGCATCCGCTATAGATAGATAAATAACTATTAATCAGATGCAACCATACTAGACAAGTTCGCTATTAGGGATCAGAGGAAAAGTGTTCCCCTCCCACATTATTAACCGATGTTCAAAGGAGCGCTGGAAAGAACAATGATAAAGCACTGTAAGATGTCCTGAGAGGTTCGGAAAAAAAAAGTCAGAGAGAGAGAGAGAGACAGACAGACAGAGACAGAGACAGAGAGACTACACGTCATTTCCTAACCTCCACTTCTTACCACCTTAACAGCGCAAAACTAGGGAGTAACGGTTTCATTACTACTTCATTTTAGGGACATAACAAGAGAAGCCTGAGCGTGACGTCATAATAGAAGATGTATTAGAGAGAATAAGAGGGAGGGAGGGTGGGGGACCGGAGGGGACGAGGGAGGGAGGGAGAAGAGACTGCAGGATGAGAGGGAGGGAGGGGGGTTGGAGGACTGGAGGGGAAGAGGGAGGGGGTAGAGGAGAGACTGGAGAGAGGAGAAAGGGAAATGGAGTAGGAAGTGTTCTGAATTTTAGCAACCTTAAGAAGGAAGACCGTAAATATCTATCCACACACACAGACACACACACACACACACACACACACACACACACACACACACACACACACACACACACACACACACACACACACACACTCTCTCTCTCTCTCTCTCTTTATGAAATCACACCCAACCTTCTCGCTATCTCTAAAAACGACCTTATAGTGAAGTCGTTTCCTCTCGCTTTTCTTGAAAGGTTGATGGTCGTGGGGATGAGGCCTGCAGGGTCGTACAGGATGAAGGTAGAGGTCGTCAGGGTTCAAGGTGGGGGTCGTAAGGGGTCGTCTGAAGGGTCGTCTTGGCGCTACGGTATTGCAACGTGCGGGGAAGAACTCGGCCAAATGCGGGAATCTAGAAGTGGTCGTTAAGTGGGTCGTAGTGCGCTGTTAAGCATAATCGTAGTAGTGTTTTGGCTGTTCTATCTCCCCCCCCCTTCTCTTTCTTTCTCTGTTCTCTCTCTCTCTCTCTCTCTCTCTCTCTCTCTCTCTCTCTCACGACCATTCAGTACGATGATTCTTTAACTCTTTACTACTACTGACGAAATAAAAAAAATATGTATTCCTAGAAAGCACTGATCAGCCTAATGTCATTTTTTATTTTGTCATACTGTATCATTATGTTTCTTTTTCTCTCGAACAATAAACTTTTAGGAGGCAGTGTTAGGGCCTTGTCATTAGTCTCTTCACCCCGAGGACGTCATTCTAGTTTTCTTTCTTGTTTCTAACAGGCAGTTTTAGTCACATGGGGAGCAGACTATACTCCTTTCATCATAACTTGGCCCAAACTTGGCGTCTCTCCATCTTGAATGCTGAGCTGTAGCAAAACAGGAACATTTGGAATATGGTGCTTGTCACGAGGAAGTCCCATGGAAAGGATGTACAGCCATATAGCACTGTCTTTTTCTGCCACTGAGCTACGTGAAATTCTCTGCAAATGGACGAAAATCTAGGCCAAGTAAAGATGAAAGGACTATAAGTTTGAAGGAGTTAATGAAGCTCAAATCTTTTCCTTAAGTTCAGTATTCTCTCCTAAGATGATTAAAAACGTCTTAGTGTAGAGGGATTAAGATTAAAAGGTATTTCTTGTGAAAAGGTAAAGAAGGTTGTCTTCGTCATCGTCATCATCATCATTATCATCACCATCATCATCATTATCTTCATCATCATCATCATCAAAGCAGTTAAAATGTAATTCTTGTGAAGGACGAAAGGCTCTCTTGATTTATCATCATCATCATCATCATCATCATCAGTATCATCACCACCACTTGTAACTCCATCACCACCTCCACCACCACCACCACCACCACGATCATCATTATCATCATCATCAGTAACTTCGCCACTTCCACCACCACCACCACCACCATCGCCACCACCATCATCATCATCAGTATCATCGCCACCACTTCCAACACCAGCATCATCATCATCATCATCATCATCATCATCAGTCCATTACGAGACACATTCCTCTTCCATCTTTCTCCACTCTGACCCATTGCCTGTTAGCCTGTTCCATCCAATCCCAGCGACGATTTGTGATATTTTTTGGTTATTGAAGTGTTACGTGAGAGAAAATGCTACAGGTAGGCTCGTTCAGGTAAATACCGGAATACTTTTTTAGTCCAGGTAACTGAGCTTAATTACATTATGAGAGAGAGAGAGAGAGAGAGAGAGAGAGAGAGTACAAATCTCCTTTAACCTCTCTCTCTCTCTCTCTCTCTCTCTCCTATGATCCCTAAACACCTCAATAAAGAAAAACCAAAGCTCTCATTTTTCAACAAGATCTGCACTGGTTGGCAGTTTGGATTCTCACGCTGGAATTTGATCTCGCTTTGTATTCTTCTCGTCTTTTTTCACACTAAATTATCCTCCCTTTTCACTGTCCTTTCCTCCTTCCCTTCCTTATCTCCCTCGCTAATTCCTTCAATTTTCTTGACTGTTCTTCCGCTCGCCTCACAAAGCCCAATAGTTCACCGTTCTCTTTAATATGTTTACCTGTCCTGTCCTTTCACTCTTCTCCCTTTCGCTTAAACTCTAAAATATCATCTTGCATTTTTACTGCCTCCTCCCATCGCATCTTCCACGTAATCTGTTTTTCACTCTTGTCCTCCTTCACCTCCCACTTTGCTTCCGTTTTTCACCGTCTTTCGTCGTCTCCCGCCCTTCTGTTTCTCACTGTTAGCCTTACCTTCTCTCACCTGAATTCCTGTTCTTCACTTTGGCCTCCCTTACCTCCAGTCTTCACTCCTGTTTTTCACCGCCATCCCCCTTACGAGTATATCCCACTTTAATTCTCATTTTCACTTTCCCGCCCCCACTATCCACTTTCACTTCCGGTTACCTGTTGTCCTTTCTCACCTATCACTTTAATTCCTGTCTTTTTTACATACTGGTTGGTGATGGTGACGATCATCCATTCGCTTGATATAATCCTCCCTACTTCTTCCCCCACCTTTATCATTCATTTTTCTGTGTGCCTTTATCTCTTCCTACTTCTCCCATCCTTTTTAATTTCTGTTCTTTCCTCTTCAGGTGACTTTACATTGAATGACAAACCTAAAGGTTTCCCGTAAGCCAGGAGACCATTTACAATGCTGGTTGGTAACCATATAACCAACCCATACGCGTTCCCTACGTGTTAGCAGATGAATTGGCGGAGGGTTAGTGACTGCCCGTAAAACAACTTACTCAAAAGGCCATCCCTTACGGAATGATGGCGTCTGGCTATGGATTGATAGATAGATAGGTAGATAGTTTTTCCGGGCTTTATAATTCAGCGTAATAGAGGGTTTATGAACTGGAGGGATTAGTCTCCCTTATCCCCTTCACTATAGGTCGTTCACCATAACCTGGCAAAGACTCGTTCTTCTGTAATCTATATTTTTTACTTGAGTAACAAAATAAGGCTATACTACGACCTACTATGACCCTCCTTTCTATACTACTTCTTCGTGACAAGCACCATGTTCTAGTCTTGATCTCCTGCTTACAGCTCAACATTCATGATAGGGAGATGGCAGATTTATGCCTAGATGAAGTGAACAGAGTATAGGTTCTTAATAAATTGAACAAAACTATTTGGTGGGAGCCTGACAGAGAGAGAGAGAGAGAGAGAGAGAGAGAGAGAGAAAGATGAACAGAATATGCAACAAGTATTAACTTATTTAAGACATCACTAAACCGAACATGTTAATCTGCAGACATTCATTTGCTTTAATTTGCATGATAATTGCTGTATCGAAACACATTACAACAGGAGGCTAGTGCAAGCTTGGGCACACCGGTTGATATATTCTTAATTACCTGCCCAGGATTAAGAAAGTTATTGCAGTAATTAAAACAAGGAGGGCCCCCACCACCACCACCTCCATGCTGCTGATTACAACCCTCTGTTAATAGGGTTTATCTGTTTATGCCCCGTTATGCGATGTTTTGACCCCGTCATGGGATTTTTTGACCTGTCATACGATGTTTATCCCCGTTATGCGATGTTTATACCCCGTTAAGCGATGTTTATACCCCGTTATCCGATGTTTATACCCCATTATGTGATATGCTTGGTATTTGGATGTACAGATTTGAGATGCATAGTGTGTTTTTTTGAGGCTGTGCTAATTATAAAGTGTTTCTGGCAGTGTTATCGATTGCATGTGTGTGTGTGTGTGTGTGTGTGTGTGTGTGTGTGTGTGTGCTGGTATTGTGGGATTTTGACACTGGTATTTTCTGGTATTTTGTTCCAATATTTAGGGTTTCTTGGTATTCTGAAGTCCTACATTGCAGTCTTCTGGTATTGTGAAGGTATGGTATTTTGATTTTCTGGTGTCATAAGGTCTTGGTGGTATAATTGTGGTATTAATTAGCCCTGGTATTGCAACTTTCCGGTATTACACGATTAATTCAGAATGCACCACGCTATCTACAAAATTCCGGTATATCAATGGTTTATCCCTGTCATGTGGAAGATTCCAGTTTTGCGGTATTGTGGCATCGTGGAATTCTGATATTTCGATATTCCGTTATTGTGAAATCCATATACTGTATTGCATTTTCCTGGTATTATGAAGTCTTGTAATAAGAGTTGCCTAAATGAGTGGAGCTTGTAATTCTCTCTCTCTCTCTCTCTCTCTCTCTCTCTCTCTCTCTCTCAAATTAGGATAAATTTACAGGGTCTCAGCCTTGAGTTCTATCTTTTTCCCATAAAAAAAGGTCAGTTTATATCCGGGATCCAAAATGTCAAGCAGGATGAGCAGGGATCAGGGAGAAACAAACTGAATCCATCAGTCTGACCGGCCTGAAAACCGAACTCTGGTCCAACTAGTAGCGAGTATAATCTGCTAACCACCGCACCACCGACTCTCACCCCACCAGGTCATGTTTCCGCGTCGCTGCCGCCTTCTTCAGAGCGGAACAGGCGATCAATTTGCACCGTTGTTGTCGCTCTCGGATTTATCATTTGTGCTAGACCTACTCATTTTAATCCCAGAGCTTCTTTTTAAATCATACTCTTCATCATCATCATCATCATCAATCTTTTTAATCCGTCATCATTATCATCAGTCATCAGTCGTTTATCATCAGTCATTAACGGCATCAATCATCATCATCAACTAGACACCTTTATCTCTCCATGTGACACCTTTATCCCTACATGTGACACTTTTATCCCTCCTTGACATTTTCTTCATTTTCATCATCATCATCATCATCATCATCATCATCTTGTTCATCATCATCTTGCTCATAATCATATCATCATCTTCTTCTTTTCCTCCTCTTCCTCCTCCTCCTCCTCCTCCCCGTGTTACTACTCTGCACTTCTGTTCCACACATAAAACTCCCTTTTCCCAGTTCATTGAGCGAGAACTACACCACTTCAAGTCCCACTCCAATCACCAGCAGATCACACCGACAGTCTGGCTAGAATTTCGTGCTCCAAATCCTGGTCAAAGAGATGCCAGTTTGATGAATTAAACAGATCTCTTATGGTAATACGTTACGGTTATTTTCCCGTATGAAAAAAGAATTATTTGTTGATATACCTGAGCTTTAATTAAATTATTTGTTTTAATACTCCACAAATTATAATGAATGTTGGTTTAGCCACATATAATCCAGTTTTTTTTTCCTTTGGTAAACAAATGAGGTGAATAGAGCTGTATTTTTATATAGATTTGATGGACATTATTTTGTGTATAGACAGATATTTTTTGCTTATGTACAGTATATCTATTTAGAGATAGATATATTTCACACACACACACACACACACACAAACAGAGAGAGAGAGAGAGAGAGAGAGAGAGAGAGAGAGATAAACAGATACATAGATAAACAACGAAAGATATGAATTATAAATATAGGTGACTTATATATCTTGAATTTGAGTGCAGTGGATTTATTTATGTCACTTTGCATCACCGTCCACGTTATATTTTTTCTGTCTTTCTGTCTGCTTGTCTGAACTGTCATTAATCAAGGAAGAAGGAACAAAACACTGAGGGGCTGAGAGCTTGTATAATTCCAGGAAAATTACAATATAAAATCCAAATTAAGAGTCTATTCCATACATATTGTTTATATTTCATCTCTGTGTATTTGCATCAATATATCTGTCTGTCTGTTTCTCTGTCTGTCTATCTTTCTATCTGTCTGTCTATCTGTCTATCTCTCTGTCTCTCTATCATTCGTTTTGTCTGTCTGTCTGTCTGTCAGTCTTTCTCTCTGCCTATCTGTCTTTCTATCTGCCTGTATGTCTCTCTATCTTTGTTTGTCTATTTGTTTATCTATATCTCTCTGTATTTACCTCAACTTATCTATCTGTCTTTCTTTCTGTCTGTCTGTCTGTCTGTCTAACTATGTACGGTATCATTACTGCGTTTTTACTTCAACTTATCTCTCTGTCAATCTGTTTGTCTGTCTATCAATTCGTCTGTCTATCTGTGTCTGTCTGTCTGTCTGTCTGTCTATGTCTATCTATTTGTCAGCCTATCTGTTTGTCTATCTATCTTTCTCTCTATCTACCTTTCTGTACGTCTGTCAATCGGTCTGTTTATCTTTCTATCTGTCTGTGTCTGTCTATCAATCTGGCTATCTATCCGTCTGTCTGTCTATCTATCTGTCCTTCTGTCTGTCTGTCTATCCATCTATCTGTTTATTACTGTCTATCCGTCTACCTATCTACCTATCTATCAATCTATCCATCTGTCTGTCTATCTGTCAATCTATTTGTGTCTTTCAATGTCTATATATCTGTGTATCTGTCTATCTATCTGTCTGTCAGTCTATCTGTCTTTTTATCTGCCTATCTGTCTGTCTGTGCGTCTGTCTATCTATCTGTCAATCTGTCTATCTACCTATTAATTTTGAGAAGCTGTCTAAGTACTTGAGATTTCTTTTTCTGTCTTGCATACTTTAGCTCTAAAAAGAATCACCTCCGGTTGTTATAAAGCGATTTGGGGTTATGGCTGGTGGAGAAAGAACGAAAAAAGAAAGAAAATGAAGAAATAAAGAAAAGAATAAACAAAATGTCTGGCAAAAAAAGAAAGAAAATAAGGGATTAGAGATAAGACAAAACAAAAATAAGAGAAAGGAAGAAAACAAGGGAGTACAGAGAATAAAAAGCAAAAGATAAGGAAAGAAAATATGGGAATAAAGAAAGGAAAAAACAAAAAGAAAGAACAATAAAGAGAATAGGGGAATAAAGAAATAACAAAAAGAAAAAAAAGAAAGAAAACAAGGGAATAACAAAAAGAGACAAAAAGAAAGAAAATAAGGGACTAAACAAAAGAAATAAAAGGAAAGAAAATGAAAGAAAAAGAAGGAAAGAGAAGAATGAAAGAAGGAAGGAAGGAAGGAAGGAAGGAAGGAAGGAAGGATCGAAAGAAAAGAAGGAAAGAAGGGAGAAAGGAAGAAAGAAAGAGAAAAGAATGAAAGAAAGGAAGGAAGAAAGAACAAAATCGATATTTTTATAACCCGATTTCGCGACTCGTACGAAGGTTAGCGGGATTTTACGAGCAGCAGTGTTCTGAAATAGCGAAAGTAATCCTTATACTTAAAACTGGACTTAGCGATCGCCATTCTTCTCCCACCTCTATGCCATGTGTAGAGACGCCATTTTTAATTTATGCTATCTCTGTATGATATTTACTCCTTGTTAACTTCAAAGAAAAAAAAAATCGAAATAGGCCATAGCAGCGAAAGTGTTAACAAAAAAGAGCGGCGAGGACAAGGCGTAATAAGTGTAAAATATATCCACTAACTGTAAATCAAGCAGTGAAAAGGCAGCAGATTTGGCCCTACTTGAACCCTCTTCAGGTCAATAGGGTCCACGCTCAATTGAGCAAAGTTATGGCCTTTGAGAGAAATAGGCGCAGGATCCACAGTGTGGTTGGATGGTCAGGGAGTGGAGAATGTGAATGAATTATTTAGCTAGTGTGATGAGTTAGGGTGGAAGTTTAGAGGATGAAGTGCATGGAAGGGTACAGCAGGGAAGGAAGGTTGCTGGTTCAATAAAAGCAGTGATAAGGAATAGGGAAGTGAGTATGGAAGTAAAAAGGTCACTGCGATAGTATTATGGTCCTTCCTCTAACGTAGGGAAGTGAAACGTGTACCCTGTGGGAAGGACACAGGTCATGGGTGAGGCTGTGGAAGTGAGTTACTTGAGGAGCATGTGGAGTTACGTGGAGAGACATACAGACAAATAAGGAAGTGAAGGAGTGTTGTGGTGTTGATGCTGAGGTGACTGAAAGCATTAAGAGAAATACTCTGAGATGGTTTGACCATGTGGCGATAATGGAGAATGAGAGACTGACAAGAAGTGTGTATGTGAATAAGATGGAAGGGGAGACAGAGGATGAGCTGAAAGAATGGGGTGGAGAGATATATTAGAGTGGAGGGGGAGACCGAGGATGAGTTGTGAGGATGGTGTTAAGAGATATATGAGAGTGGGTGGTGTGAGTTCGAGAAAGGGCAGCGAAGTGACAAAGGACAGGGTGACATGGATGTGTTAAGTCTGTGACCACCCCTTATGGGAATATGGCAGCTGGCTATCGATAGGTAGCTGAAGGTTAGGTGATTTTCATTATGTTCTTCCCACTTACAGACAACTTTATTTAGATTTATTATATCAAAATAATAAAAACAAAAAGATAACTGAAAGGGATGTCTAACCACTTCAGTTCGGGAAATCTCTACTTAGTGACTAAAATAGCAAGACAGAGTAAAATAAAATGATATCCCATACCTGAAGGCCTTAAAGACGGTGCACAATCCAAACTCCCTTCCGTCTGCTTCTCCGCCATATCTTCTTGGAAGACGATGGTAAGGAACAAGGAGAGAGGAGTGAGTCTTAAATCCAGTCTTAAAGTCTTGTCCTTAAAACTATAAATCTTAAAAATCTAGGCAGGCACTTTAAAAAAATTTTACGATTATATATGAAATGGCAAAGGTCTATACTCTCTTCGACTATGGAAGCTCCCTAACACATACTCGTAAGTGATTTATATTGCTTATCCCACATTACTGTCTTCTGTGTTACATAAATCACTCAAGTTTCGCCATACGTTGCATAAATATCATACAAAAAGATATTAACCAGCCATATTAAAAAATAAGCCGCTCAAAGAAGTACAATGGAGTAAAAAAGGAAAGCAAACAGCAACAGACCTTATGGTCCTATCGAGACTGTTTGTTACAGAGTAGACTATGACTACGAGATCTAACTCTACATGCTGAAGGATAAAGATAGTAAAGCAAGAAGGCTCCCCCCACCTCCAAACCCTCCAGTTACAACTGGTAAGAAAAAGTGAGAAAAGCCACCACGCGGCATGGAAAAACTGACATGGAATTTTCATAGGAAAGACTGAAATGGAAAAGTTACTTTCGATAATACTTTATCTATAAGCTACATGTATGAATAACCTGAGAAAGAAAGTAGTAAAGTAAAATGAATAATCGAATAATAAATAACACAAGACAACATGTACGGGTGCGTTGAGTTAACAGGGCGTCTGCGGACACAGTGTGGAAATTGCACTGTGCACAGTGTGGATGTTCTGGGATGGTGAGGCAGCCTTCCCTGGTGCTATTAAGGTAGGCAGCAGTCAATCAGGCCCCAGCTCCGTTCATTCCACTAAGACTAAGAGCTTTCCCATGCGAGACAAGCACACAAGTCACCTCCTGAAGCAGTGACCCCTGGTACATTAAAAAAAAATTGCGATGGTGGTCACTTAACTAACAGGGACCCTCAGTGATCCACAGCCCATCACAGGTCGAAAGCATGAGTAGTGACCGTTAACTCAGGGCTATCTGTGCATATCCTAGTCTGTGCATGTGCATGTACTATATCTGCATTCATAAATTGATCCAGGCTCAAAAAAAAATAAAAATAAAATAAAATAAAAAATTATACATACGGTAAGTGTTTTATTCAGGAGTAAACATATTAAGCTGGGGGTTAGACGACAAATACTTATCGAGGCGACCTTTAAAGGCCAGTACTGTATTAGAATTTACTACATTGGAGGACAATTTAGTCCATATATTTACAACTCTATTGCAGAAGAAATGCTTAGCTTCATGCGACTGGAATCGTTTGCCAATTATTTTATACCCGTTGCCTCTAGTATAATTCCAGTGATCAACTGTGAAGTATTTATCAACAGCCTTGTTATCATGTCCTTTGAATATTTTGAATACTTGAATTAGATCTCCTCGTAACCTCCATTTAGTTAAGGTAAATAAATTCAGGGCTTCTAAACGTTCCTCGTACGGTTTCTTTCTCAATCTAGGTATCATCTTTGTCATCCTTCGCTGCACTTTTCCATATCCTTTATATAATACGGTGACCAAAACAGAACGCAACACTCCAAGTGCGAGCGTACTAAGGAATTGTACAAAATGAGGACAATTTTATTTGATTTATCTTCAATTGCTCTACCTATGAATCCAATCAGTTTATTGGCATTTTTCACAGCTTCTGTGCATTGTTTGCTTGGTTTCAAATCGTTTGTTTTTACAACTCCTAAGTCTTTTTCATGGCTTACCCTATCAAGTTGGACATTATTCATGCTATAACTAGCTCTTACATTTTTACTGCCAATGTTTAGCACTTTGCATTTACTAATACTGAAATCCATTTGCCAGACTTGGGCCCAGTTAAACAGTTGATCAAGATCTCTCTGAATTTCCTGTCTTTGCAGCGCAGCATCTGCTCTGTTACCCACTTTAGTATCGTCATCAAATTTTGAAATTTTTAAATATAATCCTTCATCAATATCATTGATATATATTAAGAAAAGAATAGGGCCTAACACTGAACCCCACGGCACTCCACTTGTAACATTTATCCAGTCTGACTCTTTTCCGTTTATTACAACTCTTTGCTTTCGTCTGGTGAGCCAATCTTCAACCCACCCAAGGATCATGCCGCTGTAACCATGTGCCTTTATCTTCTGAAGGAGTCTTTTGCGTGGAACTTTGTCAACAACCTTTTGAAAAACAAGGTAAACAACATCAACTGATTTAGTGTCGTCATACATGCTCAGTATATCATTGAAAAAGTCCAGCAGATTCGTGAGGCAAGAGCGATTATTACGATAACCAAGCTGAGAATCCTTGATGAGATTGTTTGATTTTAAGTGTTTCACAAACTTGTCTCTGATATTAGTTTCAAGCAATTTGCAAATCACCAATGTTAAACTAATTGGACGGTAGTTTTCTGGCTGTGCTCTGTTGCCTTTTTTGAGTATTGGGGTTACGTTAGCAAGTTTCCATTCGTGTGGCACCTTACTGCTCTTAACTGATAAGTTAAAAAGTTCAGATAAGGACTTTGATATTTCATTCTGTAGTTCCTTCAAAACACGTGGAGATATTTTGTCTCGTCCCGGTGTTTTATTATCTTTTAATTTGCTGATTGCAAGTAGTACGTCGCGATCGTTAACTATAATGTCAGTGATTATGTTGTCCTCTTCTATAGGAGTGGGAGAAACAGCAGGAATCGTATGTATATTTTCTGCTGTAAATACTGATGCGAAGAAAGTATTAAGAATTTTCGCCATCATAGTTTCATCTGTGTGCTCATTGTTATCAGTGATTAAGGGACCAGTTGTCGGAGTTACTACTTTTTTGCTTCTTATGTAACTAAAAAATTCTTTGGGAATTGTTTTACTGATACTTGC
Organism: Coenobita brevimanus; assembly: GCF_032717465.1. Classification (NCBI taxonomy): domain Eukaryota; kingdom Metazoa; phylum Arthropoda; class Malacostraca; order Decapoda; family Coenobitidae; genus Coenobita; species Coenobita brevimanus. The sequence continues at coordinate 37,342,002 of NC_137069.1, forward strand.
AATATGTGCCTCAAGGTTTTTCTTACTGCATTTAATTAATTTTTTGGCTTACCGTCGAAGGGCATCATATTTATTTTTATCACTTTGACTCTTTGTGGTATTGTACTTTTAATATGCGAGATTTTTTGCTTCCAGACACTGTTTAATGTCGGAGTTCCACCATTTGGGTTTAGAATTTTTGGCAGGCCTTCTGTTGCGCATTGGAATACATAACCTGACAACACTGTTGAGAGTTTCTGTAAAAGAATTCCATGCATCATTGATATCTAAAGTTTGGCAATAGGATGCCAGTTACCTGCACCAACAATTGACTTTAATATCTTAAAATTTGCCCTCTTTAAGTTAGGCACTTTCTCACAACTGGCCCTGGCCTTGTCTTCACAGATTTTAATGTTAAATGTAACTGTGCAATGATCACTTGTACTTAATTCTTCTCCTACAATAACATTACTCACAACATTTTCTCAGAAAATGTGGCTAAGACAAGATCTAGGATGTTAGCTACACATGTCAGATAATATACAAATTGATACAAAGAACTTTCCTGCAAGTTTGTATATAGGTCTAACCCTGTGTGTGAGGATAGCACTTCTCCCCATTTTGGAACTTGTAAATTAAAATCACCAAATATTACAGTGCTTTGCATACAAGATATTTCGGCAATTTGTAGATTTCATTATCGATGTTGGGTGGCTGACCAGGTGGACAATAAATTAACCCAAATGTGATTTTATGAGAAGATTCATTTCTAAGCTGAATGTAAATAGTGTTAATGTTTTCAATAATTGGCTTGGTAGTTATGACTGGATGAAATACTGATTTAATAAATAACAACACATCACCCCCTGCTCAATTTTTCCTTTCACTACTGAGAATGTGATAGCCGGGTAAATTAAACTTTGCTAGAAAATCTCTTTGCTCAGTATTTAGCCACGATTCTGTTATACCAATTACGTCATAATCTTCAGTAAAGACAAGGGCCTCTAAATTAGAAAATTTATTACGTGGACTATGCTCATTTACAAGAAGAGCTTTAATGTTTTTTCCTTTCTGATGTGTGAAGCTTCCATTACTTATTGATTCATTGGATCGTATGACATCTATGTTTGCCTCCCTTGATTCTTGTTTTTTCTCCAGAAAAAACTTAAGGCATCACTAAGCAAACGACCGAGATGGGTGGAACCAATGGCATTCAAGTGTAGTCCATCATTCGCAAATAGTGTTCGCTGCTCATAAAACTGGTTCCATGTGTTGATGAACTCAACACCTTCCTGCAGGCAAAGTGACCTAACCCTATTATTTATACTAAATGCTTTACTGAAGAAGGCATTCCCTGTACAAGTCTTTGGGAGTATTCCTGAAATTAATATGTTGTTAGTTTTCTCCTTGTAGTATCAAATCATCCTCCTGCACTTCTCTATCAGCTCCTCTGATTGGGTCCGTACGACATCATTTGTACCTGTATGAATGATAACTAGGCTGTCATTTTCCGTACTCTCAAAAACATCATCCACAGCCTCCTTTACGTTGTCTACTCCTGCACCTGGAATACAAAAACGCTTTCGTTTACAGGGTGCCCTGCCGCAAAATTCAACCAACTGACCACTGATGATAGAGTCCTCCACAACCAGTGCCTCATGGGGCTTTTCCTCTACTTCTGCAAGAATCTGAAACTTGTTGTCAGCTTGTCTTCCAGGCTCTGACATAGTTTGCACATCCTGCAAACAAAGGTGCGGTCCATATAAAAGGATTCGGTGAAACTACCGGAGCAGGTTACGCAAATAATGTTCCGTGACATTCGGAAATCCAAGGTTACTGCAAGGATTTATCAGAGAAAAAGAATCCAGTATTACTGATTAGTACCTGGAAGAGATATTGGAACAAGAATAAGTTACATATACAAAACCTGCTAGAACAGTGACAATTAATGCAATGTTTACAGGTTTTACTAGTGGAGGTCTTGTTGCTGTTTAGAACTGTAGAGGAATGGCTACCTTACTGGTTAGTAATATACCTGTTACAAAAACTGGAAAGCTAACTTTTACGTGGAATGAAGGACTAAAATTATACAACCTGAAATACAACAACAATGAAGTCACAACAGTCTTACAATGCACAAATAAGTTTACTGTCACCTGAAAAATTACAACATATGAAAATACAATTATATCCTACCTGTAAGGATAGCTGTAAACATGGAATATATAAAAAAATAAAAATTACACTACAATCTGAAATATAACAATAAAGTCACAGCACGGTCATACAATACAAAAACAGGATTATAATCTGAAAAGTCACAACATATGAAAAAAATATATATATCATACCCGTAAAGAAATGGGAGATATTTCACTGAAAAAAAAAAGAAAAAAAAAAAAGCTGAGCAGTAACAGCAAAACTTGCCTTGTGTCGAAAATGTAAACAAACACTGACGTAATCCTTTGTTTTGCTGATTTATCGTTTACAGTGATAAAATAATGGATCACTGGTATAGTAGAGAATCCTATTTTAATCCATTAATACGAAATTGGTTCTGAGACCAAAAATTAAATAAACAATGCGCAAATTCCTATGGTTTTTCGAGGGTAACTCGTCTGGCCCTCTGGCGGGAGACGGCTGAAGTAACTGCGTATCAGGGACAAAGAGACGGCGCCAAGGTAAAACAAAACTATTTATATGATATAAATTATTTTTCTTACCTTAGAGCGGTGCAGATCGCCCTCCAAAGCACTCTACACTTAGTCACAGAGATTCACAGAAATAAACTGAGTCTCTTATTCAATACCGTCTGTCAAACAAAGGTAATCAAACACTCATCCACCAACAACACTCACAGATGTTGAACAAACCGTATTTACACTTCACAAACTACATTTAGCGACCAGATAATCAGCCAAATCACTCATCTAAACTCAGAACTATCACACAATTGTAATCACACACACAAAACACTGAAACAGGGCACTTAGCAGTGGGTATTCGCTGAGCGGACCATGAGGACGTCTGGTTCGTACGGCGGTAGAAGGATGAGGTGTTAGGGTGTCAGTGTCCATGACAAGTGTATCTAAGCAGTTTAATTGTTACTTGTCAGACAATTTTATTCTTACTCCTCCCAGACGATTTTAAGACTGTTACCCTCAAATTATTTTCTATGGCATCTTTCAAATCCCTCTTATTGAAGCAACAAAAATAAGAAATAAGAAAAGGATAGCAAGTCTAATACGAAGGGACATGTGCATGTGTGTCCCCTTGAAGAGGTTCCAGTCTGACTACAATAACCCTTTAAAGTGCTTACATTTTCCTCTGCCTCCAGATGATTTTAGTCAGCTTGAAACCCCCCCTGGAGGTGAAGCAGGAAAGACAAGACCTAAGGAAATGGCGGTAAATTTGGTTAGGAAGCTTGGTGAGTGTGTATCCTCTCCAAATATAGAGGGACAGTTACTATTTTTTTCCCCCCCCGTCCTCACCAGTTAGTTCTGTTCTTGTTTTCCAGGTACGATTTTTTCCTTGCTAAGAGAGGACTGTTTTATGTGTTTTATGCGTCCTGAGAACCTTTCGTATTGGAGATGTGGAGATAACTCGAAAGGAAAAGTGTAGGATGTTTGGTTAGAATGGATGGTGTTTGAATTTGATATGTCAGATTAGGTAGGGTCTGTTTGTCTCCTCCTTCTCAAACCTCTCTAAGGAATCACCAGCAACCCCTAAAATCCCAGGGCGTCCTTTACAATTCTTGCCACCGTCAGATAGTTCTTTTCAGGGAGCCTCTTGTGGTGGAGTGGAGATACTAGCGTAAGAAAAGGGCAGTAAGTTCAAGTAAAATTGGTTTTACATTTGTGTCCTCTCGTAAGACAGTGTAATTAAACTTAAGAAAGGCCTTGTAGTAGGAGGGGCTTAGAAATATCCTTAGTTGTCAAGGATTAAAGATAAGACAAAGGGAAGAGCCAGTACGTCAGGTTAGTGAGGGACGGGTGTATGTGTGGCTCCTTGTAAGTAGCTTTAACTAGTTTTTATTAAATCGTTAGCCATGTATATTATTGCTATGATCAGACGATTTCCTTCAGCTAGAGAGAGGGCTCCTAGTAGTGGCTGGGTTTTAGAAGCATCAGTAGTTGTGAAAGAGTGAAGGGAAGATGTAAACAAACGAGCAGTATGTCTGTTTAGGGTGAGAGGGGACTTGTGTATTCTGCTTGAGACGTGGATCAAAGCACTTTTATTCAGGCTACCGTCAAACAATTACCTTTTACTACCATTAAGTGCTCTTAATCTTAATCTTTTTTAAACTAAGTTGCCTAAGAAAGATCTCTTCGTACTGAAGCGGCAGAAATAAGATATGAGGAAAAGGAGCAGTAAGTCTGGGTAGGAAGAAGATGCGTCTTTGCAGTCTCTTGTAAGATGGTTATATCAATTTTTATCAAACCCTTAAGTCTTCTCCATTCCTCTTAAAATTACGATTTTATTTTATTTACGAAAGATCCACGGTATAGTTCTTTCACCTTAACTTGGCAAGATTTTCGTCCTTCAGCTGCTTATTTCCAGTAGTTCAGTGTCAGAAAGGCAATACGACGGCTTAACATCCTTTTCACAGCAATTCTTCCTGACTTGCATCATATTCTAGTGCTAATCTACTGTTACAACTCAGCATTCAGGACAGAGAAATGGTAAAGAAAGAATAGTGAAAGGCGTTTAGAAGGACCGTAATTGTGAAGGAGTGGAAGGGGGCAGTAGCTCAGGTTAGGAAGGTTGTGTGTCCCATTGCAAGAAGTTTTAGTCTTTATTCAGCCTTTTAGTCTTTCATATTACTGCTACAATTATCATTTTATTTAGCTAACAAGATACTCCTAGTAATGAAAGGGGTTTAGAAGACCGTTTGATGTAAAGGAGGAGAGGTAAGGCACAAGGTAAAGGGCAATATCTCAAGTTAGGGAGAGTGGTAGCTATCGAGACACTCCTAACAGGCAAAGGGTAGATGGGAAGGAACACAGATAAAGAGTAAGGTAAAGGGCAATAGCTCAAGTTAGGAGGGAAGGGTGGTAGCTATCGAGACAGTCCAAGGAGGGAAAGGGTAGTTGAGAAGGAGTACAGATAAGGCATAAATGAAGGGGCAGTATCTCAAGTTAGGAAGGGATGATGTCTGTGTGTCCTCTCCTTACTCACGAGGAACTGGGCACACCACAGGTCAGGGCGGAGTTACGACACCATAAACATGGATAGACTCTCGCTGCCCCCCGCCCCCCCCGACGTCTGCCCATCGACAACTTATAGTGAGCTGCAGTGCGGAGACAGTCGGAAGCTGGAGCTCTTAACCCAACCTTGTCTGAAGAGATAGTTATAGTTATGGTTGTGTGTGTGAGTGTGTGTGTGTGTGTGTGTGTGTGTGTGTGTGTGTGTGTGTGTGTGTGTGTGTGTGTGTGTGTGTGAAGAAAATGTGCAACTCTATCAAAGGTCAAAGGTGATAGGTCAAGGTCAGATTTTAAAGTGGCTTAGGGTCATCAGTGTCATAAGATTTCGATCAAAATTCGCACAGGTATTGCATGTGGAGATGGGGAAAGGTGATTCAGTTTTGCTACGGATCTCTCAAAGGTCAAGCTCAAAGGTCAAGGTCATAATTCCGACACTGAGCACCGTGATATAAGCTTCGAAGGGACGAAAATCTGGGCCAGGTTTAGGTGAAAGGAGTATAGTGAGCCTCCTGACTGGTAAGGTTTCAGGGAGCCTTCTAATGCCACAAGCCCTTAATTATAACCTAAAATCGATGGTATACGTAAGAGGAAATTGGTAGAGGTGTTAGGGAGCCTCCTAAGACCCCACAAACCCTTAGTTTTGATATTGATGAGGGTGAGCTGACGAGCCTCCCCCCATTACAGCCCCCTTTCCCTTCCTCATCCCCTCACCCCTTCCCTCACACCCCTTCCTCTTTCATCTCCACTGTTTTCTACCTCCCCCCAAAACTCCTTCCCTTCCCTCCCTCCGGCTCCACCTTACTGCAACCTCCCCCATACCTCTGCACCTTACTACGACCTCTCCCCTTCCTCTCCCTCCACTCCCCTCCCCCTCAGCCTTTCCTTAAACTCCCTCTCCCTTCCTGTCTCCCAACAGTCTTCCCTCCCTCCCTCCTAACTATCTTCTCTCCCTCCTCCCAACAAGCTTGCCTCCCTCCCTCCCTCTTATTACAACCCCCTCCCCCTCCTCCATTCTTCTTTCTCTCACCCACCACACCCTCAGTCTCCATCTCCCTCCCCCTTCCCCCTCCTTTCCCTTCCATCACAGCCCTCTCCCTCTAGATACAACTTCCCCTCCCCCTCCATCCTTCTTCCCTCCCCCTATAACCCCTCATTCTCCAGCCCTCTCCCCCATTCCCCAACTCTCCCCCTCTATTTCATCCACCTCTCCCACGTCCACCCTTCGCTCCCCCACACTCTCCCCCGCTCCTCTTTCCTCTCACTTTTCATTTCCCTCCCCCTCTACAAGACTTCTCCCTCCCACTCACAACCCCCTCATTCTCGAACCCTCCCCAACCATCACTACCCCCTCATCCCTCGAACATTACCTCTCTCTCACCCCCTCATCCCTCTCATCCCTTACCTTCCTCTCCCTCCCTCCTCGTCCCTCCCCTTCCTCTCCTTCATCCCCCCTCCCCCCTCACCCCTCATCCTTTCCCCCCATCACAACCCTGTCCTTTGAACAACCCCTTCTCTTCCCTTCCTCTCCCTCACCTCTCCCTCTCCCTCCTTCCTCCCTCCGTCCCTCCCCCTCCCCCCCTTCTTTTCACCCACTCTGGCCTCCTCCCAACACCAATACATTTATATCAGGGTCAAGCCGCCTTATTGAACCTTATTCTCTTGGCCCTAGGACGCTGCCAGGTTCGGTGTGTGTGTGTGTGTGTGTGTGTGTGTGTGTGTGTGTGTGTGTGTGTGTGTGTGTGTGTGTGTGTGTGTGTGTGTGTGTGTGTGTGTGTGTGTGTGTGTGTGTGTGAGAGAGAGAGAGAGAGAGAGAGAGAGAGAGAGAGAGAGAGAGAGAGAGAGAGAGAGATTAATGTCTACCGACTGTGCGAGGGTCAGGTAGGCAGACAATCTTCTTTTTTATTTAGTTCTTTATTACCCACAATAAATCGCTAAGGAAAAGGTCTAAAGTAGCCTCCAGTAACGCCAAGAATACGGCCGATCTTCGCTCTTAGGTCCGTCGGTTAAGGAAGCCCCCTAACACCTTTTCCTAAGTGACTTATTTTGCTTATTACATCGTACTGTACAATCCTGTGTTACATTAATCCTTCCAACATCTCCGTACTCTGCATAAATAACACGCAAAAGGATATTAACTAGCCATATCTAAAAATAAATCGCTAAGGAAGAGGTGTTAGGGACCATCCTTAACTGACGGGGATATGAGTTTTGAAACTGTGTTCTCAGTGGCTAAGAGGTTTTCAAACACCTCTTCCTTGGCGATCTATTTTGTCTATTACACCTTAAAATTTGCCTGTTTCCTATTTAAATCTTTTTGATGTGGACTTACTTTACATCCAGTGGCGGGGGGAGCCATGCGGCCATGCCCTTCCCTTTTACAATATATATATATATATATATATATATATATATATATATATATATGTATATACATTTAAATATATATATATATTGTTACGGAACAGAGAAAGATAATGTACACTTTAAGTGAGAATACTAAAAATCACTACTGTCCCGTAAAGTTCCAGGTTCAAAACAAAGAGTTAGGTAAAATTACAAGTCAAAGTTTAATGCTCAAACTAACAATAAAACATTCAGGACTCATAAGGATAATGTGATGGCAAAAACAGGTTAAATATATGGTTAACTGCAATAGCCTCTATTAACACGAAATTAGCAAGAGTAAATTTATCTAAGTCAGCCCTGATAAAATGAGATACCAGATAATACTCAGTGAATGCCAGATAAATAATTACAGATACAAACTATTATCAAAAATGACTGACATAAAGAACCCTACATGAATTACAAAAACTTCACTAGGCCTACAAATTAAATTTATGCTATACAGTACAAGAAAAAATGCAATAACAGTTATACTCAAATTACACACAGCTTCTAGATGGTTGGAGACTTCTTGAGCACTCACAATAATAATATCTGTACAGGGGAGGACAGAGATGTAAACAAAATGAGGAGCAGATCTAAGTGGCAATGATGCAGAGATTGAGCTCATTATATAGGGGCTAGCAGAGCTTGATACAACTTGTAATAAGGACGCGCTAATGAAGCGATGGGGACAAACGGTCGACAATCCCGCACTGAATAACAGAAAGGACGACTTACTCTACTATAACGGTAGAAGGGGGGGACTGAGGCAGAACACGCTCGTGATCAAACATGCAGCATACTGTGCGTTAAAATTACACAAAGGATGATGAAATCATAGGCTATGTAACACCTCCCCACAAAGAAAAAGAAATTTACAAAGGAAATTTCTTATTACTCTAAAACAATCTGTCTAAAGTCTAGATAAGCAATCTGCAATAACATTTTCTTTCCCCTTGACATGTTGTATGTCTAATGAATACTCCTGAAGAAGTAGACTCCATCTTGTCAATCTCTGATTTTTATCTTTAAACTTACTAAGGAATTTCAGTGGGTTATGATCGGTATAAATGACTATGGGGTCAAAACCAGAACACAAATAAAATGAAAAATGCTGTAAACCCAAAATCAAGGCCAAAAGCTCTTTCTCAATAGTTGAGTAGTTCTTTTGAGGTGGAGTGAACTTCTTACTGTAATAAGATATAGGATGTTCAATACCCTGATCATCCTCTTGCAGCAAGACAGCCCCAGCTCCTGTATCACTTGCATCAACAGCCATCTTAAAAGGCTTAGCAAAATTTGGAGTAGTGAGCACTGGCTGGCTTAATAGAATAGCTTTAAGTTTGTTGAAAGAGGATTCACAGTTATCGGTCCAGACAAATTCAACTCCCTTTTTCAGTAGGTCTGTAAGTGGTGATACAAGAATAGAAAAGTTAAGAACAAATCTCCTGTAATAACCTACCATTCCCAAAAATCTTTGTAGCTCTTTCCTACTTTTAGGTCTGGGAAGATCACTTATAACCTGAACCTTAGCTTCTGGTGGTGCAACATGTCCATCACCAATTACATACCCAAGGTACTGAACTTTAGCTTGACCAAACTCACACTTTGATAAATTAGCTACAAGATTAGCATGAACTAAACGGTCAAGAAATTTACTGACATGGCATAGGTGATCTTTCCAGTTGTCACTGAAGATTAATACATCATCAATATAAACAACACACCCTGCCAAACCCTCTGTTACAACATTCATGAGCTTCTGAAATGTGGCTGGTGCATTCTTCATACCATACGGCATTACAGAACATGCAAAAGCCTTTCCTAGTGTTACAAAACATGAGATCTCCCTAGCACGTTCAGTCATAGGTACTTGCCAGTATCCCTTTAACAAATCAAACTTACTTATGTACCTAGCCTTTCCGATCTTGTCTATGCAATCTTCCACACGAGGGAGAGGGTAAGTGTCTGTTTTGGTTATCTGATTAACACGTCTGTAGTCGATGCAAAACCTCTGTGACCCACCTGGCTTAGGGACTAGAGTGACAGGAGAACTCCACTCGCTCTGACAGGGCTCAATCATCTTGTGGTCCAACAGGTAGTCAAGCTCCTTCTGGATGAGAGGAACCTTCACTGGGTTCACACGGTAAGGAGGCAATTTAATTGGCTTTGCGTCTCCAACATCGACATCATGCATCAACACAGTGGTTCTTCCTGGAGTAGCACGGAACACTTGCGGGTACTCCTGCAGTAATGCCGAAAACTCCTGCCTTTCCTTTGGAGGTAGATGAGAAAGCTTAGTCTGGAGATCATTCATGATATCAGGATTCTTCCCCAAACTATCACTCAGGCTCATACTGCATGGGAGAGCTTCACTTGCAGACTCGGGTGGAACAGCTACAGTGCAGACTGGATTATTTTCGTCCCGCCTGTGATATAACTTTAGCATGTTGATGTGACATAGTTGCTTGCTCTTTCTACGATCTGGTGTGGCGATGACATAGCTGACATCACTGAGTTTCTTCTCCACGAAATAAGGGCCACTAAACTTGGCTTGAAGAGGTTGCCCATGAACTGGTAGCAGAATCAAAACCTGATCTCCTGGCTGAAAGTGGCGTAACCTGGACTTCTTGTCATACCAAGTCTTCATCTTCTCCTGAGCAGCTCCTAAATTCTCTCTCGCCAGCTGTAAAGCAGTGGACAGCCGTTCTTTGAACTTCATCACATACTCCAGCAGGTTGACGTCATCTTCCTCCGACAGCCAGCATTCCTTGAGTAACTTATGGGGTCCTCTTACTTCATGGCCAAACAGTAGTTCAAAAGGTGAGAAGCCCATTGATTCATTTGGAGATTCTCTTGCGGCAAATACAAGAAATGGAAGACCTTTATCCCAGTCTTTCTGATGTTCCAAACAGTATTTCTTGAGCATCGATTTGAGTGTTTGATGATATCTCTCCAACGCTCCTTGGGTCTGTGGATGGTAAGCTGAAGACGTGATCTGGGTGATGCCCAACTCTTTCAGAGACTGTTTGAAAACGTTTGACATGAAATTACTTCCCCGGTCTGACTGTACCTCCTTAGGCAGACCAAACTTTGTGAAGAACCCCAGCATTTCCTTAACCACGTTCTTTGCTGAGATATTTCTAAGTGGAATGGCTTCAGGATAACGAGTAGCCATATCAATCATGGTCAACACATAAGAAAATCCTGAAGAAGTCTTAGGAAGAGGGCCCACAATATCCACCAACACACGGGTGAAAGGCGCCTCAAAAGGAGGAATGGGAACTAGAGGTGCAACCTTTTCGGTCTGATTACACTTCCCCACAACTTGACAGGTGTGACAAGACTTACAATACCAGGAAACATCCCTGAAGATACCTGGCCAGTAGAAGTGTTTCAAAATGCGTGCCACAGTCTTCCTCACTCCAAGGTGTCCTGCCAAACTGGAATCATGAGCCACTCTAATGATATCCTGCCTACAAACACGAGGGATGACAACTTGATGTACAACCTCCCATTCACAGTCGGCTGATGCTGTTGGGGGTCTCCACTTCCTCATAAGTACTCCTGACTTTACATAATAACAAGTAGAAGCACCGGCTGACTCTTCTTCACTGTAAGCAGAGTTAGCTAGACCTTTCAACTCAGGGTCAGCAACCTGCAACTCAACCAACTCTTGACGAGACAAATTATCAACACTACGGGGTACTGCCTCATCTGGTGAGTGGTCCAAATTAGCAAGAAAAGTGTCAGCTAGGATAACATCATCATCATCATTATCCTCTAAATCACCAGTAACTTTAGACTTAGCCCTAGTGACAGCACATGCAGGGAACACATCAGGGACATCACAATCCCGGGACACAGCCACTGGCTCACTAGACAACTGAGGAGCTGGACACACTTGACTTCCACCAATATCATTTCCAAGTAAGAAAGTTACACCTGACATTGGGAGTGTCTCAACCAACCCAACCATAACAGAACCATTAACAAAACCAGACTCTAAATTCACTTTGCACAGAGGAACAGAGAAGTAATTATTCCCTACACCTTGTAAGATTACAGTTTCATCAGAGGAATTAAAATTAGAGCCTAGAACACTGGTCAGCATAAGGGATTGGCAAGCACCTGTATCACGATATATTTTAACTGATTTCCTGTCATTACTGTCCAGAGGACTGACAAAACCATCAGACAGGAAATTAGCACATGAACTCTTGAGAGTGTCACCCACGTTACTGCTCAAAAGAGGAGCTCCATCATGAGAATTTAAGTTACCCCTCAAAGCAGGTTCAGTTAACTCAGTTAAAGAATTCTGGGAACTCTCAAGAGTGGACACTAGACCAATTGACTGAATATTTAAAGACTCCTTTTTGTTCACATCACGCTGTCTCCTGAAACATCTCTCCGTAGTATGACCAAGCTTACTACAATAAGTACATTTACTTTTCTGAAATCTAGAGGTGAAGCTGGTATTTACTTCCTGAGAAACATCATCCTTATTCTCTTTCCTGTTACCTGTACTCTGAGTAGAGGCAACGTACTGACTCTCAGCTTTCCTTTTTCCTCTAAAATATCTCTTGTGAGTGAGAACATATTCATCAGCTAAAACTGCAGCATCAGACAAATTATCTATTCTTTTCTCATCAAGATATAGGCTTACATCTTTACTAATACACCTTTTGAAATCCTCCAGCAAAATCATCTGCTTAAATTTACCAAAATCAGAATCCACATTCTTAGAATTTAACCACTGCTCTAACAAATCTTCTTTGATTCTTGCATACTCAACATGGGATTGCTTATCTTGCTTGTAAGTTGTCCTAAATTTTACTCTATAAGCTTCAGGAACAAGCTCATAGGCCTTAAGAATCAAGCTCTTTACTACATCATAATTATCAGACTGATCCTGAGGCAAAGATGCATAAGTTACTTGAGCTTTACCGGTGAGAACAGTTTGAAGGAGTACTGGCCAATACTCCTTAGGCCAATTAAAACCTGTAGCTACCCTCTCAAACAAATGAAAATACTTTGTTAAATCAGATTCATTAAAAGGAGGGACAAGTTTAACATTTTTAGGCACATCAAAATCATCAGAGCTAGATGATCCAGTTCCACATTGTTTCATGCGATACTCATGGTCTGCCTGAATCCTAGCAAGTTCAACTTGTGCGTGAAACTCAGCCTCCTTAGCACGGGCCTCCTGCAGGGCTAGCTGTAACTTAGCTAATTCAATCTGCGTTTGCTCATTTGGAGGAGTTACATTAAACAAGCTTTCATTAATCATGTCAACAATTTGATCTTTAGAATGATGAGAGCGAACAACAATTCCCAATTGTTGAGCAACAAGCTTAAGTTCATTCTTTGTTCTGTTTTCTATATCACACACTGTTTGCACATTTGACAAAAAATCTTTGGCTTCATCAAGTGTAGAAATAGTAGCCATCATGAATATATCACAGTCACAAAATATCAAACAATATCCTTATGATAATATCCTGAATATCCTGGCGAGGTCGCCAAATTTATGTTACGGAACAGAGAAAGATAATGTACACTTTAAGTGAGAATACTAAAAATCACTACTGTCCCGTAAAGTTCCAGGTTCAAAACAAAGAGTTAGGTAAAATTACAAGTCAAAGTTTAATGCTCAAACTAACAATAAAACATTCAGGACTCATAAGGATAATGTGATGGCAAAAACAGGTTAAATATATGGTTAACTGCAATAGCCTCTATTAACACGAAATTAGCAAGAGTAAATTTATCTAAGTCAGCCCTGATAAAATGAGATACCAGATAATACTCAGTGAATGCCGGATAAATAATTACAGATACAAACTATTATCAAAAATGACTGACATAAAGAACCCTACATGAATTACAAAAACTTCACTAGGCCTACAAATTAAATTTATGCTATACAGTACAAGAAAAAATGCAATAACAGTTATACTCAAATTACACACAGCTGCTAGATGGTTGGAGACTTCTTGAGCACTCACAATAATAATATCTGTACAGGGGAGGACAGAGATGTGAACAAAATGAGGAGCAGATCTAAGTGGCAATGATGCAGAGATTGAGCTCATTATATAGGGGCTAGCAGAGCTTGATACAACTTGTAATAAGGACGCGCTAATGAAGCGATGGGGACAAACGGTCGACAATCCCGCACTGAATAACAGAAAGGACGACTTACTCTACTATAACGGTAGAAGGGGGGGACTGAGGCAGAACACGCTCGTGATCAAACATGCAGCATACTGTGCGTTAAAATTACACAAAGGATGATGAAATCATAGGCTATGTAACAATATATATATATATATATATTGTCACGGGGTTTTTAAAATAAATGCAAAATTTTATTTAAATGATAGTGTTTAATAATACTGAAGAGCAGGGACAATGACTGTCTTGCTACATCAAGCAATGATTACTTTACTCTGGCTTGCTTCACACGATTCTCTAAGAACGAGAATTTATAAACTTTCTCAACAGTACACAGCAGAGACTAATTACTCAATTGCTGTTTATTAGTACTGTTAGCCTCTGGAGAAAGTTACTTCACCCCTGACAATAAATAACTAATACTAATAATAGTATCAGGTTCTTGCTGGTGCTTAACTCCTAGAAGGCACAACGGATTCTAAACTTAATACAAGACTGGCCTAAGTACCAGTTATGAATAGCAAAACGTTTATGCAAGCTAGGAGCTATATGGGAAATAAGCTTAATTATGGAGAAATGAAACACGACTTTACATTACATTAAGCTCAAGAAAAAGAACTGTTAAATGTATTGATTACAAAATAAATTTAACATTACATTTCAAAATCAAATTAATGAGATCGCACTCACTCACTCACTCAAAAGCTAAATTCTTACGCCTAGGAAAAACACCTTAACTAAACTCTTAAGTCTAGGAAAACGAAAGAAATACTGGTCAATGAATGCGGTGTATCACCAACGAAGGGTGGGAGTCTGGAGAACTGTAGTCTAGTGAAGCCTGGATTGACCTCTCACTTCTGGAGCACAGAACCTCACCCCGTCATAGCAGACACTGGACTGAGTAAACTCGTGGGAGAAAGGGAGCGCCAGGCCGCATTTTTTAATGGTCGAGTGAGCAAAATGCGCCCAAAACAAATCGCTCAGCGGAAGCACTAATGTCTCACACATAGACGACCATGTATGACAATGAAAAATTGATTTGACAAAGCTTCCGTCCGACTGAGCGGTTAACTGAACGATAAACTGGGATTCCACTTGAGTTTGCGGTTTCCCACAAAAGCCAATGTCACTAGCCGACTCGTGACATTACACCCCATGAAAATCAAATCTTTCTTTCTTCAGAAAGAAAGATTTCAATATACATACATATAAATCCTAACTCAGTCACACAAGATTCACACTGTGGTGTGTGTGATATCCTGCTACAGGAGAAAGTCGCAGTCGCCAGTGAGCGAAAAACCTCGTATTTACGTTAATAGAAGCAAGCTTGAGGGAAAAAACTCCATGACGACGGTGAAAATCCTGTACTCAGGTCGAACTGAGCGAAAAGTCGCTACATTTACACTGACAACTAATTGTTGTGTAGCGTGGTGTATGTAATACATGGTGTAGGTGTGACAGTTGTAGTGTAACTGTACCTACGTGTAAAATGACACAGTAAATATTAATAATATTGCAACGACAAAGGCAGAGGAGAAGAGGCAGCAGCGTGCGGCAGACGATCAGCTGGCCTGCACAGCAAAACTGCTACACCCATTGCTGTACCTGCAAAATCAATTAAGGTGGAGCATCAAAAGTGTCAATGAGACAGTATTCTTATTACGTTACAATTACTCTCTCTCTGCCTAGCAATCAGTACATGCTACGAAAAGTACGCTCTAGCTGAAAAATACGAATGACAGCCTATGCTTCATACATTCGAGGTCGCCATTAATTACTGCACACGATTAGTGTCGACAAGTTGAGAATCCTTGCGCAAACTCGGGCTTCCATAGCCTTGAACTGCACATGGGTCCTCAACCTGTGCCTTAACCTAGTGCCTATATTAATATCGGGAAGCTGAGAATCCTTGTGCAAACTCGGGCTTCCATAGCCTCGAGTCGCCTCTGCGGAGTTCTCTCTCGAACTTCCCCCTTAACCTACAGTACTTATATTAATATCGGGGAGCTGAGAATCCTTGTGCAAACTTGGGCTTCCATAGCCTCGAGTCGCCTCTGCGGAGTTCTCTCTCAAACTTCCCCCTTAACCTACAGTACTTATATTAATATCGGGGAGCTGAGAATCCTAGTGCAAACTCAGGCTTCCATAGCCTCGAGTCGCCTCTGCGGAGTTCTCTCTCGAACTTCCCCCTTAAACTACGGAACACGTGTATGTACAGGCCCTGGACATACTGTGTCCTGTGGGGCCAACAAGTGAGACGTCAGGTCTACACTTTTGACTGGAAACCAGGCTGGTCCTTGGATTGCTTAAATCTCTGAGGACGCCTATCACGGAACCCAGCATGCAACAACTGCCCATGTTAGTCAGCAGTTAGCAGGCGAGACATCAGGTCTGCACCTACGTTATCACTTCCCTTAATGTATTTCACAGCAAGGTTAAACTGCTGTAAATACAGTGTCCAGCATGTCAATCTTGCATTAGCCGTCTTGGTCGTGCTAAGACTGATGAGTGGCATATGGTCAGTTTCCAGAGTAAATGATGCCCCAAATAAATAATAATAATATTTTTTAACACCATCAACCACAGCCAAGAGTTCCCTCTCAACAGTACCGTAATTCCTCTCGGTGGGTTTTAGCCTACGGCTGTGGTATGCCACTGGGAAGATTCCACCTTTCGATTCCTGCATCAATACGGCACCTATTCCATCTTGTGAAGCATCAGTGCGCAGTATGAAAGGTTTGCTGGAATCAGGCAACTGCAAGATAGGCTCCTTGCATAACATATTCTTGAGGGTGGCAAAAGATCTCTCTTGCGCTTCTCCCCATTCAGTGGTGTTTGGAGCATATTTCCGTAGCACTTCGTACAACGGTTGGGCAATGAGAGCAAAGTTGGGGATAAAACTCCTATAATATCCCACTAGGCCAAGGAATGCCCTAACCTGTTTCTTGGTCAAGGGTCTCGGGGCTTTTCTAACCTTCCTGATCTTGTCACCCTGACACCTGCAATGATTGTTGCCAACAATATGTCCGAGGAACTCCACCTCACTGTGAGCAATCTTGCATTTGCTAGGCTTCACAGTCATGTTGAAACGCTGGAGTCTACTAAAGACAATTTCCAAGAGTCTGAGGTGCTCCTCCAACATGGCGGAATGAACGAGGATATCGTCAACGAACATCTCTACTCCTACAATACCATGGAGCACTTGTCTCATGGCACGATTGAATACTGCTGGGGAATTGGTAAGTCCAAATTGGAGGACTTTATACTGGTACAACCCCCTAGGAGTAGCAAAGGCAGTGAACTGACGACTCTCAGGATGAAGGGGAATCTGGAAGAATCCCTTTGCTAGATTGAGCTTCGTGAAATATCGTGACCCTGCCAGCTTGGAGAAGATGGCAATATGGTCACCCATTGGCTCAGCATCCACTTTGGTGATTGCATTGAGCCTTCTATAGTCGCCACAAATCCTGACTCCACCATCTTTCTTGCGGACTACTACCATCGGGCTACAGTAAGGAGATGAGGACTTTTCGATAATGCCTGCAGTCTCCATGTCAGCAATTTCCTTGTCTACTGCATCCTGTAGTCACATGGGAATCGGATATGGCTTAACCTTTATGGAAGCATTGCTGGTCAACTCAATTTTATGACACGCAACCTTTGCAAGTCTAGGTTGGTCTGAGAAGACATCAGCATACTGACAGAGCAGTGACCTTAAAGCATTTTGGTCTCCTACTGCTAAGTTAGGGTTAAGTAAAACATCTCCGACAGTCTCTTTCTGACGGGACTGAGCGATTCAGGGCTCGTCATCATAGTCATCAACTGGGATCACCGCGGCTGCCCCAGTTTCTTCCAGTGGCTGGTCACTATCATCAGCTACTCGTAGGCCAGTCTCCTCGGGGTCTGACTCATGTTAAGCCTTCAACGTGTTAATGTGGAACCTTTTACAAAGATTCCCCATCTGAATTATGTAGTTGAGGTCTGGAATGCACTCTACTACATCAAATGGACCCTTCCACTGCGCCAACAACTTGTTCTGGGCAGTGGGGAGTAATACCAAGCATTTATCGCCTGGACTAAACTTCCGAAGTTTTGTCTTCGTATCGTAATAAGCCTTTTGAACTTCACGCGCCTTGATCAGTTCTTCCTTAGCTAACTCGCACGTCGACTGGAGGCGGTCAGCCAAATCAAGGACGTAGGTGTAGGTGGTCTTGACTTCAGGGTTGGGTTCTTCATCGTCCCATAACTCACGAAGGACTTGAAGTGGGCCCCGGACCGACCTTCCAGACACCAGTTCAAAGGGTGTGAATTTCAATGAATGCGTGGGGCTTCTCGATAAGCAAATAGAAGAGGAGCAATGAACCACGGCCATTCCTTTGGCTGTTCGGCGGTCATGCGCCTCAACATCTTGAGAGTTCCATTGAACCTCTCACACAACCCGTTACACATGGGATGATACGGCGTAGTCCGTAAGCCTCGGATGGACAGCAACCTGAACGCTTCGTTCATTATTGCTGAAGTGAACTGCGAACCCCGGTCACTTAAGACCTCCTTAGGGATACCTACACGACGTAACACTTCAATTAATGCCTCAGCAACAGTGACGGCCTCTATATTCTTAAGGGCCACGGCTTCAGGCCACCGTGTGCTGAAATCAGCAATAGTGAGGATATACTTTGATCCATCACTAGCCCTAGGGGAGATTGGCCCAACTATGTCAACTGCTACTCTCTCGAACAGTTCAGAGATTATGGGCATTGGTTTCAATGGCGCAGGATGGACACGTCCCCGGTCAGTGGTACGCTGACACACATCACAGGAACGTACGAGCCTCGTTATTTCCTGTCCCATTCCTGGCCAGAAAAAGTCAGCATGGATGCGGTCAGAGGTCTTCTTTTGACCCATGTGACCTCCCATCGCTGAACAATGACGTAATTCGAACACTGCTTGCCGATACTTTGCAGGAACGACAAACTGCAGTCGAACCTCACCCTGGGGTGTCTGTGACTCATGGTACAGCTGTCCTCGCTTACGAAGGAACCTGGCTTGTCCTCCCCGTGAATACTTGATCACTTTACCCTCCAGCTTCTTGCACACTGAGGCAAGTGTCGAGTCAGTCTGTTGCTCTTGGACAACATCTTGACTACGAATCAGATCTTGCGGCGTTGCGACGGTCAATGGAGTGACGCGATTTGGAGCCTTGGCCATGGCTCGTGTTACCACAGCAGCCAAAGTCTGAGTAGCAACATCTACGGCGCAACTATTTTTGACGCCAGGTATGTTGCCTAATATGAGGTCAAATAAAGGTTCTGGCATGACAACTGCAGCTGTCAGGCCAATGAAAAATGGAGACGCCACCTGGATACGTGCCTCAGGGAACAATCTGACTGATCCATCAATAAGTCTAACCTGGATCTGTCGACCTGTATACTCATCAGGCCGAACTAAACTCTGCTTAACAGAGCAACCTGAGGAACCACTGTCCCTCAGAACATTTACAGAAACACCTCCCACAAACCCTGGCTGAACAAGAAAGGCAGTGTTGCTGGTGGAAGGGTCTGAGGAGGTAGCTGCCAGTCATTCATGAAATTGCTGAACAACCAATGCAGCAAATGTGGCGCCCTGGGAACTAGGTGTCTGAGGGGTTGTACTCACCACCTGAGGAGGTGGAGCATTGACTACTTGTGGGGGAGAGTTCATGGTCGGAGGGGGACTCGTGAACTGTTGGGAAGTACCTGTACTGGTAGAGATGGCACCACAGTGTGCTTGTCGTGGAATGAAGGCTGCATTTGCCTCCTGCCTCTGATACACTAATTGACCTGACTGAGGGTTATGTGGCTTGTCCTTGTATTGCTGCTGCTGCTTGGGGAACTGCTGCTGGTTGGGGTGCTTGTTGTACCGCTTGCAAGCAGGCTGCTGTGTATTTTGCCCCTGGTCCTTCTGCGGTTTGCTTGGACCTTGGCCATTACTCTGAGAACGGCCTTGGTGCTGGGATTCAGTCTGAGACGGCTTCCCAGACTTGGCAGTATCTTTTCTGCTCCAGGTGTTTTGCTTACGAGTTTGATACCCATATGCAGTAAAGAATGCATCAGTCTTTTCTGCCATTTGGCTGGCATCTTTCACCTGGCAGATCTTAAGCTGTGCTATGAGCTCAGCAGGCCACGACCTCTCAAGCTGTGTACGCAGCATAAGGTCAATTATCCCCTCACGTGTGGAAGAAGTTTCATCTTTCTCCATCCACTCACCTAAGTAAGCAGTGAGACAGTCGAGGAACTGAACAGCTGTCTCCTTGTCTTGGAGACGAGCTCGCATGAACTGAACTTTGGCGTCGTCTACTGTGAGACCATACGCCTTAATGAGTGCAGCTTTCATCATTTCGTACATGAGATTGTCTTCACGAATTCTGTGGAGAATATCGAGGGCAGGGCCCTCAAATAAACTAAGAAATTGGAGCCGCTTAGCTGCCTCATCCAGTTGATACATGTCTGCCATGTCCTCAAAACGAGCTATGTACGGCTTGATTCGCTCGCCTTCCTTGTATGAAGGAAGCTTGATGCGTGGGGTCGCCAAGACATGTGTAGGAAGAGCGCTAGTGGAGCTTGGGTTGGCTGCAGCAGATGTGCCTGAAGCCAAGGAATCTCGCTTGAGCTTCAAAACCTCAAGCTCATGTTTTTCGTGTGCTTCTCGCTCGGCACGTTCGTGTTCTAGTTCTCTCACGTTGTTCACGCTCATATTCGCGTTGTTCTCGCTCTTGTTCGTGCTCTCTTTCACGTTGTTCGCTCTCGCGTTCATGTTGTTGTCGCTCTTGTTCCAACTCGAGCTCGCGCTGTTTCTGCTCGTGTTCGCGCTGTTTCTGCTCGTGTTCGCGCTGTTCTCGCTCGTATTCACGCTCCTTTTCGCGTTCCTCACGCTGTTCTCGCTCGTATTCTCGCTGAATCTTACGCTCTTCATGGGCATCGTTCTCGCGCTGCTGCTCCTGATTATGGCGTGAGAGTATGTACTCATTAATTTCGGTTGGGTCCGTAAGACCCATTTCTTTGGCTTCCTGTAAAAATACAGTGGGAGCCACGTAGCTAATTTACGAAGCAAGCCAAAACTGAGTACTGACTGCTGCTTCGCAAACGAATACTAATAAACACAAGTAAAGAATACAGACATAAGCTAGTGGTGACCAGTCTTATCTAGTTAACTGGCAAAGAATAAAGCAAAAATGCAAATGACTGGGAAGACTCAATAATTAACGCAATGGGTACGGCGGCTACCCAGGAGTGAATAAAATCGTCTGGCATTACCAAAAACAAAGTACTAAATAGAGTAAAGTACTCTAAGGATTAATAAAGCAAAATTCACTTGCTAAATTAACGGTAACCACCAGTAAACTTGTGCCTATAAACTTTAATGATAAATACCTAAATATGAACGAGTGAGTATTATCTCGTGAATAGCTTTAGAGCTAGGAGTTAATATCCTGAAATCAGGCAGCCAATTGTCACGGGGTTTTTAAAATAAATGCAAAATTTTATTTAAATGATAGTGTTTAATAATACTGAAGAGCAGGGACAATGATTGTCTTGCTACATCAAGCAATGATTACTTTACGCTGGCTTGCTTCGCACGATTCTCGAAGAACGAGAATTTATAAACTTTCTCAACAATACACAGCAGAGACTAATTACTCAATTGCTGTTTATTAGTACTGTTAGCCTCTGGAGAAAGTTACTTCACCCCTGACAATAAATAACTAATACTAATAATAGTATCAGGTTCTTGCTGGTGCTTAACTCCTGGAAGGCACAACGGATTTTAAACTTAATACAAGACTGGCCTAAGTACCAGTTATGAATAGCAAAACGTTTATGCAAGCTAGGAGCTATATGGGAAATAAGCTTAATTATGGAGAAATGAAACACGAGTTTACATTACATTAAGCTCAAGAAAAAGAACTGTTAAATGTATTGATTACAAAATAAATTTAACATTACATTTCAAAATCAAATTAATGAGATCACACTCACTCACTTACTCAAAAGCTAAATTCTTACGCCTAGGAAAAACACCTTAACTAAACTCTTAAGTCTAGGAAAACGAAAGGAAATACTGGTCAATGAATGCGGTGTATCACCAACGAAGGGTGGGAGTCTGGAGAACTGTAGTCTAGTGGAGCCTGGATTGACCTCTCACTTCTGGAGCACAGAACCTCACCCTGTCACAGAAGACACTGGACTGAGTAAACTCGTGGGAAAAAGGGAGCGCTAGGCCGCATTTTTTAACGGTCGAGTGAGCGAAACGTGCCCAAAACAAATCGCTCAGCGGAAGCACTAATGTCTCACACAAAGACGATCACGTATGACAATGAAAAATTGATTTGGCAAGGCTCCCGACCGAATGAGCGGTTACTGAACGATAAACTGGGATTCCACTTGAGTTCGTGATTTCCCGCAAAAGCCAATGTCACTAGCCGACTCGTGACATATATATATATATATATATATATATATATATATATATATATATTTTGTTACCGAACAGCGAAAGATAATGTACACTTTAAGTGAGAATACTAAAAATCACTACTGTCCCGTAAAGTCCCAGGTTCAAAACAAAGAGTTAGGTAAAATTACAAGTTAAAGTTTAATGCTCAGACTAACAACAAAATATTCAGGACTCATAAGGATAATGTAATGGCAAAAAAAACAGGTTAAATATATGGTTAACTGCAATAGCCTCTATTAACACGAAATTAGCATGAGTAAATTTATCTAAGTCAGCCCTGTTAAAATGAGATACCAGATAATACTCAGTGAATGCCAGATATATTATTACAGATACAAAATATTATTAATGATGGCTGATAGTAAAACTTTACATAAATTACAAAAACCCTACTAGGCATAAGAATCAACACCTTACGCTACACAGTACAAGAAAAAATGCAATAACAGTTATACTCAAATTACACACAGCTGCTAGATGATTGGAGACTTCCTGTGCACTCACAATAATAATAACGGTACAGGGGAGGACAGAGATGTGAACAAAATGAGGAGTAGATCTAAGTGGCAATAATGCAGAGACTGAGCTCATTATATAGGGGCCGGCAGAGCTTGATACAACTTGTAAGAAGGACGCGCAAATGAAGCCATGGGGACAAAGAGTTGACAATCCTGCTCTGAACAACAGAAAGGACGACTTACTCTACTATAACGGTAGAAGGGGGGACTGAGGCAGAACACGCTTGTGATCAAACATGCAGCATACTGTGCGTTAAAATTACACAAAGGATGATGAAATCATAGGCTATGTAACACCTCCCCACAAAGAAAAAGAAATTTACAAAGGAAATTTCTTATTACTCTAAAACAATCTGTCTAAAGTCTAGATAAGCAATCTGCAATAACATTTTCTTTCCCCTTGACATGTTGTATGTCTAATGAATACTCCTGAAGAAGTAGACTCCATCTTGTCAATCTCTGATTTTTATCTTTAAACTTACTAAGGAATTTCAGTGGGTTATGATCGGTATAAATGGTATGGGGTCAAAACCAGAACACAAATAAAATGAAAAATGCTGTAAACCCAAAATCAAGGCCAAAAGCTCTTTCTCAATAGCTGAGTAGTTCTTTTGAGGTGGAGTGAACTTCTTACTGTAATAAGATACAGGGTGTTCAATACCCTGATCATCCTCTTGCAGCAAAACAGCCCGAGCTCCTGTATCACTTGCGTCAACAGCCATCTTAAAAGGCTTAGCAAAATTAGGAGTAGCAAGCACTGGCTGACTTAATAGGATAGCTTTAAGTTTGTTGAAAGAGGATTCACAGTTATCGGTCCAGACAAATTTAACTCCCTTTTTCAGTAGGTCTGTAAGTGGTGATACAAGAATAGAAAAGTTAAGAACAAATCTCCTGTAATAACCTACCATTCCCAAAAATCTTTGTAGCTCTTTCCTACTTTTAGGTCTGGGAAGATCACTTATAACCTGAACCTTAGCTCCTAGTGGTGCAACATGTCCATCACCAATTACATACCCAAGGAACTGAACTTTAGCTTGATCAAACTCACACTTTGATAAATTAGCTACAAGATTAGCATGAACCAAACGCTCAAGAAATTTACTGACATGGCATAGGTGATCTTTCCAGTTGTCACTGAGGATTAATACATCATCAATATAAACAACACACCCTGCCAAACCCTCTGTTACAACATTCATGAGCTTCTGAAATGTGGCTGGTGCATTCTTCATACCATATGGCATTACTGAACATGCAAAAGTCTTTCCTAGTGTTACAAAACATGAGATCTCTCTAGCACGTTCAGTCATAGGTACTTGCCAGTATCCCTTTAACAAATCAAGCTTACTTATGTACCTAGCCTTTCCGATCTTGTCTATGCAATCTTCCACGCGAGAAAGAGGGTAAGTGTCTGTTTTGGTTATCTGATTAACACGTCTGTAGTCGATGCAAAGCCGCTGTGACCCGCCTGGCTTAGGGACTAGAGTGACAGGAGAACTCCACTCGCTCTGAAAGGGCTCAATCATCTTGTGGTCCAACAGGTAGCCAAGCTCCTTCTGGATGAGAGGAACTTACACTGGGTTCACACGGTAAGGAGGCAGTTTAATTGGCTTTGCGTCTCCAACATCGACATCATGCATCAACACAGTGGTTCTTCCTGGACTGGCACGGAACACTTGCGGGTACTCCTGCAGTAATGCCGAAAACTCCTGCCTTTCCTCGGGAGGTAGATGAGAAAGCTTAGTCTGGAGATCATTCATGATATCAGGATTCTTCCCCAAACTATCACTCAGGCTCATACTGCATGGGAGAGCTTCACTTGCAGACTCGGGTGGAACAGCTACAGTGCAGACTGGATAATTTTCGTCCCGCCTGTGATATAACTTTAGCATGTTGATGTGACATAGTTGCTTGTTCTTTCTACGGTCTGGTGTGGCGATGACATAGTTGACATCACTGAGTTTCTTCTCCACGAAATAAGGACCACTAAACTTGGCTTGAAGAGGTTGCCCATGCACCGGTAGCAGAATCAAAACCTGATCTCCTGGCTGAAAGTGGCGTAACCTGGACTTCTTATCATACCAAGTCTTCATCTTCTCCTGAGCAGCTCCTAAATTCTCTCTCGCCAGCTGTAAAGCAGTGGACAGCCGTTCTTTGAACTTCATCACATACTCCAGCAGGTTGACGTCATCTTCCTCCGACAGCCAGCATTCCTTGAGTAGCTTAAGGGGTCCTCTTACCTCATGGCCAAACAGTAGTTCAAAAGGTGAGAAGCCCAGTGATTCATTTGGAGATTCTCTTGCGGCAAATACAAGAAATGGAAGACCTTTATCCCAGTCTTTCTGATGTTCCAAACAGTATTTCTTGAGCATCGATTTGAGTGTTTGATGATATCTCTCCAACGCTCCTTGGGTCTGGGGATGGTAAGCTGAAGACGTGATCTGGGTGATGCCCAACTCTTTCAGAGACTGCTTGAAAACATTTGACATGAAATTACTTCCTCGGTCTGACTGTACCTCCTTGCGCAGAGCAAACTTTGTGAAGAACCCTAGCATTTCCTTAACCACGTTCTTTGCTGAGATATTTCTAAGTGGAATGGCTTCAGGATAACGAGTAGCCATATCAATCAGGGTCAACACATAAGAAAATCCTGAAGAAGTCTTAGGAAGAGGGCCCACAATATCCACCAACACACAGGTGAATGGCGCCTCAAAAGGAGGAATGGGAACTAGAGGTGCAACCTTTTCGGTCTGATTACACTTCCCCACAATTTGACAGGTGTGACAAGACTTACAATACCAGGAAACATCCCTGAAGATACCTGGCCAGTAGAAGTGTTTCAAAATGCGTGCCACAGTCTTCCTCACTCCAAGGTGTCCTGCCAAACTGGAATCATGAGCCACTCTAATGATATCCTGCCTACAAACACGAGGGATGACAACTTGATGTACAACCTCCCATTCACAGTCGGCTGATGCTGTTGGGGGTCTCCACTTCCTCATAAGTACTCCTGACTTTACATAATAACAAGTAGAAGCACCGGCTGACTCTTCCTCACTGCAAGCAGAGTTAGCAAGACCTTTCAACTCAGGGTCAGCAACCTGCAACTCAATCAACTCTTGACGAGACAAATTATCAACACTACGGGGTACTGCCTCATCTGGTGAGTGATCCAAATTAGCAAGAAAAGTGTCAGCTAGGATAACATCATCATCATCATTATCCTCTAAGTCACCAGTAACTTTAGACTTAGCCCTAGTGACAGCACATGCAGGGAACACATCAGGGACATCACAATCATGGGTCGCAGCCACTGGCTCACCAGACAACTGAGGAGCTGGACACACCTGACTTCCACCAATATCATTTCCAAGTAAGAAAGTTACACCTGACATTGGGAGTGTCTCAACCAACCCAACTATAATGGAACCATTAACAAAACCAGACTCTAAATTCACTCTGCACAGAGGGACAGAGAAGTAATTATTCTCTACACCTTGTAAGATTACAGTTTCATCAGAGGAATTAACATTAGAGCCTAGAACACTGGTCAGCATAAGGGATTGGCAAGCACCTGTATCACGATATATTTTAACTGATTTCCTGTCATTACTGTCCAGAGGACTGACAAAACCATCAGACAGGAAATTAGCACATGAACTCTTGAAAGTGTCACCCACGTTACTGCTCAAAAGAGGAGCTCCATCATGAGAATTTAAGTTACCCCTCAAAGCAGGTTCAGTTAACTCAGTTAAAGAATTATGGGAACTCTCAAGGGTGGACACTAGACCAATTGACTGAATATTTAAATACTCCTTTTTGTTCACATCACGCTGTCTCCTGAAATATTTCTCCGTAGTATGACCAAGCTTACTACAATAAGTACATTTACTTTTCTGAAATCTAGAGGTGAAGCTGGTATTTACTTCCTGAGAAACATCATCTTTATTCTCTTTCCTGTTACCTGTACTCTGAGTAGAGGCAACGTACTTACTCTCAGCTTTCCCTTTTTCTCTAGAATATCTCTTGTGAGTGAGAACATATTCATTAGCTAAAACTGCAGCATCAGACAAATTATCTATTCTTTTCTCATCAAGATATAGGCTTACATCTTTATAAATACACCTCTTGAAGTCCTCCAGCAAAATCATCTGCTTAAATTTGTCAAAATCAGAATCCACATTCTTAGAATTTAACCACTGCTCTAACAGATCTTCTTTGATTTTTGCATACTCAACATGGGATTGCTTATCTTGCTTGTAAGTTGTCCTAAATTTTACTCTATAGGCTTCAGGAACAAGCTCATAGGCCTTAAGAATCAAGCTCTTAACTACATCATAATTATCAGATTGATCATGAGGCAAAGATGCATAAGTTACTTGAGCTTTACCGGTGAGAACAGTTTGAAAGAGTACTGGCCAATACTTTTTAGGCCAATTAAAACCTGTAGCTACCCTCTCAAACAACTGAAAATACTTTGTTAAATCAGATTCATTAAAAGGAGGGTCAAGTTTAACATTTTTAGCCACATCAAAATCATCAGAGCTAGATGATCCAGTTCCACCTTGTTTCATGCGATACTCATGGTCTGCCTGAATCCTAGGAAGTTCAACTTGTGCCTCAGCCTCCTTAGCACGAGACTCCGCCTCCTTAGCCTGAGCCTCCTGCAGGGCTAGCTGTAACTTAGCTAATTCAATCTGCGTTTGCTCATTTGGAGGAGTTACGTTAAACAAGCTTTCATTAATCATGTCAACAATTTGATCTTTAGAATGATGAGAGCGAACAGCAATTCCCAATTGTTGAGCAACAAGCTTAAGTTCATTCTTTGTTCTGTTTTCTACATCCAACACTGTTTGCACATTTGACAAAAAATCTTTGGCTTCATCAAGTGTAGTAATAGAAGACATCATGAACAAATCACAATCACAGAATATCAAGCAATATCCTTATGATAATATCCTGAATATCCTGATATGAGGTCGCCAAATTTATGTTACGGAACAGCGAAAGATAATGTACACTGTAAGTGAGAATACTAAAAATCACTACTGTCCCGTAAAGTCCCAGGTTCAAAACAAAGAGTTAGGTAAAATTACAAGTTAAAGTTTAATGCTCAAACTAACAACAAAACATTCAGGACTCATAAGGATAATGTAATGGTAAAAAAAAAAAACAGGTTAAATATATGGTTAACTGCAATAGCCTCTATTAACACGAAATTAGCATGAGTAAATTTATCTAAGTCAGCCCTGTTAAAATGAGATACCAGATAATACTCAGTGAATGCCAGATATATTATTACAGATACAAAATATTATTAATGATGGCTGATAGTAAAACTTTACATAAATTACAAAAACCGTACTAGGCATAAGAATCAACACCTTACGCTACACAGTACAAGAAAAAATGCAATAACAGTTATACTCAAATTACACACAGCTGCTAGATGATTGGAGACTTCCTGTGCATTCACATTAATAATAACGGTACAGGGGAGGACAGAGATGTGAACAAAATGAGGAGTAGATCTAAGTGGCAATAATGCAGAGACTGAGCTCATTATATAGGGGCCGGCAGAGCTTGATACAACTTGTAAGATGGACGCGCAAATGAAGCCATGGGGACAAAGAGTTGACAATCCTGCTCTGAACAACAGAAAGGACGACTTACTTTACTATAACGGTAGAAGGGGGGGACTAAGACAGAACACGCTCGTGATCAAACATGCAGCATACTGTGCGTTAAAATTACACAAAGGATGATGAAATCATAGGCTATGTAACAATATATATGTGGCCAGAAAACTTTGCCCCCACTACCTAGTGGCGGACTTCTGGGGGGAGGCATGACGGGGGTTCCGCCAGCGTAGATCGTGGGTCCAGGGAGAGATGGGGCTCAGGCCTGTGCTAGAGGGTACAGGGCATTGCGGTTTCCAGGCTGCTGCTTCCGCCCAATAGAGAGGGGCCCGAACCTGGGAGTAGCGCCCCAGGAGGCTTCCCTATCAGTGGGTGTATAATGTCGGGACAGTTGCAGTGCCAAGGCGCTCTTGAAGGGTGTCCCTGCAGCTGTTCTGGCAGGGTGCCCCGAGGCCACTACCACAGCCACTGGTAAACTGGTGGGCTAGGGGTCCCAGATCTATTGCCTGGACCTGGGACTGTGCAGTGAGAGGGGCCTGTGGTATGTGTATCCCCCTTTATTAATACTGAATATGACAAAACACAAGAAAAAGTTTCAAAGCAAGCCTGAGGACAGTAAATCACCCAGGGGGATGAGGGTGGGTTCATGGAATGTGGGAAGTTTGAGGGGAAGAGCGGGAGAAGTCGTTGAGGCGTTCAGTTGGAGGTGGGTTGGATGTGGCGTGTTTGCAGGAAGTCCGGTACAGGGGTGAATCAGCCAGAAAGATTGTTGGGAAGGTCTGTTGCTATAAGTTGTTTTGGCAAGGGGGGACAGACGGATATGGAGGTGTTGGTGTGATGGTTGCGGAGAAATGGGTGGAATATGTTATGAAGGTTATGAGTGTAAGCGATAGGATATTGGTAGTGAAAATTCTGTTCGGTAGAAGGATAGCTGCGATTATATCGGCATATGCTCCACAGGCAGGATTGGATGAAGCAGAGAAAGATAGATTTTGGGATGATTTAATACATGTAGTGGGTGGTATGCGGGATGATGAGATGGTGGTTTTGGGAGGGGACTTAAATGGTCATGTAGGCGAAGCAGCACAAGGTTATGAAGGAGTGCATGGGGGATGTGTGTATGGTATAAGGAATGCAGAAGGGGAAAGGATACTCGAGTTTGGGGAGGCAACGGACATGATTGTGGCAACACATATTTTAGGAAAAGAGACAGTAGGTTAATTAAGTATGAGTCTGGGGGAAATAGCAGTCAGATAGATTATTTTCTGGTTAGGAGGGCCTATAGGAGATTAGTGAGGGATGTTAAAGTTATAGGAAGTGAGGAGTGTGTGCAGCAGCACAAACTACTGATTTGTGATATGGTGCTTAAAGAACGAGTGATGAAAAAGAGGACTTACGAGTATGTACCTAGGAGGAAAATATGGAAGCTGAAAAACCAAGTAGTAAGGGATGCCTTCTATAGCGAATTGAGGAGAGTGGTGGCTGAACAGGGAGCTGTAGACAGAGGCGTTAATGAACAGTACAGAGCCCTCAAGAACAATCTCTTGAGAGTTACTGATATAACATGCGGTTGGACAAGAGGACCAACAAGATATAAAGTAACTTGGTGGTGGGATGAGGGTGTAGAGGCTGCAGTTAAGGAGAAAAGAAGGCTTTTTCGGGAATGGAAGAAGGGTGGTAGCAAAGAGGAATATTTGGCTGCCAAACGTAGGGCTAGAAGAGAGGTATACAGGGCAAAGTCTGAGTCACAGAGACTTTTATTTGATAACCTAAATCATGGGGAAAGGAAAAATATGATATTTAGGGTGGCATGTCAAGTGAAAAGGGATAATCAAGATATTATAGGTGAGCAGTGTGTGAAGAATGATGAAGGAAGAGTAGTGGTGAACAATGAGGTTATTAACCCCTACACCGCGGGCTTGTTTACCAATGACTTGCGTGTGCCGCGGGGTTATTTGGGCTCCGACAGACTCTCAAAAAATATTTGCCAAAAATCAGTTATTAGTCCTAGAATAATAAAATTACATATGCTTATGGCACATACCTTCAGCTTTCTCCTGGAATGATTGTTGAGCCTTCGTCGGTTACCGTAGGACTTGTGGAGACCTCTGAAGTAGGGTAACGAAGTCTCCACTTTACACTTCCCGACAACCCGTAATATGATTACCACAGCCAGATACAAACACTATAAACACTATTCTACAATTTTCAAGTAGTTTGGGATCCATACTAAAAAAAAAACACTGTGAAAGCAATGGAAATTACGAGCGCGTCTGATCGTCGCACTGGCACTAGTTCGCTCATGGTAGTCTGTCATTTATTATTCATAAAACCCCTCACACTTTATATTTCTATTACTATATAACGCTTATATATATCTACATTCTTTATCCATAAGTTTCCTTCAGTAGTATTAGTTTATTGTCACTGTAGGGATTCAATTTCTTTCAGTAAAATACGTAGCATTCACTTTCTCGTCCTGTATACTGGCACAGAGTGAATGTCACTTTCATCTTCACTCTCATAACTCATAGCATTCAGACATGCTAGAGTGAAACTTTCACTTTCATTACTCCTAGGGTATATACTCGTATTCTTATAATACTACTCATTTACATTTCTATTTACGTTCTCTATTTTATTTACGTTATTTACATTTCTATTTTATTTACACTGTGTTGTGCACTGTCACTTGAAATAACTTATAAAACTATTTTCCATTGTTCACGTATATTTACATTCATTACTTTCACTTGCTGTTTACACATTATTTACACATTATTTACAATTCCACTTGCACTGTTTTACTCAATAGAAAGATCGTAGTCACTCTTTTATCAATTGTCAGCCCTTTACCTCTTTCCACACGAGGTTTAGTAGGGGTAAAGGTCACAAGGCCCTTGCATGGGGGTGAAAAAAGGCCCTGAAGTCAGCAAGAGGATGAGCCGTACCTCCTCTTCGGAATCTGAGAGAGAACTGCTAGGAGGGCCGGCCCGGGTTGAGAGGCCTACTTGAGGGTTATTCAGCACTACCAACGTAGCTCTTGAAACAGCTAAGCCTAGCACTGATATGATTGGCAGGAAATCTAGACAATACATTATAAATTTGGTAGTTCCAGGTGAATGTAAATATCATTTAGGCTTCTCCCTTCCCTTCTTACATGTATATTTATTACGAAAATAGATTAGAGGCCTACTTAGGAGATATATAATCAGAGCTACCAATGTTAAATCTTGAAACAGCTTTGTGTAGCACTGATATGATTGGCAGGAAATGTAGACAATACATTATAAATTAGGTAGTTCCAGGTGAATGTAAATATCACTTAGGGTTCTCCCTTCTCTCCTTACATGTATATTTATTACGAAAATAGATTATACGGCATATTTCAAGGGGAAAAAAACAGCGAAAATTAGCGAACGAGTGCACGTGAGGTGTTGTCAGGTGATAATTAGCCAATTCCAGGTGTATGGCACTCTCACTTACCTGATTTCTTTCTTGTATATATTATTTGGTATAAGAATACGACATAGGGCTTATATCAATGGATGAAATCAGTGAAAAATTCCAGGGAAGATTTACTTAGCGTAGCATGGCCGGGCAGGCGAGAGGATAGGGTAATGGAGTGGGGGTAGGGAGGGGAGTCAAGAACGGGGAGAAATGGCTAAATTGTCAACAATGGATGGGAGTACAGATGAGATTAGGAGTGCTGACTAGTGTTGGACATTGTCAGTACTGATAGATGATACAAGCCCCCACTTGAAAGCCCGGGTGAATTCAAAATAACACAGAATCACAAAAGCGACGCCCCGCGGTATGATCCCTTGCTCCCAAGCGTCACGAAAGTGACGCCCCGCGGTTAAGGGGTTAAAGATGCATGGAGAGAGCATTATAACCGGTTGTTGAATGAGGAGTTTGACTGGGACAGAGAAGGTTTGGAACCAGCAGATCCAGTGGCTGGCCCTTGGCCTTTGATTGATGTTGCTACTGTGAGTGAGGCAATAGGCAGGATGAGGGTGAGGAAGGCAGCAGGTGTGTCTGGGTTGACTGCCGAAATGTTGAAGGCCTCAGGCGATATAGGGGTGAAGTTAGTCACTGACCTGATAAATTGGATTATTTATGAGTGTGTTGTCCCAGATGATTGGGTGAAGAGTGTAATTGTAAATGTGAATAAAGGGAAGGGTGATGCCCTGGAAAGGGGAAATTATAGAGGTATAAAGCTTTTCGATCAGATAATGAAGGTAATGGAGAGAGTTTTAGAAGGTATGATTAGAGAAAGAGTGAATATTGATGAGATGCAGTTTGGGTTTATGCCAGGTAGGGGGACCACTGATGCCATATCCATTGTTCAACAGCTTCAGGAAAAATATATTGGTAGGAGAAGGGATCTTTATTTTGTTTTTGTTGATTTGGAAAAGGCCTTTGACAGAGTCCCTAGAGAGGTGGTGAAGTGGGCAATGAGAAAGCTTGGCTTGAAGGAGTGGCTGGTTAGGGTGGTTATGGCTATGTAAGTGGGTGCTCACACCCAGGTAAGAGTGAATGGAGATTTGAGTGATGGATTTTCCGTGAATGTTGGTGTGCATCAGGGGTCAATTTTGAGTCCCATGTTGTTTATCATGGTACTTGAAACCCTTTCACGTGACTTTAGAAACGGACTTCCGTGGGAGTTGTTGTATGCTGATGATTTGGTGTTGATTGCAGAGAACGAAAGTGAGGCAGAGGAAAGGTTTAGGAAGTGGAGAGATGGTATGGGGCACAAGGGCTTAAGGGTAAATGCAGATAAAACAAAAGTGATGATATCTGGGATTGATGGCGGTACTGTCAAAGACGAGGGAGAGTGGCCATGTGCAGTTTGCCACAAGGGCGTGGGAAGTAATTCCATCTTGTGCGGTGTTTGTGATCAATGGGTGCATAAGAGATGTAGTGGTATCAGAGGTAGACTGCGAGATAACGCTGATTTTATGTGTACAGCGTGTCAGGGAGAGCAGGTGGAGATTGTCAGACGTGAAAGAATTGATCTTGCTGGTGAATCTCTTGAGTGTGTGGAAGAGTTTTGTTATTTGGGAGACATGTTGTGTGCTGGAGGTGGGGCTGGAGCTAGCACTGTGGCTAGGGTGAGAAGTGGTTGGAAGAAGTTCAGGGAGCTCTTGCCTCTCCTGACATTGAGAAGACTATCCCTATATGCTAAGGGGTCTGTGTATACAGCATGTGTTAGGAGTGTAATGCTGTATGGTTGTGAGACCTGGGTAGTGAGGGAGGAGGATATTCGCCGGCTCAGACGTACAGAAATGACAGTGATTAGGTGGATGTGTAGTGCATCCCTGCGTCTAAGGTCTAGGGGGGCTGGGTTCACGATGGAAGAGTTGAGAGGTAGGATGGGACTGGAGTGTACTGGTGTTGTGATGAGGAGAAGTAGATTGAGATGGTTTGGACATGTGGAGAGGATGGGGGATGATAATTGGGTGAGGAAGGTGAGAAGTGTTAATATTGGGGGTGGGGTTACGAGGGGTAGACAGAGAAAGACATGGGACGAGGTCATTAAATGTGACCTCAGGGTTAAGGGACTGAACAGGGAGGCTGCAGTGGATTGTGCAGCATGGAGAGCCGCCATTAGGTGACCAAGGCCGATGCATGCAGGCATGTTGGAGCCTTTAAAAACGAAACGAAACGGTATATATATATATATATATATATATATATATATATATATATATATATATATATATATATATATTGTTACATAGCCTATGATTTCATCATCCTTTGTGTAATTCTAACGTACAGTATGCTGCATGTTTGATCACGAGCGTGTTCTACCTCACTCCCCCCCTCCTCCCTTATAGTAGAGTAAGTCGTTCTTTCTGTTGTTCAGAGCAGGATTGTCAACTCTTTGTCCCCATGGCTTCTTTTGCGCGTCCTTCTTACAAGTTGTATCAAGCTCTGCCGGCCCCTATATAATGAGCTCAGTCTTTGCATTAATTGCCACTTAGATCTACTCCTCATTTTGTTCAAATCTCTGTCCTCCCCTGTACAGTTGTTATTATTGTGAGTGCTCAGGAAGTCTCCAACCATCTAGCAGCTGTGTAATTTGAGTATAACTGTTATTGCATTTTTTCTTGTACTGTGTAGCGTAAGGTGTTAATTCTTAGACCTAGTAAGGTTTTTGTGATTCATGTGTTTTGGGTGTCAGCCCTTATTAATAATATTTTGTATCTGTAATAATATATCTTGCATTCACTGAGTATTATCTGGTATTCTCCTTTTTTCAGGGCTGACTTAGATAAATTTACTCTTGCTAGTTTCGTGTTAATAGAGGCTATTGCAGTTAACCATATATTTAACCTGTTTTTTGCCATTACATTATCCTTATGAGTCCTGAATGTTTTGTTGTTAGTTTGAGCATTAAACTTTAACTTGTAATTTTACCTAACTCTTTTGTTTTGAACCTGGAACTTTACGGGACAGTAGTGATTTTTAGTATTCTCACTTAAAGTGTACATTATCTTTCTCTGTTCCATAACATAAATTTGGCGACCTCTTATCAGGATATTTAGGATATTATCATAAGGATATTGCTTGATATTTTGCGACTGTGATTTATTCATGATGTCTACTATTACTACGCTTGATGAAGCCAAAGATTTTTTGTCAAATGTGCAAACAGTGTGTGATGTAGAAAACAGAACAAAGAATGAACTTAAGCTTGTTGCTCAACAATTGGGAATTGCAGTTCACTCTCATCATTCTAAAGATCAAATTGTTGGCATGATTAATAGAAGCTTGTTTAATGTAACTCCTCCAAATGAGCAAACGCAGATTGAAATAGCTAATTTACAGCTAGCTCTGCAGGAGGCTCATGTTAAGGAAGCTGAGTTTCAGGCTCGTGCTAAGGAGGCTGAGTCTCAGGCTAAGGAGGCGGAGTCTCAGGCTCGTATTCAGGTGGCTGAATTTCAGGCAAATGCTCGCATTCAGAAGGCACAGGCACAAGCTCAGGCACAAATTGAACTAGCTAGGATTCAGGCAGACCATGAGTATCGCATGAAACAAGGTGGAACTGGATCATCTAGCTCTGATGATTTTGATTTGGCTAAAAATGTTAAACTTGTCCCTCCTTTTAATGAATCTGATTTAACAAAGTATTTTCAGTTGTTTGAGAGGGTAGCTACAGGTTTTAATTGGCCTAAAAAGTATTGGCCAGTACTCCTTCAAACCGTTCTCACCGGTAAAGCTCAAGTAACTTATGCATCTTTGCCTCAGGATCAATGTAATAATTATGATGTAGTTAAGAGCTTGATTCTTAAGGCCTATGAGCTTGTTCCTGAAGCCTATAGAGTAAAATTTAGGACAACTTATAAGCAAGATAAGCAATCCCATGTTGAGTATGCAAAAATCAAAGAAGATCTGTTAGAGCAGTGGTTAAATTCTAAGAATGTGGATTCTGATTTTGACAAATTTGAGCAGATGATTTTGCTGGAGGACTTCAAAAGGTGTATTAATAAAGATGTAAGCCTATATCTTGATGAGAAAAGAATAGATAATTTGTCTGATGCTGCAGTTTTAGCTGATGATTATGTTCTCACTCACAAGAGATATTCTAAAGAAAAAAGGAAAGCTGAGAGTAAGTACGTTGCCTCTACTCTGAGTACAGGTAACAGGAAAGAGAATAAAGATGATGTTTCTCAGGAAGTAAATACCAGCTTCACCTCTAGATTTCAGAAGTGTAAATGTACTTATTGTAGTAAGCTTGGTCATACTACGGAGAAATGTTTCAGGAGACAGCGTGATGTGAACAAAAAGGAGTCTTTAAACATTCAGTCAATTGGTCTAGTGTCCACCCTTAAGAGTTCCCAGAATTCTTTAACTGAGTTAACTGAACCTGCTTTGAGGGGTAAATTAAATTCTCATGATGGAGCTCCTCTTTTGAGCAGTAACGTGGGTGACACTCTCAAGAGTTCATGTGCTAATTTCCTGTCTGAAGGTTTTGTCAGTCCTCTGGACAGTAATGACAAGAAATCAGTTAAAATATATCGTGATACAGGTGCTTGCCAATCCCTTATGCTGACCAGTGTTCTAGGCTCTAATGTTAATTCCTCTGATGAAACTGTAATCTTAGAAGGTGTAGGGAATAATTACTTCTCTGTCCCTCTGTGCAGAGTGAATTTAGAGTCTGGTTTTGTTAATGGTTCTGTTATGGTTGGGTTGGTTGAGACACTCCCAATGTCAGGTGTAAGTTTCTTACTTGGAAATGATATTGGTGGAAGTCAAGTGTGTCCAGCTCCTCAGTTGTCTAGTGAGCCATTGGCTGCGGCCCAGGATTGTGGTGTCCCTGATGTGTTCTCTGCATGTGCTGTCACTAGGGCTAAGTCTAAAGTTACTGGTGACTTAGAGGATGATGATGATGATGATGTTATCCTAGCTGACACTTTTCTTGCTAATTTGGACCACTCACCAGATGAGGCAGTACCCCGTAGTGTTGATAATTTGTCTCGTCAAGAGTTGGTTGAGTTGCAGGTTGCTGACCCTGAGTTGAAAGGTCTAGCTAACTTTGCTTGCAGTGAGGAAGAGTCAGCTGGTGCTTCTACTTGTTATTATATAAAGTCAGGAGTACTTATGAGAAAGTGGAAACCCCCAACAGCATCAGCCGACTGTGAATGGGAGGTTGTACATCAAGTTGTCATCCCTCGTGTTTGTAGGCAGGATATCATTAGAGTGGCTCATGATTCCAGTTTGGCAGGACACCTTGGAGTGAGGAAGACTGTGGCACGCATTTTGAAACACTTCTACTGGCCAGGTATCTTCAGGGATGTTTCCTGGTATTGTAAGTCTTGTCACACCTGTCAAGTTGTGGGGAAGTGTAATCAGACCGAAAAGGTTGCACCTCTAGTTCCCATTCCTCCATTTGAGGCGCCATTCACCCGTGTGTTGGTGGATATTGTGGGCCCTCTTCCTAAGACTTCTTCAGGATTTTCTTATGTGTTGACCCTGATTGATATGGCTACTCGTTATCCTGAAGCCATTCCACTTAGAAATATCTCAGCAAAGAACGTGGTTAAGGAAATGCTAGGGTTCTTCACAAAGTTTGCTCTGCCCAAGGAGGTACAGTCAGACCGGGGAAGTAATTTCATGTCAAATGTTTTCAAGCAGTCTCTGAAAGAGTTGGGCATCACCCAGATCACGTCTTCATCTTACCATCCCCAGACTCAAGGAGCGTTGGAGAGATATCATCAAACACTCAAATCGATGCTCAAGAAATACTGTTTGGAACATCAGAAAGACTGGGATAAAGGTCTTCCATTTCTTGTATTTGCCGCAAGAGAATCTCCAAATGAATCACTGGGCTTCTCACCTTTTGAACTACTGTTTGGTCATGAAGTAAGAGGACCCCTTAAGTTACTCAAGGAATGCTGGCTGTCGGAGGAAGATGACGTCAACCTGCTGGAGTATGTGATGAAGTTCAAAGAACGGCTGTCCACTGCTTTACAGCTGGCGAGAGAGAATTTAGGAGCTGCTCAGGAGAAGATGAAGACTTGGTATGATAAGAAGTCCAGGTTACGCCACTTTCAGCCAGGAGATCAGGTTTTGATTCTGCTACCGGTGCATGGGCAACCTGTTCAAGCCAAGTTTAGTGGTCCTTATTTCGTGGAGAAGAAACTCAGTGATGTCAACTATGTCATGTGTGTGTGTGTGTGTGTGTGTGTGTGTGTGTGTGTGTGTGTGTGTGTGTGTGTGTGTGTCTGTGCCCGCGCTCGCGAGCCCCAATTCTTGTGTTCGAACCTCAACCAACTGACTTTTTAAAGTAGGCGCTAGTAGTATGTCCTTGCATGTGTTTCCACCCTGTCTGTTTAACCAGTGACATGTACTGACTGACACATAAACACATCTGTTACAATACTTCGACTTTAACGTGCAGCACTGTATCTATCTGTCCGTCTGTCTATGTATCTGTCTATGTATCTGTCTATCTAACGGGGTGTGGGTGTGAGTGTAGATGGTGTCCCAAGACTTGTATATACTAATTAAGGAGGTGAATGCAACATGACTTCATAATCTCTTTACTCGTTAGCATTATTGATTGACAGCATATATCTGAGGGGGAAATTTGGGTTAGTAAATAAGTTATTCGGACATGTTGCATTCAGCCAGTCATCACCAACCTGCCAAGTGCATTACCTCCACAATAAAAAAAATAAATAAGTATGGGCTAATCATGAATAAAAAACTGCTGTATCAAGAAGGCTCTAATTTTCAACGGTCACTGAACTATTTAATGATGACCTTATGGAGGGAGACCATAAATGCTCATAAGGTCATCGGTAACTACATCTTCATAATTACTGGGAATTGGACTCATTGTGATATAGCGTTATACACAAAGTTAGTAATAGAAATACTTATTGAAGTTAGTACATCGAGTTCTGGGAGAGCTTATGTCTGTATCTAAGTCCATATCTAATTCTATCCATCTCTCTGTCCATCTGGCTATTTATCTATCTATCTATATAACTGTTTGTCTGTCTGTCCATTTATCCATCCATCCATCCATCTATCTATCTATCAGGCTATTCATCTATAATCAATTTATATCGATCTATATACCTATCTATCTGTGTCAGTCTATCTATCTATCTATCTATCTATCTATCTGTATGTATATAGAATGTGTGTATATATAATTGTGTGTGTGTGTGTGTGTGTGTGTGTGTGTGTGTGTATGTGTGATATTCCCCTCACCTTTCTTACGTCCCTTTTATAGAGCTGAGCTTTACCTACTGGGACACAGGATCAAAAGGCGTAGAGCTTTGTACTGTCGGCTCTTTGGTGAGAAGGCTTATTGCTTCTCTCCCTCTTCACTACCTCTTCTTCCTTTGCGTTCCTGGCTTTCATGGCTTTAGAGGAAGGCTACAAGCTTTACACACACACACACACACACACACACACACACACACACACACAGAATGTACTGTACTCAGCGAACGTACAGTACAACAGGATTACGAAATTTTTTGTTTTTTCTTTTCTTGATGATGATGATGATGATGATGATGACGGTGATGACAATAATAATAATAATGATGGTGATGATGATTATGGCACTAATAATAATAATGATGGTAATGATGATGATTGCTTTACATATGAGGCGACAAATTTCCTGAATATATCGTTTGGCCTTGTTCTCTACACCCTCGTCCCTGCTTACCCATTTGTGTGGCTGTATTGTTTCTCTCGCCCCCCTTAATGTGTCGCCCCATTAGTCCTTCTCCACACCTTGCTCCTGTTGTTCTCCCTTTCCCCTTGTGATGGAGATTTGTTCAGACGGGTTCAGAAAGATGTAAACTTACTCAGAAAAGTTCAGAGAAGTATAGAAAGGTTCAAGGAATTTGGAATGGCAAAAAAAGCAAAATAAACGAATAAGTAATTAATTAACAAATATTCAACTTGGTTCAAAGAAAAAATCATAAAAAAAATTGTAGATTAAAAAAGAAAGTTCAAAGAGGGTAAAAAACAAAAAGTTGAAAATTGCTCAGAGCTGAACATAAACATTGAACAAAAGTTTTAAAATGTTCGAAGGAAGGGGAAGATGGCAAGAATAAAAAAAAAAAAAATCGTATCCCATTTGATTATGTCTTTCACTGCGATGGACCTTTCAACGGACTATGAGTGGAGTACAAGAAGCAGGGTTGAAGGCAGGGTTGATAAAAGGAACACCACAGAACACATTTCCTCCTTACTTCTTCGTGCCTGATAAGTTCCTGGTAGACATCCACAGATAATAATGATTAGGTTGGGGGGTATGTTTGTTGGAAAGAGCATTGTCAAACACTAAACGAGAAGAAGAAGCAGTGAAAAGCACACTGCCATATTGCCAAGCTTCTGCCTATTAGAATACTGTTTTTCCCCAAACTGCTTCTCTTTGGAACTTGCTCACCAAGAATATTCCCCCCCCCCCCCCCGACTTCAGTCAGCAGCGGGTAGAGTTCAACTGTTGAGTATTTTTTACGAAGGGAAACGTCTTTACTCTGAAACATTTTTATTTAATTTGTTTGTCTTCCCCTGTTCATTTTCTGTTTAAAAAAATTATAATTGTTGACATTTTTATGCGTACACCGTATAATATAGTACCTTGCCAGCTACCACTGGCCGTAGGAGATACTACCAAGGGAGTGAAATGTGGCAACAAGCTGGATATACGAACACATAATCAGTGTTATGCAGGAACTCAGCCCCGACATCCAAAACGAGGGTGACCAGCCCCGCACATCCCTGAGTGGCATTATATGAGCAATACACTCCATCCACTCTTCAGATATAAACCCTAACAGGCTGAATATGTTTGGCACACCATAACCCACTAATCCACCAGGCGCCATATAGTGGCAAGAAAAAACTAAAATTATGCATTAATTAGGTAAGGAGTTAAAAGAGGAGAGAGAGAGGGAGACTATCTTATGAGTCTGAGGTCATGCGAACTGGGTCATTCTGATATTCATTTTAGATATGCAAACTCCTTATGAATGGGAAGACGCCTTGGCAAACTTCTCTCGCAATATTCAAGGTTTATTATGCCATTTTGCATTTCTATAAAAAAAAAAAAAAAAGAAACAGAAAGGAAGAGAATGGAAAAAAAGTTTCTCGTAATGCTTTAATACGTTTTCTGAGTACAGTACATTCTCTCTCTCCCTC
Organism: Coenobita brevimanus; assembly: GCF_032717465.1. Classification (NCBI taxonomy): domain Eukaryota; kingdom Metazoa; phylum Arthropoda; class Malacostraca; order Decapoda; family Coenobitidae; genus Coenobita; species Coenobita brevimanus. The sequence continues at coordinate 37,383,084 of NC_137069.1, forward strand.
TCTTTCTCTCTCTCTCTCTGCCTTAATTCCAGGGACCAAGATGGAAGAACCACACCTGTCTCAAGATTTACCTGGAGAAAAACAGAGCACATACAAGTACACCTGTTATCATCACCTGCTGATTACCACCTCCAGTACCTGTATGGGGTTTTGCACAAAACTGGAGATAATGAAGCAAGCGCACACACACACACACACACACACACACACACACACACACACACACACACACACACACACACACACACACACACACACACACACACACACACACACACACACACACACACACACACACACACACACCACACACACACACACACACACACACACACACACACACACACACACACACACACACACTGAACCTCATCTTTAGGCGGGAAAGAGGAACATACATAATATTATAATATTTACAAACACACAAGACAGATGATGATGATGATGATGATAATGATGATGATGATGAATATGATAATGATATGTATGTGTATGTATGTATATCGTAGTTAAAAAAAAAAAATGCCCTGAATTGTGATAGATCGCCAACGTTTTAATATTTACAGACACAAAACACTGACTGGCTCGGAACAGCTTCAGGCCACGTCATTACCTGCTAATCACCTGGTCAGCTGAAATTATTTTGTTAATGACACCTGAAAGGAAATACTTATCAGTCCGGCAAAAGCAATTAGACCATAATTATTAGGGTCTATTGATGGTTTTCCTTTGTCATTATGGTTTTTGAGGTGGATGTTCTGATAGATAATTAGATACATAGATGGTCAGATAGACTGATAGGTAGTTAGATAGATATACAGATAGATAGGGACAAATTGACAGATAGACAATAAACGGACGGATAGACAGACAGACAGAGAGACAGGCAGGCACAAACAGATAGATAGATAGGTATGGATAGACAGATACGGACAGACAGACAGACAGACACAGATAGATAGATAGATAGATGGAGAGAGAGGTAGGTAGATAGGTATGGATCTGTAACTAACAATCTTTTTTAAGAGGATGATATATTTTTACCAATTCAGTACGAGGCCATTTTTTTTATATTACTCTTGTCACTACCAGACTATTTTATTCAGCTTCTAAAAATTCTAGAGGTGACAGTGTTCAAAATAGTGTTCAAAATAAATGTTCAAAATACAGTTCAAAATGCAGTGTTCAAAATAAGTGTTTAAAATAGTGTTCAAAATATGTTCCAAATAATGTTCAAAATAGTGTTCAAAAAACGTTCCAAATAATGTTCAAAATAGTGTTCAAAATACATGTTCAAAATACAGTGTTCAAAATAATGTTCAAAATGGTGTTCAAAATAGTGTTCAAAATACAGTGTTCAAACTACAAGAAAGTCTCCCATAAGCTGTATAAAATCGTCTGAAGATAGGAATAAAATAGATAATCTCGGTAAGGGAAGGAGTGAACCCTTCCTAAACGATTACCTGTTCTTTCAAACCTCTTCAGGTCAAATACGCCCCTTGTATTCCATCCTTTATTGTTACCAGACGATTGTATTAAAGTTAGTGTAGCACCAGAGAAATGATGGGATAAATACAGGCTGATAACCACTTCAGTTTGAAAAGATTATCCTCAGTGCAACGCAGATGTGTGGGTAGATTGCGTTTGTAAATGTGTGGACAGGTGTGAGCAGGTGTATGGATAGGTTTTGGTACGTGTGGGTAGGTGTGGGAAAATGTGTGTGTTTATATGTGTGTGGGTGTGTGAATAGGTGTGTAGGTAGGTGTGGACAGGTGTGTGGGTGTGTTGACAGGTGTGAGCAGGTGTGCGGATTGGTTTTAGTAGGTGTGGGAAAATGTGTGTTTCTAATGTGTGGGTTTGTGAATAGGTGTGGGCGTAGGTGTGGAGAGGTGTGTGGGTAGGTGTGAGTGTGTGGATGTGTGTGTATGAGTGTGTGGGTAAGTGTGGACAGGTGTAGGTAGATGTATGGACAGGTGTTGATAACTGCGTGTAAATGGGGCAGGTGTAGACAGGTGTGTGTACATGTACGGACAGGTGTGTGTCGTTATTGGCAGGTGTAGGTAGTTAGAACAGAAAGCACGTAAAGATGTCAAGAAAAACACACAAAACCCATAACCACGGACGCACTATTTGTAGGACACTAGACTCTGAAGCACCCTCTTAGCCAGCTGGTGTTATGGTGTTGTGAGGCGCGGGTGGACTGGGGTAGAAGGTGGTGTGAGGAGAGGTTGAGAGGTGGTGTGGGGGAGAGAAGAGGTGGAGGAAAAGTGGTATTAAGGAAGGAAGAAGTGGAGAAAAGGTGGTGTATGGAAGTAAAGGCATGTCAAGGTAAATAGTGTGATGTAATGTTGATAAGGTGAGATAAGGTGAGGTGATGTAAATGGTTGTCGTGTAAAATGAGGTTACAGGATAAATGGAGCACCAACATTAAAAGAAAGAAAAAAAACGAAATGTTTGTTTAGAAGTTATGTAAACAGTTGATGACAATAAAAATATCATGGCAGCGTAACAACGGACGTCACTGCTGTAAATTGTGTAGGCAAAAGTACGCGGAAATATGTTGGAGAAGACAATATCAGGACTGGAATTATTAACTCTTGCATTACAGCGGCATCTTCAATACCTGAGCGGCAAAACATGTAAATGAGAGCAACACGAGTTTGTCTATCTCTATCTATCTGTCTACTGCCAGACTCCTCAACCCGTTCGGGGTGGCCACAAACAAATCGCCTCCACGTCGCCCTGTTCCCCGCCATCATTTCACTGCCCCTTTCTCATATACCTCTCCACTCCATCCCTTCATCTCATCCTCAGCCTCCCCCTCCCTCTCCCTCCCTCCACCTCACTCACATACACTCTCTTCGTCAGTCTTTCACTCTCCATCCTCTCCACATGGCCAAACCACCTCAGTGTATTCCTCCTAATGCTTCCCGTCACATTCACATCCACACCACAACGCTCCTTTATAACCTCATTTGTCAGCCTGTCTCTCTTTGTGACTCCACAGGCTCCTCTTAGATAACTCATTTCCACTGCTCTCACTCTTGACTTGTGTCCTTCTAACAACGTCCAAGCTTCACTTCCATACGTTAGAGTTGGTATCACAATACTGTCATGTAGTAATTTTTTTCACTTCCATGCTCAATTCCCTGTTTTTTATCACTGCTTTCAAGGAACCAGCAACCTTTCTTCTCTGCTGTACCCTTTCAAGCACTTCACCCTCCAAACCTCTATCCTTACTCATCACACTACACAGGTACTTAAACGTACTCACATTTTCCAATTCTTCCCCATCCAACCTAGCTGTACATTCACTGACTTCACCTCTCTCAAAGACCATCACTTTACTCTTCCCTATATTCACCTTTAGATTCCGTTTCTTACACACTCTCCCAAACTCATCCACCAAGCCTTGCAGCTCCCATATGTCTTCACTCAACAACACAGTATCATATGCAAACAACAGTACAGGGAGTTTCCAAACACTACCCTCTTTCACCAGGGCCACTCCAACATCCACTACCCTACCTTGTACCTCTTTTATTACCCCATCCATGTACAGATTGAACAACCATGGAGACATGACACATCACTGTTTCAATCCAACCTTCAAAGAGAAAAATTCACTCAGTTCACCATCCACACACACTGCAGCCTTAGCATCATCATACATACTCTTCACAGCATTCAAGAACTTCCCATCTACTCCATATATTCTTAATACTTTCCACAGTCCTTGTCTATCGACCCTGTCATATACTTTCTCCAGATCCATGAAGGCCATGTACAACTTCTTTCCCTTCTCTAGAAACTTTTCCACTAAAGATCTAAGAATGAATATCTGATCTACACAACCTATAGCCTCCCTGTTCTTCTCCAATTAATTCCTATGTTCTTTCTCTAACTCTGTCAATAAGTATCCTACCATACACTTTTCCTATTATACTAAGAAGACAAATGCCCCTATGATTACCACACACTTCTTTTCCCCCCTTTTCCTTTGTACAAGGGAATAATTATACCCGGTACCTGACTTCCAATCCTTCGGGACTCTACCTTCCTCGCAGGCCAATCTGCACATCTTCTACATCCATTCTACTACTATCTCTCCCCCATGCTTCAGCATTTCACCACACACTCCATCAATTCCTGGGGCTTTCCCCAATTTAACTATCTTCATTGCTTCCACAACTTCTATCCTACTGATTTCTTCCTGTCTTCTCACCTCCCTCAATCTCCCTGCCATTCCCCAGCCACTTATACTCGCATTACCTCCATCCTCTATGTTCAACAATTCCTTAAAGTGTTCTCTCCATCTGCTCACTTTTTCTCCCTTCTTCACTAGTCATCTACCATTTTTATCTTTCACTCACCAGCTAACGTCACTTCCACCCTGTTTGACTCTCTTTTCCTCTTTCCAGAACATTTTCTTACATTCCCTCCAATTTACACTCAAATTCCTTCCAAATTCCTCATCCACTCTCTTCTTACTCTCTCTTACTAATCTTTTCACCTCTCTCTTTCTTTCTACATATAACTCTCTCTTCCGCCTCTCAACTTCTTCCACGCCCCTATTTCTCATCCATTCATTGTACGCTTTCTTCTTTTGTGCCACAGCCTGTCTCACCTCTTCATTTCACCATGCTGTTCCTTGCACCCCCCCTCCATCTTCTCTTCATCCCACACACCACATCACATGCTGCACATATTTCTTCTGTGAATATCCTGCACACACCTTCCACGTCCCCCATCTGCTCCAATTCATATTTGCCCAATCGTTCCTCCACTTCTCTTATATTCTGCCTTTTTCTCATCCTCTTGTAACCTTTCCACTCTCCTTGCAAACACTCCTTCCCGTCCTTCCCTTCTTGTATTTCTCCATCTTATTTGGATCTTGATTCTGGCCACCACCAAGTAGTGGTCAGAAAGTCCACTCCCCCAACCTCGATAAGCTCTTGCATCTATTACACATCTTCGCATCCTTTCATCAACACACACATAATCAATCATTGCCTTCCTTTCATTCATTTCACCACCCACCCTTCTCATCACTCGCCATGTATACCTGTGGATCATTTTATGCCTGAAGAGGGTATTGGCTATCACCAACTCCCTCCCAGCACAAATGTCCACTAACGCACTGCCATTCTCCTCTATCTCAGTAGACACATCCCACTCACCAACTATTCCATCCACCTTCACATTCCCTACTTTACCATTCATATCACTGATCAAAAACACTCTCATTCCTTCCAAACTTTTCCATAAACACTTCCACATTTGTCCAGAACTCTTCTCTCACTCTGCCTGCACGATCTTGCGTTGGCGCATACACACATAATTGCCCACATTTGTCATGCCCCCCCCCCCCATCATCCATTCTAAGGCGGTGGGCGGAAAGGGGCGGAGCATAAGGGACACGTTGCCTGGCGCTGGATGTACCTCAAAGCTAAATAAACCCGCCTGGCATTAGCTGGAATAGAAAGCTAGAGTTGTTCCGAGAATGAGAGGCTGAATGACGACGGTACCGACAATCACAGGCTCCTATAACTCGCCTTTACCTGAACAGAACCACGTGACGCTAACTGGAAAAAGAATAACAGAGTTTTCCCAAATATGATAAGGTTAGTGTCTAAATCAAAAAAAGAAAACTGCACTATAATGAGTTGCAAGGGAAAATATATGCATGGAATCGCGTGTGAAATATCCCTTAAAATATCAAAAAAGGTAAATACATAGATGGGTGGGTGGCTATTTACTTACTGTGATGGGCATGTAGACAGGCATTAAGTTACGCGAATTTGCACTTGATTCTTTGTTTGCGCGAAAAATATCAGTTTAAAAGTCGTTAGTCCAACTCACAGGCATGTTAGAGAGAGAGAGAGAGAGAGAGAGAGAGAGAACGCCCTAGTCTTTCTCCAAGCCGCCTCCCTTCATTTTCTATTCTACTTTCTTCCCCCTTCTTCTCTTTCTCTCTCTCTCTCTCTCTCTCTCTCTCTCTCTCTTTCTGGCGAATTTTCAGCAAACGACACTGATGATCCTGATCCGTGGCCAAATAAATCCATCGTTGCCATTTGCTACGGATTTGCTATCCTGATTTTCAAAGTCCATAAAGAGAGAAGCAAAGAAGGCGACAGGACTTTGGCAACCGACTGTGCTTCATTCTATCCTTTCCTCTTCTATTCCTTGCTCCATCTCTCCTTCCTCCTTCTATTCCTTGCTCTATCTCTCCTTCCTCCGTTTATTCCTTGCTCTATCTCTCCTTCCTCCGTTTATTCCTTGCTCTGTCTCTCCTTCCTCCGTTTATTCCTTGCTCTATCTCTCCTTCCTCCTTCCTTTCCTTGCTCTATCTCCCCAAACCTCTATTATATCAGCACTTCTTCCTGTCACTCCATATCCGACCTCCTCATCCACTCCTCCAGTCTATCAATCCATCTCAGTCTTTCCTTCTTCAATGTTCATGTCTCTCAAAACATCATCATTATCACCACCACACCGTCATGCTATACAGCTGTCCTCCCCCATGCACCCTTCCAACATCTTCCACCTCCTTCTCTCATCAACATCTCCAAGCCTCTCCATTACTCCTCCTTATCATCCATCACACCACTCCAACCCCCTCCTACACGTACTTCCATATCTTAATCTTCCATCTCAGTCTCTACCTTCCTTCGTTAATTCATCTTCCAATTCTTCCATCCATCCCTATTACTATTTATCACTATAGTTCTTTCACATTAACTTGGCCCAGATTTTTGTCCTTTCGCAGCTTATTTCTCGTTACGTAGCGGCAGAAGAAGACAGTACTATGGCTCTACGTCCTTCCCGTAGCACTTCTTCGTGACTAGCACTATATTCTAATGTTTGTCCATTGCACTAACTCAGCATTCATTAAGGAGAGATAGCAATTTTAGGCCAAGTTAGAGAAGAAAAGGTATAGTCTGTCTTGCTACTCCACGCCACCCTCCCTCATCTGTTTTCCTTTATCCAGCTCATTCTCTTTCTCTTATTAGATTTAATGGGTTAATAGGGAGTGTCTTAGCCACTTCACAACGAGGAGGGTCGATGGAAAGGAGTAAAAATGATCTGGAAGGGACAGGAATAAATAATAATAATAATAATAATAATAATGATAATAATAATAATAATAATAATAATAATAATAATAAGTACCAAAAATAAATCATCACCATCAGCAGCAGCAGCACCAGCACCACCACCAGAACCACCACCATCAGCATCCAGACCTCCTTCCCCCACAAAATTGTAATATAACTTCATAATAACAACAACAAAAACAACAACAACAACAATGAAAATAATGATAAAAATGGTAATAATATTAATAATGATGATGATGATGATAATAATAATAATAATAATAATAAAAATAATAATAATAATAAATAATAATAATAATAATGATAATAATAATGATAATAACAGTAATGATAATAATACAATCACCATGTCACGAGTCGGCGCGATTTTATATTTAAATAAACTCGTGACATTGAACTTGGTGGGAAACCGCGAATTGTAATGGAATCCCAGTATTTATCACTCAGTCAACTGCCACGTATTCACCCGATCAGGAGTGTTTTCAGAACAATTTTTCACTGTGTCATAAGTGATCGTCTTTGTGCGCACTTTAGCACCTCTGCTGAGTGATTTGTTATGGACGTGTTTCACTCCTCCTAGCCGTTAGCAAGTGCAGCTCGACACTCGCCTCCCTCTCACGATTTGAACTCAGTCAAGATTTGAGAGCCGTGGAAGCAGGTTAGCAGCGTGTGTGTCGCAGCGTCCTTCCTCAGCCGACGCCCAGTTCCCGCCTCCGCCGTTGTCCAGTTCCTGAATTCCCACCTAGCGTGATTTGGCGGGAGGCTCAGCGTGTGCAGCGTCCTTCCTCAGCAATGACGCCCAGTCATCCGCTTAGTCCACTTTTTTTACCAGTATTTCTTTTCGTTTTTCCTAGGTGTAAGAGTTTAGCTTTTGAGTGAGCGAGTGAGTGCGATCTAATTTTGAATTCATTTTCAAACATGTAATGTAAATTTGTTTCATCGTAATTAATAAATTTTCAGTTCTTTTCTTTGAGCTTAATGTAATGTAAACTCGTGTTTTATTTCTCCATTAAGCTTATTTTAGTTATAGCTCCTAGTTTGCATAAACACTTTGCATAATTCATAACTGGTACTTAGGCCAGTCCTTTTGTATTAGCTTAAAATCCGTTGTGCAACCAGTAGTTAATTTTTTTTTTTTATGTGAGGAAGAAGAAACCAAAGGCAACGAGCCTGCAAAACTATTCCTTCCAAGAAAAAAACAAAATATAAGAGAGAGCCGAATTCAAGATCCGATCATTTCGAGATGCCTGGACACACTGCGTTTGAAAAACTGGAGATCATAGGAAGTAGGAAATACAGACAGAGGGAGACAGTTCCAGAGTTGACCTTTTGCATAAATGAAGGACTGGGAGTAACGGTTAACTCTTGCATTAGAGAGTTGGACAGAAAAGGGATGAGAGTTTACTGCTAGACGAGTGCTACACGCCCGTCGTAAGGGTGGAGGAATGCATGCAGATAGTTCAGAGAAGCAGTGACCATTGAAGTAGCGATAGAAAAGAGATAAAGATGCAACAGTGCGGCAAAGAGACAAAGGTTGAAGGGAGTCAGTAAGAGGAGGAGAGTTAATGAGGCGAAAAGCCTTTGACTTCACCCTATTGAGAAGAGCTGTATGTGGGGAGCCTCCCAACACATGAGAGTTGTACTCTACACAGGGGCGGATAAAACCCCTGTATAGAGTCAACAATTGTGCAGGGATAAAGTAGGAACGGAGTCGGCTTAGCACACCCAATCTCTTGGAAGCAGATCTTACAAGAGATGTAATATGATCTTTCCAAGACAAGTCCCGAGTAAATGAAACCCCAAGCATGTTCAAGGATGATGCAGGATTAAGCTGAATATTATCAAACATTAGTGGGTATACCTGTGGAAGATTTTGTCAGGTTGATTGGTGCAAAAACTGAGCCTTTGATGCATTAAAAACAACAAGATTATTTTTACCCCAGTTAGAGATACGAGCCAAGTCAGACATAAGGTGTGCTCTAGCCTCATCCCTTGTTTGTTGAAGTAACTGCTGAGATGGACGTTGCTGGAATCGAATGGAAAGGTGAAGGGTGGAGTCGTCAGCGTATGAGTGGATAGGGTTAGATGTACAGCTTAGAAGGTCATTGATAAATAAAAGGAAGAGAGTTGGTGATAGGACAGAGCCCTGAGGAACACCACTGTTAATAGATCTAGGACAAGAACGATGGCCGTCTACAACAGCGGCTATAAAATGACCAGAAAGGAAGCTAGAGATGAAGGCACAGATAGAAGGATAGAAACCCTAAGAGGGCAGTTTGGAAATTAAAGATTTATGCCAGACTCAATCGAAAGCCTTAGAGATGTCAAGTGCAATGGCAAAGCTTTCGCTAAGGTCCCGAAAGGAGGATGACCAGGAGTCTGAAAGTAGGTGAGAAGATCGCCGGTGGAGCGTCCCTGACAGAACCCATACTGACGATCAGAAAGAAGGTTGTGATAGGAAAGATGCTTTATAATTTTTCTATTACAAACAGACTCGAAAACTTTTGAGATACAGGATGCTAAAGCAATTGGACGATAGTTAGAGGGTTGGGAATGGTCACCCTTCTTTGGGACTGGCTGAATGAGAGCAAACTTCCAGCAAGAAGGAAAGGTACAAGTTGACAGACAGAGGCGAAAGAGTTTGCCTAGGCAGGGTGTAAGCACAGAAGCACAGTTCTTGAGAACAACAGGAGGGACTCCATCAGGCCCATATGCCTTATTAGTATTGAGGCCTGTGACAGCAGAAAATACATCAGCTGAAGAAATTTTAATGTCAGCCATGAAGAAGTCAGAGGGGGGAAGTGATGGTGGAGCAGCACCGGAATCGTCTAAGGTGGAATTGGAGGAGAAAGTCTGAGCGAAGAGATCTGCTTTTTCAGTAGAAGAAATAGCTACAGAGCCATCAGAGTAGAAAAGAGGAGGGAAGGATGATGAGGTAAATTTGTTAGAAAGGTTTTTGGCAAGGTGCCAGAAGGAGCGGGAAGAATTTGAGTTAGAGAGTTGAGAGCACTTAGTATGGATGAAATTATTTTTAGCAGTGCGAAGAACAGACTTAGCACGATTCCGGGCAGAAACGTATAAAAGATGTGTTTCAGGGGTGAGTTGGCTCCGGTACCTTTTGTAGGCCCTCTCGTTGTTGCGGACAGCATTAGAACAAGCGTGATTAAATCAAGGCTTTCGTGCATTAGTCAGGGGATATGAGAAAGGAATGTATGCTTCCATGCCCGAAAGAATAACCTCCGTAATGCACAAGGCACACCCAGATGGCTCCCGGCCACGGAAGCAATAATCATTCCAGGGAAAATCAAAGAAGTACTGCCTGAGGGCTTCCCAGTCCGCAGCTCCAAAGTGCCACAGACGACGTTTCATGGAGGGTCCGCAGGCCGTACTGGAGCAATAGGACAGGTTAAGGTGATGAGGTTGTGATCGGAGGAGCCCAACGGAGAGAAAAGATTAACAGTGTAAGCAGAAGGATTAGTTGTAAGGAAGAGGTCAAGTATGTTGGAACTCTCTCCAAGGCGATCAGGGATGCAGGGTGCTGTACAAGCTGCTTTAGGTCATTAAAGATAGAAAAGGTGTAGGCTTGTTCACCAGGTGGATCAGTGAAAGGAGAGGAGAGCCAAAGGTGTTGGTGATCATTGAAATCTCCTAGAATGGAGATTTCAGAGAAAGGAGAAATGGATAAAATGTGTTCCATCGTAGAAGTAAGATAGTCAAAGAATTTTTGATAGTCAGTAGAATTAGGAGATAAGTAAACAGCACAGATATATTTAGTCAGAGAATGACAGGAAAGCCTAAGCCAGAGTGTAGAGAATTCGAAAGAATCAAGTTCAGGAACATGAGAGCAAGATAAGTTGTTGCGTATATATACACACCAGCCACCTTTGGCTTTGAAATGAGTATAGAGAAAGTAGGAGGATACAGAAAAAGGTCTGCTGTCAGTTGCCTCAGACAGCTGAGTCGCAGTTAGAAAAAAAAGGTGAGGTTTAGAGAAAGAGAGGTGGTGCTCAACAGAGCAAAAGTTAGAGGAAAGGCCACGAATGTTGCAGAAATGAAGAAGAAGAGAGTCAGACAGTGGTTCCAGGCATCTTGAGTTATCACCGGGAGAGGGGCAGCACCAGCAAGAACCTGTTTATCATTAATAGCATTAGTTATTGATTGTCAGGGGTGGAGTCACTTTCTCCAGAGGCCAACAGTACTAATAAACAGCACGTGTGAGTAATTAGTCTCTGCTGTGTACTGTTGAGAAAGTTCATAAATTCTCTTCCTTAGAGAATCGGTGAAGTAAGTCATATAAAGTAATCATTGCTTGGTTCTCACAAGTCAATACTTTGTCCCTGTTCTCAAGTATTATTGAATGTTTTTCATTAATATATCATAATCATAAAAATCCCGTGACAATTGGCGACCTCATTCCAGGATATTAACTCCTAGCTCTAAAGTTATTAATGAGATAATACTCACTCACCATGTTTAAGTATTTATCATCAAAGTCTATAGGCACTATTTTACTGGTGATAATTAACACAGTTCTATTAATTTACGTAATAGTTTTCAGAGTCAGTTATTTGTTTAATTTTCTTTCTTTGCCGGTTTAATTAGATAAAACTGGTCACCACTAACCTGTGCCTATATTCTTTATTCTCGATTATTGGGATCTTTCTCTCCAAATTGCAGTCAGTACTGAGTCTCTAGTTCATTTAGATTGAGTTAGCATCATGACTACTAACGTCTATGTACAGGAAGCCAAAGTTATGAGGCTTACAGACCCCACAGTAGTAAAAGATTATGTCCTATCTCGGTTTAATTACGAGCAGCAACGCGAGAATGATGCTCATGAAGAGCATCGAATTCAGTGTGAGGAACGCGAAAAAGAACGTGAACACGAGCAAAAACAACGAGAACACGAGCAAAAGCAATGCAAACTCGAGTTAGAACAAAGTGAGAGAGAACATGAATACGAGCGTGAACAACGAGACAGAGATCGAGAACACGAACGTGCCGAGCGAGTAGCATGCGAAAAACATGAACTTGAAGTGCTGAAGCTCAAGTGAGATTCCTTGGCTTCAGACACATCTGGTGCAGCTGGCCCAAGCTCCACGAGTGCTATCCCTGCACTTATTATGGCGACCCCACACATCAAGCTTCCTCCATACAAGGAAGGCAACCGAATTGAGCCATACATAGCTCGTTTTGAAGACATGGCTCAACTTTACCAGCTGGATGATGCAGCTAAGCAGCTTCAGTTTCTTAGCCTGTTTGAGGGCCTTGCTCTCGATATTCTCCACAGAATTCGTGGAGACAACCTCACATATGAGATGATGAAGGCCGCACTCGTCAAAGTGTACGGTCTCACAGTTGACGACGCCAAGAGTCAGTTCATGAGGGCGCATTTACTGGAAAAAGAGACTGCCGTTCAGTTTCTTGACCGGCTTACTGCTTACTTAGATGAGTGGATGGAGAAAGATGAAACTCCTTCCACGTTTGAGGGGATAATCGACCTTTAGCTGCGCACGCAGCTAGAAAAGTCGTGGCCTACTGAACTTATGGCTCAGCTTAAGATCTGCCAGGTAAGAGATGCCAGCCAAATGGTAAAAAAGGCTGATGCATTCTTCACTGCATACGGGTATCAAACTCTCAAGCAGCATACCTGGAATAGGAAACCTGATAAATCTGGGAAACCGTCTCAGACTGAACCCCAGCAACAAGGCCATTCTCAGAATAATGGCCAAGGTCCAAAACTGCAGAGGAAGGACCAGGGGCAAAACACCCAGTAACCTGAGTGGAAGCGGTACAACAGGTACCCTAACCAGCAGCAGTATCAGCCACGCAACCGACCGTCGGGACTGTCCTTTTCAGCACCAGCTCAAGTGAGTAGGAGGCAGGAGGCTAACGCAGCTTTCATTCCTCAGCAGCGGCACGGTGGTCACGTCCCTACCAGTACGGGTACTCCCCCACAGTTCTTTAGTCCCACAGCAACAGTGAACACTCTGCCACACGAGGTCAATGCTCCATCTCCCCCGACAGTGAGTACAACCCCTCAAGCATCTAATTCTCAGGGCATCATGTTTGCCCCATCATTTATTCAGCAGCCTAATCAGTGGCTAGCTGCTTCCTCCACAGGCCCTCCCACAGGTGACAGTGCCTTCCTTGTTCAGCCAGGGTTTGTGGGAGATATTCCTGTAAAGGTTATGAGAGACAACAGTTTCTCAGGTTGCTCTGTCAGACAGAGTCTAGTTCAGCCTAAGCAGTACACAGGTCGACAGATCCAAGCTAACCTTATTGATGGATCAGTGAGATTGTTCCCTGAGGCACGTATCCAGGTGGCACCTCCATTTTACACTGGTATGACACTCGCAGTTGTCATGCCAGAACCTTTATTTGACCTAAAAATGGCAATATTCCCGGTGCCAAGTATAGTTGCACTGAAGATGACGCTACTCAGACTTCGGCTACGGTAACACGAGCCATGGCTGAGGCTCCAGACTTTGTCACCCCGATGACCATTGAATCACTGCAAGCCAAGTTGTTGTTCAAGAACAACATACTGACCCAACACTTGCTGCTGTGCAAAAGAAACAAAAGGGTAGAGTGATTAAGTATTCACGGGGAGGTCAAGCCAAGTTTCTTCGTAAACAAGGACGGCTGTACCGTTAGTCACGAACACCCCAGGGCGAGGTTCGACTGCAGTTCGTCATTCCCGCTAAGTACTGCCAAGCAGTGTTAGAATGGGGTCATTGTTCAGCATCAGGAGGTCACCTGGGCAAAAGGAAAACCCAGGGCCATATCCGAGCTGACTTTTTCTGGCCAGGGATGGGACGAGAGATAGATAGTTTTGTGCGTTCCTGCAATGTGTGTCCACGTACCACTAATCAGGGACATGTCCTTCCTGTGTCGTTCGAAACCACACCCATAATCTCTGAGTCAGTTGAGAGACAGGACAGTGGTGAAGTGGGTGCAGACCTGACGTCTTGCCCGTTGGCCCCACAGGACACAGTATGTCCATGGCCTGTACATACATATGTACCGTAAGTTAAGGAGAGTTTGAATACCCCGCAGAGACAGTCCGAGGCTGTGTATGAATTACCTTGTGGAATGTCTTGAGCTGTGGGCCTCTCTGAGGATTCCTGGAGAATGCACATTATCCACATGAGTGTTCACACCCACGGTGGGTGTTAAAATGTGACCTGCCCGAGATTGTGTAGGGATTCTCAGCTTTCTAATGTTAATTGTAAGTATAGGGTTTAACCAGTAAACTGGGTCCCTAGCGAATTGCAGCATTTGATGTCCTGCAGAAACGCTAGTCTTTTTGCTCTTGACCACGTTCCCTGGTTAATTTAGCGAATTGCAGCATTTGATGTCCAACAGAAATGCCCAGTCTTTTCGCTAATTAAGTTTAGGGTTTAACCAGTAAACTGGGTCAGCGTTTGATGTCCTGCAGAGTCGCCTTGACTATGTGTCCTAGTTAATAATGTAAATAGTGTACTTTTTGCAACATAAGTACTGATTGCTAGGCAGAGAGAGAGAAATGACACTTTTGATGCTCCACCTTGATTGCTTTCGCAGGTGCAGCTGGTGGGTGCACCATTGCCATGCAGAACAGCTGATCGTCCATGACGCATGCTGCCGCCTCTTCTCTTCTGTCTCGTCATCATCATTTACTATTGATTTGCATTATGTAATTTTACACATAGGTACAGTTACAACACAACAGTCACACCTACACCATGTATTACATACATCACGCTACATAACAATTAGTTGTTAATGTAAATGTAGCAAACTTTTCGCTCAGTTTGACCTGAGTACAGGATTTTTCACCGTCGTCACGGAGTTTTTCCCTCAAGCTTGCTTCTATTAATGTAAATACAAGTTTTTTTTTTTTTTCGCTCACTGGCGACTGTGACTTTCTCCTGTAGCAGGATAGCACACACACCGCAGTGTGAATCTTGTGTGACTGAGTTAGGATTTATATGTATGTATATTGAATTTTTTTTTTCCCCTGAGAAAAAAAAAATTCATTTCGATGGGGCATAATGTCACAAGTCGGCGTGATTTTATATGTAAATAAACTCATGACATTGAACTTGGTGGGAAACTGCGAATTCTAATGGAATCCCAGTATTTATCACTCAGTCAACAGCCACGTATTCACCTGATTGGGAGTGTTTTTAGAACAATTTTTTACTGTATCATAAGTGATTGTCTTTGTGCGCGACTTGAGCACCTCCGCTGAGTGATTTGTTATGGGCGTGTTTCGTTCATTCTAGCCGTTAGCAAGTGCAGCTCGACACTCGTCTCCCTCTCACGATTTGAACTCAGTCAAGATTTGAGCGCCATGGAAGCAGGTTAGCAGTGTGTGTGTGGCAGCATCCTTCCTCAGCCGACGCCCAGTTCCCGCCGCCACCGTTGTCCAGTTCCAGAATTCCCACCTAGCGTGATTTGGCGAGAGGCTCAGCGTGTGCAGCGTACTTCCTCAGCAACGACACCCAGTCATTCGCTTAGTCCACTTTTCTGACCAGTATTTTCTTTTCGTTTTTCCTAGGTTTAAGAGTTTAGCTTTTGAGTGAACGAGTGAGTGCGATCTCCTTATTTTGAATTCATTTTGAAACAAGTAACGTAAATTTGCTTCATCGTAATTAATAAATTTTCAGTTCTTTTCTTTGAACTTAATGTAATGTAAACTCGTGTTTTATTTCTCCATTAAGCTTATTTTTGTTATAGCTCCTAGTTTGCATACGCTTCACATTATTCATAACTGGTACTTAGGCCAGTCCTTTTGTATTAGCTTAAAATCCGTTGTGCAACCAGGAGTTAATTGCACCAGCAGGAACCTGTTTATCATTAATAGCATTAGTTATTGATTGTCAGGGGTGGAGTCACTTTCTTCAGAGGCCAAGAGTACTAATAAACAGCACGTGTGGTCACCTAGACACGAGAGGCACCCAGTTTCTTGCTGCAGCAACCACAAACCCACAACATCCACTACAGTACATGACAGCACATCCACCCACACCAAGGAACATCAAAATAACACCCAGCACACGATACCATACACATATACTGTCATCTCTCCCCCCTCGTCCACCTCAGACCAGCTTCCAGAAGCATATCCACACTCAGATCACTCGTCGCTCCATTCAGTCACTTAAAGACAACACACAGCTGCATGCACAGCCTCCTGACATCCACCCTTCTGAATCCTATCTTCCTCGTGAGGACAGGGTCCACCTGGCCAGGCTGAGATTTGGGCACCATCCAGCCCTCTTAACCCCTACACAGCGGGCTTGTTTACCAATGACTTGCGTGTGCCGCGGGGTTATTTGGGCTCCGACAGACTCTCAAAAAATATTTGCCAAAAATCAGTTATTAGTCCTAGAATAATAAAATTACATATGCTTATGGCACATACCTTCAGCTTTCTCCTGGAATGATTGTTGAGCCTTCGTCGGTTACCGTAGGACTTGTGGAGACCTCTGAAGTAGGGTAACGAAGCCTCCACTTTACACTTCCCGACAACCCGTAATATGATTACCACAGCCAGATACAAACACTATAAACACTATTCTACAATTTCCAAGTAGTTTGGGATCCATACTCAAAAAAAAAAAACACTGTGAAAGCAATGGAAATTATGAGCGCATCTGATCGTCGCACTGGCACTAGTTCGCTCTTGGTAGTCTGTCATTTATTATTCATAAAACCCCTCACACTTTAAATTTCTATTACTATATAACACTTATATATATCTACAGTCTTTATCCATAAGTTTCCTTCAGTAGTATTAGTTTATTGTCACTGTAGGGATTCAATTTCTTTCAGTAAAATACGTAGCATTCACTTTCTCGTCCTGTATACTGGCATTGAGAGTGAATGTCACTTTCATCTTCACTCTCATAACTCATAGCATTCAGACATGCTAGAGTGAAACTTTCACTTTCATTACTCCTAGGGTATATACTCGTATTCTTATAATACTACTCATTTACATTTCTATTTACGTTCTCTATTTTATTTACGTTATTTACATTTCTATTTTATTTACACTGTGTTGTGCACTGTCACTTGAAATAACTTATAAAACTATTTTCCATTGTTCACGTATATTTACATTCATTACTTTCACTTGCTGTTTACACATTATTTACAATTCCACTTGCACTGTTTTACTCAATAGAAAGATTGTAGTCACTCTTTTATCAATTGTCAGCCCTTTACCTCTTTCCACACGAGGTTTAGTAGGGGGTAAAGGTCACAGGGCCATTTGCATGGGGGTGAAAAAAGGCCTTGAAGTCAGCAAGAAGAAACATACGTACTCTCGGTTCGGAAGATGAGAGTGAACTGATAACGGAGGACCAGCGTGGAGGCCTGCTAGGAGTTATTCAGAGTTACCAATATTAGTTCTTGAAACAGCTAAGTCTAGCACTGATATGATTGGCAGGAAATCTAGACAATACATTATAAATTTGGTATATCCAGGTGAATGTAAATATCACTTAGGCTTCTCCCTTCCCTCCTTACATGTATATTTATTACGAAAATAGATTAGAGGCCTACTTAGGAGATATATATTCAGAGCTACCAATGTTATATCTTGAAACAGCTTTGTCTAGCACTGATATGATTGGCAGGAAATCTAGACAATACATTATAAATTAGGTAGTTCCAGGTGAATGTAAATATCACTTAGGCTTCTCCCTTCCCTCCTTACATGTATATTTATTACGAAAATAGATTATACGGCATATTTCAAGGGGAAAAAAACAGCGAAAATTAGCGAACGAGTGCACGTGAGGTGTTGTCAGGTGATAATTAGCCAATTTCAGGTGTATGGCACTCTCACTTACCTTATTCCTTTCTTGTATATATTATTTGGTATAAGAATAGGACATAGGGCTTATTTCAATGGATGAAATCAGTGAAAAATTCCAGGGAAGATTTACTTAGCGTAGCACGGCCGGGCAGGCGAGAGGATAGGGTAATGGAGGGGGGGTAGGGATGGGAGTCAAGAACGGGGAGAAATGGCTAAATTGTCAACAATGGATGGGAGTACAGATGAGATTAGGAGTGCTGACTAGTGTTGGACATTGACAGTACTGATAGATGATACAAGCCCCCACTTGGAAGCCCGGGTGAATTCAAAATAACACAGAATCACAAAAGCGACACCCCGCGGTATGATCCCTTGCTCCCAAGCGTCACGAAAGTGACGCCCCGCGGTTAAGGGGTTAAGCTACCAGAAAAGGCTGGATGACTCTGTCGCTGATGCCTGTCGAGGATACAACTCGTCACCCCATACTATTAAGCACATTATGGAAGACTGCATTGCACACAACCACCTATGCCAACAACACAACATACACTCTTTGAGAGCTCTGTGGGAAAGCCCGGTCTCGGCCCCGGCCTTCCTAAGGGACCTGGGGCTGTTCGGCCAGACTGCCTAGGGAACAACTACTACTACTACTACAGCACGTGTGAGTAATTAGTCTCTGCTGTGTACTGTTGAGAAAGTTTATGAATTCTCGTCCTTAGAGAATCGGCGAAGTAAGCGACATAAAGTAATCATTGTTTGGTTCTCACAAGTCAATTCTTTGTCCCTGTTCTCAAGTATTATTGAATATTATTCATTAATATATCATAATCATAAAAACCCCGTGGCACACCACCACCATCACCTCTACCACCACCACCATCACCTCTACCACCACCACCACCACCACCACCATCACCTCTACCACCACCACCACCACCATCACCTCTACCACCACCACCACCATCATCACCACCACCACCACCACCCCCACCACCAACAACAACAATACACCTCCCCGCTCAACAAGGCTAATTGGCAGAGGTCAGAGGTCAAATTAGAAAGTTGCTGACATATTTCAAACCATCCAGCAAAAGTTATCCCCAGGTCAGAGGTCAGGGTCAAAGGTCAAGGGGTGTTTTTAGGGAGGATGAGGGTGTGGAAAAATGACTTTGTGTGTTAAGGTAGTGTTTTGTCTCTCAAAAGGATGATTGAAATTTTATAGTCTCCCCCCGATCTCTCTCTCTCTCTCTCTCTCTCTCTCTCTCTCTCTCTCTCTCTCTCTCTCGTGTGTGTGTGTGTGTGTGTGTGTGTGTCTGTGTGTGTGTGTGTGTGTGAAAGAGACAGAGAGTGGGAATGGGAAAGGGAGATGTGTGTGTGTGTGTGTGTGTGTGTGTGTGTGTGTGTGTGTGAGAGAGAGAGAGAGAGAGAGAGAGAGAGAGAGAGAGAGAGAGACAGACAGACAGACAGACAGACAGACAGAGACAAAGACAAAGAGAGAAGTGGGAGGAAACTACGTGTGTATGTATGTGCTCATGTGTGTGTGTGTGTGTGTGTGTGTGTGTGTGTGTGTGTGTGTCTCCCCGCGTTTATGTGCGTGTGTGCGTGTGTATGACCTCACGAATAATCTCTATATGATCCACATGAAAGGGAAAGTTTTGTGAACCAAGAGCGCTTATTGTTCTGAACCCTTTTTATTGCTGGGGTTCACTTTTGAGCTGAGTAGAATGGCCTGAAAGTAAAGACAATAAAGCAGGAAAAGAGTGTTGTAATAGAGTTAAAAGTAGTAGTGGTGGTGGTGGTGGTGGTGGTGGTAGTTGTAGTATTAGTGGTGAAGGTAATAGTAGTAGTAGTTGCAGTAGTAGTAGTAGTAGCAGTAGTAATAGTAGTAGTAGTAGTAGTAGTTGTTGTTGTTGTTGTTGTTGTTGTTGTAATCACAGGCTCATCTGAGCGTGAACCCAGTGGACTGCAGGCTGAAGTTGCCCTCCTGCAGTACACCACACTTCTTTTCGGGACAGTGGAGTCGACCAGTTACGTCAGTGCCACCACGTGATGGCGTCCCTGGCCACCACCGAGGTAGAAAGAGACTGTAAGCCCTTGTTTGGAATTCGTAGAGGCTTAATCTAAATAATATTATGTTCAGACTATTTCCTTCATCTACAACCACACCTGATGGACAGATGTGAAGCATTACATTCTTGGATCCACGTGACGCTCCCTTCATTCTTAAGTCATTATCATCATCATCATCATCATCATCATCATCATCACCATCGTGATACAAAGGACCTTAATCTTTTTCATTTCTGCAACGCGAGATTACATCGTGAGAGTAAATATGGACGATTTAATTATGAAGTGAGCTGCTGAATACCATGCTGTGATGCTGTGAGCTAGTGTGATGTTGAGAGAGAGAGAGAGAGAGAGAGAGAGAGAGAGACAGACAGACAGACAGACAGACAGAGACAGACAGACCGACAAACAAACAGACAGACAGGAAGAGAAGAGAAGGGGGGAACGGACGGACGGACAAACAGAGAGAGAGAGAGAGAGAGAGAGAGAGAGTCATTACCTGTAGCCTATATTTTATTTCCGCATATGTCACAGTAAAACTCACACAATATATATTTGTTCAAGTCAATATTGAAATGACATACGGTACATAACACATGAAGTAATGTGTAATATGTAGACTATGAATTGGAAAAAACATGAATGAGAGACTGACTAGGAGAGAGTGTGAGGGAGATGGTTGGAAAGAGATATGAGGGAGACAGAAGGAAGAGAGATAAGACAAGAGTATAAGATGGGGTGAGAGACTGACTAGGAGAGTATGAGTGTGAGATGTCTGGGAGGAGGAGAGAGACAGCGAGAAGTATGTGGGGATGTACTGTATGAGATAAAGTAGAGTGAGAGAGAGACTGACTAGGAGGGTGTAAGTGTGAGATGGCTGGGAGGACGAAAGGATCATTGAGATAACGATGAAGGAATGAGAGAGTATACACGAGAGTGAGAGACTGACTAGGAGAGTGTATGAGTGTGTGATAACAAAGAGAGGGAGATCGAGATGGAGATACAAGGTGCGAGATGAGGGAATGTGGTGTGTGGTAGGAAGAGGGAGTCGTTAATCAGTAGGGACAAAAACTGGTGGAGGTTCTATTTGTGATGACCAGTATATAACATGACAATTTACCCTTCACCACAATGGTATTTTTTTTTTTTTTTGTCGATTCTTGCTTTACCAGTCGCCCTTATTTAGCACATAAGACACTGTGGTGGTAAAGGAGTTAATAAAGTCTTGACAGAACATCTCCTATCCATAGTCTCAGTAAAGCTGAAACCAGAGACAGCAAGAAGAAGGTGAAAATTACGCTCTCGGCCTCGATCATATGAAAGAAGTGAATCCGGGACGCTATGGATTTAAGTCTACCACGTAACCACTGGACTAAAAAGAATAATCGGAAGAGTAGCCATTTACGAATTTCGAAGAGTTTAAGACCAAGATTAAGTTTCATTTAGTTTATTCATTTATGGCACCACCTTCACCCCTCCCCCGTAAAAAAAAAAAAAAAAAAAAAAAAAATGTCCTATAATATCAGGGTTAGGATGGATGATTGTTGATTTCACGGGTTAGGCTGAGACTGGAGAGGGACGCCTTCACGTGGTGGCACAGATAGGACTGGGATGTGGAGCTGCCCGGTTGTACAAAGGTCCCTCATCTTCTTCCCTAATCCGCTGAAGCTAGGATGATGAACACACACACACACACACACACACACACACACACACACACACACACACACACACACACACACACACACACACACACACACACACACACACACACACACACACAGCATCACCAGATAAGACTTCGTCCCTGATTTCAATAACAGAAGAAAATGAACGAGGCCCCGAGGTTAAAGTGTGTCAGTGTGATTACATTTCTCTCTCTCTCTCTCTCTCTCTCTCTCTCTCTCTCTCTCTCTCTCTCTCTCTCTCTCTCTCTCACACACACACACACACACACACACACACACACACACACACAGTTTTACTTTATTATTTAGATTTATATTTTTTATTTATCTATTTATTTATCTTTGCTGCTATCAGATTTATATTTAGATATAGAGAAACTCTGATAACTTGAGGGCTTAGATCTGACTTATTTTTATCTTCGCTACAACCTTTTATAAATAAAATATATATATATATATATATATATATATATATATATATATATATATATATATATATATATATATATATATATATATATATATATATATATTTTCTGGCTGTCTCCAAATGATATTGTTAACCCCTTCAGTCTGAGAAAGCATTTCTTGGGTCGTTCTTATCAACACGGTGGATAACAACTGGAATTATAATACCTGCTGGAATAACGACACCAGCTGGAAAGATGACACCAGCTGGAACGATGTAGGCTGAAATGATGATACCAGCTGGAATGATGATAATGCCTGGAATGATAATACCAGCTGGAATAATAATACCAGCTGGAATGATAATACCTGCTGGAATGATGTCTCCATCTGGAATGATAATACCGGATGGAAAGATTGTAGCAGCTGGAATGATGATACCTCATGGAATGATGATAACAGCTGGAATGATAATATCATCTGGAATGATGATACCAGCTGGAATGATTATACCAGCTGGAATAATAATACCAGCTGGAATGATGATACCAGCTGGAATGATAATACAAACTGGAATGGTGACACCAGCTGGAATGATGATAATAGCTGGAATTATAATAACAGCTGGAGTGATAATAATAGCTGGTATGATGATAATAGCTGGCATGTTACCAGCTGGAATGATGATACCAGCTGGAGTGATAATAAAGGCTGGAATGACGATAACAGCTGGAATTTCGATAACAGTTGGAGTGATGATAACAGCTGGAATGATGATACCAGCTGGAACGATGATGCCAGCTGGAATGATGATAACAGATGGGATGACGAAAACATCTGGAATGATAAAACCTGGAATGTCGGTAGATAAGTTGGAATGACAGTAGACAGCAGCTGGAATGGCGTAGAACAATACCCGGAATTAGAGAGAGCAAGAGCCGG
The DNA here is from genome assembly GCF_032717465.1 of Coenobita brevimanus. NCBI lineage: Eukaryota > Metazoa > Arthropoda > Malacostraca > Decapoda > Coenobitidae > Coenobita > Coenobita brevimanus. The sequence continues at coordinate 37,406,126 of NC_137069.1, forward strand.
TATTACCCAAGTGGCACGGTGTCATACGGGCAACACAGACAGTCGTGGTGTCAGAATATTCAGTTTGCCCTGGCCTGTCCGTCCTAATATTATACATTATGGCAGCCAGCGATATTACTCCTCCCAGCTAACAGTGAGGCGGCTTTAACTTCTGGCCCCTTATTCTCCCTAACACCCTTTCCTAAGCTATTTATTTTGCTTATTACACCTTACTGTTCTCCTATGTGTTTCGTAACTTCTAATATTGCGTCACTTTTTATACTAGTACACAAGGTGCAAACGGATATTAACCAGCCATATCTAAAAATAAATCGGTGAGGAGGTGTTAGGGAGCTTCCTTAACTGATGGGATTACCGTCCTTAGACTCTGGGTGGCGTCCTATTCCGCTCATTAATACTTGTTGCAGACGATTTCATTCAGCTCAGGGAAGGGCTCTCGTTCTGGAGGGGTTAATTAATGCTCTCTCCAATCCCTCCATTTCGAAGTCTTCCTAAGCTGAAGAAAACCGTCTGAGGAAGAATTAAGCTTAAAAAAGACACATTTGGCTGTATCTGACTGCTCCTGTGATAAACATCTGAATATCTAAATATAATACTCCATCATGTATGCAACAGGTCAACCCTGGAACTGTCTCTCTCTCTGTCTGTATTGCCTATGATGCCCAGTCTTTCAAACGTAGTGAATCCAGGAATCTCGAAATGAACGAGCCTTAAATTTGGCTCCCTGTTATCTTGCTTTTGTTATTTCTTGGAGGGAACAATGTTGCTGGATTCTGGCCTTTTGTTCCTTCTTTCTTGCATTTAAAAAAATAACAAGAATGTAATGAACAATATAATTTCGTGATTATAAAGAAGAAATTATTCTCTTGATTAGATTTTTATGCTACTTTATGACGATTTTATTCTGCTCTAAAAATGTTATCTCAGAATGAAGGTAGAATGTGTCAGTTTAGAGAGAGAGAGAGAGAGAGAGAGAGAGAGAGAGGCTTTATGCCCGCCGTAATGGGGAAAGCCTGAAAGCAGTAGTTCAGGAGCGGTGGATTAATGAAGGCTGCAGTCGTTGTGTTGAGAGAGAGAGAGAGAGAGAGAGAGAGAGAGAGAGAGAGACTGATTCAGAAGCACTAAATTAATGGATCCTCCTGCGTTCGTGTGTGTGTGTGTGTGTGTGTGTGTGACCAGAGATTTCAGAAGGATTAATGATAAAGTTTAACGTGTGTGTGTGTGTGTGTGTGTGTGTGTGTGTGTGTGTGTGTGTGTGTGTGTGTGTGTGTGACCAGAGATTTCAGAAGGATTAATGATAAAGCTTAACGTGTGTGTGTGTAGAATGTTGAGAGAGAGAGAGAGAGCAGCAAGAAGCAACAAGGAAAATTTATCATCAATGTAAAGAGATTAATGGATGCAGAAATGAAGAGAAATTTTTGCTTCCTCCTCTTCCTCTCCTCCTGGGGGGCGCGGTAGCACAGTGGTAGCACGCTGGACTTGTAATCGGGGGATTGCAAGTTCGAGCCTCGCCCGGGCTGCCGTGCCGGGAGGGGTAGCTCCCTCCTGTAACCCTAGTGGGGCTACATAGTCCAATACAGGGCTTAGCTCTGGGGAACTCCATTTATCCCATTTTCTTCCTCTCCTCCTTCTTTCCCCCTTTCCTCCTCCTCCTCCTCCTCCTCCTCCTCCTCTTTTCTCTTCCTCCTCCTCTTCCTCTTCCGTCATATTCACAGGCCGGCGTATTGAACTGTAAATTCCTGAATCCCTTTTCCATCTTCTTTCCTTCCGTGACATGATAGACGTCGCTCGGCTTTCACATCACGTCCTTCCCTCAGATTAGGTTGAATTTTTAGTGCCGTTGCCGATTTCCTAACATTTCTTCTTTAGCGATTTATTTTTCATAGGAGCCTTATAGTATGAGGTTGGAGTATGCTTTGATGCTATACTCTTCTTCCTCTAACATCTCTCAGATTTTCATACTTTTGCAGCTTATTTCACGTAGGTCAATAAGATAGAATGAAAATACCACGATTTTACATCCTCTCCGTTGCGCTTTTTAATGACTGACATCGTATTCGTGTGTTAATGTATTGTTATATCTCGGCATCCATGGTGGAGAGGTGGTGATTGTATGCCAGGTTGGTGCAAATAGAGTATAGTTAAATCAACCCTTCAGTCAGACTACACCTGGCCATTACCTGAGCTAAAAGCGATGGGAGATCTTCATTAAACAAAAATACGCTACAGGAAGGAGGCTTACTCTAAAAAATTCTTCACTATGGTGACATTTTTCTCGGTGTATTTTTCTTATTCCCAAATAATTTGAGTTCTCTCTCTCTCTCTCTCTCTCTCTCTCTCTCTCTCTCTCTCTCAATACCAACACCTTAATCGAACATATGCTAAATTTCCTTTATGTTTCGACTGATCCTAAAAAAAAACTAGAGCATTTCATTTTATTTAGTTTTTTCTTTTTTAGCGTATCCAACACCAGACGATTTTGTTCAGCCGAGAGGGAGTCATAGGAACCGCCAGGAAGGTCCCTAATACTTTTTCCTAAGCGATTTGGTTTGTTTATACCTTACTGTCCTCTTATATTGTAGATCATACATGAGCCCGTATTAGCGGAAAACTCCCTAACACTTTTTCCTAAGTGATCTAGTTCTTTTATTATACTGTACCTTACCGTCATCTTCTGTGATACATAAATCTTTCCAATATCGCCAATCTTGGCTTAATAACGTTCAAAGGGACATTACCCACCCATATCTAAAAATAAATAACTAGGGAAGAGGTGTTAGGGAGCTTCCTTAACCAACCACAACAAGGACCCAGGCCATTCTAAAAAGCTGAAAGTGGGTGTAGGAGTCTGAGGCCTTTACTCTTAAGGAAGCTCCCTAACATATTTTCTATAGTGATTTTTTTTCCTTGAAACATGCTACTGTCCTGTTCTCATATGTAAATCCATCTAATATCGCCTCGCTTTAAATAGATAACATCCAAAATGGATATTAACTATCCATATCTAAAAATAAATCGCTAAGGAAGAGGTGCTTGAGAGCCTCTCTACCTGGCGAGAATACAGGCCTGAGAGTGTTAATGTTGTCACCTTAATTCTAATTAATTAAAATCCTACATCTTACTCTATTCCTGATTTTAACTCTAATTCTAAACCAAATTCTAATTCTAGCCCTAACTATAATTCTAACTCATTCTAATTCCAACTCAAATTCTAATTCTAACTGTAATTAATCCTAATTTTAACTAAATCTAATTCTAACTCTACTTCTAACCATAATTCTAACTCTAACTCTGATTCTAACTCTTACCCAAATTCTGACCCTAACTCTAACTCTAACGCTAATTCTGTCTCTAATTCTAATTCTTCTAACGTCTTAACTAATCAATTTTGATAAGAGTGAGTCATAAGAAGTTGAAAGTCTTAATTCCTCCCCCCTTTTTTTTTTTATCCTACTCATTCTTTCAAGTGGGTGAGTGTGACCTGGTGTAGTGTGTGTGTGTGTGTGTGTGTGTGTGCGTGTGTGTGTGTGATGTATATAAGTATGGTGTAGTGGTATGTTTATGCTTATCATGTATGATGTATATGTTATATTGTATGTTATCTATTTCATTTTCTTTTTCCACCAATAGCATGCAAGGAAATACTCAGGTGGATTATGTAAAATAAATCACTCGAGAAGAGGTGTTACGGAAACACCAAATGCCCTTTAAATATGATCCTGTGACCCGTGCTTCTTCATGTTCAAAAATCTCCCTCCCCCCCACACACACATTCAGACACACACAAACACACACACAAAGCAAACAAACACATTCAGGCACACATATCCTCGGCCTAAGCTACATTTGCACACACACACACACACACACACACACACACACACACACACACACACACACAAAACCCTCACCACCACCACTTCCAACTGTATGTGAAGTATATAAACTTTTGTCATCGTTGCTAGAGAGGGATTAAAAAATAAATAAAAGCACGAATTAAGCAACCATCATTTTTCTACGGCCATCAAAGCAATGTCATCAATACAATGTTTTAAAAACTACACTAAAAACAATAAAAACAAGTAAAGCCATTGTTATTATCGGCGTGGACGCGAGGGTATCACTGCTGGCACGATCCCTTGAATTAAATTATGAATTGTCATGATAAGCATATAGCTTTTTTATTTATTTTTCTCTCTCTTTTTTTTTTTTTTTGTTGTTGTTATTGAAGCCAATACCTAAAATTCTCAATGCATGAAATTTTATCTGTGTTATTGTGTTTTGAATGTTTATCTATCGGCGGATGTGAGGGTTAAATTGTTTGTATCTATCTATGTGTCTGTCAGTATATTTTTCTTTCTACCTACCTACCGATACCTACCTACCTACCAACCTATCTACTGTACCTACCTACCCATCTGACTACCTATGTACGTACATACCTACCTACTACGTACCTTTCTGTCTGTCTGTCTATCTATCTATCTACCTATCTACCTATCTATATGTTACTGGAGGCTTAATCACTTGCAGAATGACCACAAACAAATCACCCCAGGTCGTCATATCCTCTGCCATTTGACTGCCCTCCCTCGAACTCACATCCCCTCTCTCAATTCTCTTTCCATTCCATCCTTCCAGCTCATCCTTGGTCTCTCCGTCTCCCTCTCCCTCCACCTCACTGACATACACTCTTCTGGTCAGTCTCATATTCTCCGTTATCTGTACATGGCCAATTATATCCACTTCAATACCACAACGCTCATTTACTTCCTCATTTGTCTATCCATATCCATCAATCTATATATCTGTATCTATCACTGTATATATTCAGTTAGTGTATTTATGTGTGTATCAATTAGTCTGTGTCTGTCTCTCCGTCCATCCATCCATCCATTCATTCATCAATCATTTACTCAGTCAGTTGCTATTTGTCTGCCTATATATGTCTGCCTGTCTCTTTATCTATCTGTCTGTCTGTCTACCTGACTATCTGTCTGTCTCCCTGACTATCTGTCTATTTTTATCTCTTCCGTCTATCCATTCATCCATCCATTCTTCCATCCAATAACACCTTTTCCATAGCGATATAATTTGCTTGTTCCACTTTACTGCCCTCGCCTATGTTATATACACGTAAATCCTTCTGATGTCGCCATATTGTGCATAAATAATGTAGAAAAGGATATTAACCAGCCATATCCAATAATAAATCGCTAAGGAAGAGGTGCTAGGTACACTCATGATTACTAATCTCTGACCAGCGACGCGTGGCGGGCAGTGTTACGAGTATGACCACACACGAGCCACGCATTCGAACACAGCCTCTACACTACTGGGCGGGGCAAAGAACTGTAACCAGGTGATTTGACGCTTTCTACTCCACATACCTCTGATATTACCATATTTTTATGGTTTCTCCTCCATTATTGTAATCTGCGTTTATTGACAGAGGCCGACATTTCTTCAATCTGCAAGTGGGCAATTGCCATCAAGTAAATAGGCATGTGCCACTAGATGTGGGCATTGGCGCCATATATAATAATAATTTATGAATTAACGGCATTAACTGGCACACATTTTGACCATAGGGGAATGCAGCAAAGACGTCGTGTATGAATAGAGCAACCATTCCCACTGGAGGGTAACGGGACATATCACTAGAAAAACTGAAAGAAAAGCATTACGAAAGCCGTCCGCTAGAATATGCTGTTGGCCAAGTCCAAGATTTTGACCATATCTTGATACCCTGAAGATTTCATGTCAATAGTTTAAGCCGTTAATGAGATATAATGCTGATAAAGGCGGGCGATAATAACTAGTTGACCTTTGGCAGCCATTTTGGTGACCTTGACCTTGACCCCGAGTACCCATTTTCGAACTCGTCAAAAATTTTGACCTTATCTTAATACCCTGAAGGTTTCACGCTGATAGCTCAAGCCATTCATGTGATGTAATAGTGCTAAAGGTGGGCGATAAAATACTAGCTGACCTTTGGCACCATTATTGTGACAATCTTGACCCCGAGTGCCCATTTTCGAACTGGTTCAAGATTTTGGTCATACAGTATCTTGATACCCTAAAGGTTTTATGTTGATAGATCAAGCCGCTCATGAGATATAATGGGAACACACACACACACACACACACACACGCACACACACACACACACACACACACACACACACACACACACACACACACACACACACACACACACACAGAGGCGGACAAAAACATTATCACTCCGCTTTGCTGAAAGGCGGGCGATAAACATATAGTTCTAAGTAGCAAGTAATGGTAAATTTTTGTCAGTGATATAAGTATTATAAAGCATTCTTAGAATATGTCCTGTGGATGCCGGCTTCTGTGGTAGTCGTGGATATTTCTCCGCTGTGACCTATCAACAGCTCGGTTAAAGGCTCGCCTCAAGAAATAGCTCTATGAAACAATAAACAGATTAATAAAAAACAGGATGAATGTCAAATAGCATCGAACACTCATTATACACTAAAAATAACAGCTATGACCAACTTTCATGTTGTATTTCTTAAAGTGCATATATATTACTTGAAGAAGTAATATAAAATGTAAAGCGAAAGTGTTTCAGTGATGCTTAGAAAATTACTCATTGAAGCACTAAACCTTTCAGCAACGATGATTGAACGTGTCTAATTGTATAGCCTACGCCCGGCCACGACTTTGACTGATTTCTGGTCAGAGATTAGTAATCATGACTGTACCTTCCTTAACCAGCAAGAAAACGAATTTGTGAATTTGTCTGAGAAGCTGTAGGATATTAATTTTAATGTGATGCTATTTGCCCCAAGAATATTTTATGTCAATTTTTCCTAAATCATAAGTTTTGATTTTTTTGTTAATTTGTATACGGTATGGTAGAGAGAGAGAGAGAGAGAGAGAGAGAGAGTGCTCGTGGGCCCTTCGGGCCCCTCGCACTTGCTCCTGCGGAGGGCGCTCTGTGCGCTCGTTTTCTCGTCCTTTGCACTCGTTTCCTCGTGCTTCGCGCACGCGTTGCTGTCATTTCAGGTAATCAGAGTCACGTTTATATACTGTTCTAGTCTAACATTGTCACTTGGATATTTTGCAGCTAATCAATTGATCCGTTATTTGCAGCCTCGAGAATGGAACCCAAGTTGTCTGAACGCAAGTCCGAAATACACACACAGACACACGGCTACTGCTATAGTACAGTATATTTTACTTGTAGCTATGGGCAAAAAATTCTACGGAGATCCTATGCCGGGCGCCAGGAGCGTCGATTTTTGGTCATAATGTGATTGCTCATTAAATATAGTAAAAGATTTTCAATCGTGATGGGACCAAGTTTTTTCACGTCAGCGAATTTTTTGCGAATTTTTTGTCAATTTTGGTGCGATTTGAATGTGTAGTTTCAGCTGCTCAAAACACACACACACACACGCACACACACACACACGGCTAGTGCTATAGTATTTTACAAGTGCTCTTGGGCCCTTCAGGCCCCTCGCACTTGCTCCTGCGGAGGGCTTTCACGTTTATGTGCTGTTCCAGTGTAACGTTGTCACTTGGATTTTTTGCAGCAAACCAACTGATCGTGTTATTTGCAGCTTTGGGAATGGAACTCAAGTTGTCCGAACGCAAGTCCAAAATACTTAAGTTGTACCTATGGGCAAAAAATTCTATAGAGATCCTACGCCGGGCTTCGGGAGCAGGGTTTTTTGGTCAAAATGTGATTGCTCATTAGATATAGTAAAAGTTTTTCAGTCGTGATGGGACCAAGTTTATTTCACATCAGCAAATTTTTTGCGATTTCTCTGCCAATTTTCGTGCGATTTTAATGTGTAGTTTCGGCTGCTCAAAATACCCCCCCCCACACACACACGGCTACTGCTATGGTATATATATATATATATATATATATATATATATATATATATATATATATATATATATATATATATATATATATATATATATTCTTTTTCTCTTTTTCTTTCTCCTTTTACAGAAGGTGTGTTTTCTTGACATGTGTTTAAGTGAGTGTTTATCATTGCAAGTGGGATATTTGCTTGCCATATATTTAGAAACAAAAAAAGGTTGTCATTGTTACTATTCATTTGTTCCCTTTTTTATCATTGTTTTGGTCTTGTTATTTAGATATATTTTCCAGGGTTGAGCATTTGTAATTTTTTTTCATTAGAGTCTGTGGGATGTTAATGATGATATGTGTATTCCAAAACTTTGACATTTCCACGACTCCCTTCTCGATGTTTATGATATTTATTGTGTTTATAAATATTTTCTAGTGGTGCCTCGGTGAGTTTTTAAAAGAGCGTGTGGGATACCTGTCTGTCTGTCTATCTGTCTATCTTTCTATTCATTCATTCCAAAATCAATGTTAATAGTGTTTATTGTCTTTATTATGATAAATTTTCAAGACTGGTGCATCGTTTTTTTTTTAGAGAGTGTGGGATGTCTATCTATCTATTTACCTATCTATCTATCTATTCATCCCAAAATCAATGTTTATAGTGTTTATTGTGTTTATATATATTTTCATGACAGTGGTGCAACAGTGGATTTTTCAGAAGGTTGTGGGATAGCTCTCTATCTATTCCAAGATCAGTGTTTATTATGTTTAGATATATTTTCAAGACAGATGCGTCAGTGGATTTTATGAGAGCTTGTGGAATACCTTTCTGTCTATCTATCTGTTCATTCCCAAATCATTGTTTACAATGTTTATTTTTTCAAGACAGTCGTGCATCAGTGGATTATTATAAGAACTGTGGGATGTTTATTTTTATATTTATTCCCATTCTTCGATATTTCCACTACTGTCTCCTAGAAGATCAAAATGTTTATTGTGTTTATATTTTGATGCATCATTGAATTTTTATAAGAACCTGTGGGATGTTTATTTTGATATTTGTTCCAGTTCTCCGATATTTCCACTGTTGTCGCCTCCAAGTGCTCCTATTTCTCAAACCCTCGTCTTATATTGTC
>NC_137069.1:37420131-37433625 GCF_032717465.1 Coenobita brevimanus
TCACATTACAACTCCAAATGGTGAACTGTATTAGGAAGGTTGGTTTTGATCTTCACAGTATAATTCACCAATGGATGGAGGTGATTTTTGTAAAAAAAAAAAAAAAAAAAAAAGTAGCAGTAGTAGTAGTAGTACGGTAGTAGTAGTAGTAGTCGTAATAATAGTAGTAGTAGTAGTAGTAGTAGTAGTAATCGTAGTAGTAGTAGTAGTCGTAGTAGTGGCAGTAGTAGTAGTAGTAGTAGTAGTAGTAGTAGTAATAGTAATCGTAGTAGTAGTAGTAGTCGTAGTAGTGGCAGTAGTAGTAGTAGCAGTAGTAGTAGTGTTCTCCTCTTTCTTCGTCTTCTTGTGTTGGTCTTGTTCTTCTTGTTCTTCTTCTTGTTCTTCTTCTTCTTCTTCTTCCTCAACTTATTATTATTATTATTTATTATTTTTTTTATCATTATTATTAATATAATTATTTTTGTTGTTGATGTTGTTGTTATTGTCAGTATTAAAATGATATTATTATCAATATTAATATTTTAAATGATATTATCATTTTTGTTCTTTTTATTATTATTATTATTATTATTATTATTATTATAATTATTATTATCATTATTTTTATTATTATTATTATCATTACTAGTAGTAGTAGCAGAAGTAATAAAAGTAGTAGTAGCAGTAGTAGTAGTATCATTATTATTATTATTATTATTATTATTATTATTATTATTATTATTATTATTATTATTATTATTATTATATTATTATTATTATTATTATTATTGTTATTATTATTATTGTTATTATTATTATTATTATTATTATTATTATTATTATTATTATTATCATCATCATCATCATTATTATTATTATTATTATTATTATTATTATTATTATTATTATTATTATTATTATTATTATTACCTATTAGAATTGGTATTATTACCAATTATTATTAGTATTATTACCTATTATTATTATTACCTATTAGTGTTATTAGTATTACCCATTAGTATTGCCTATTAGCATAACCTCACTCCACCTCTCCAATCCCAAATTCGATATCAACCCAATCCCACCATACTCTGCCCCAAATTAACTGTCCCGGACATACCCCACTGAGCATCGTCATTACCTTACTGCAGCAATTTCAGCCCCGCCTTTATCCTGCTGGATGCCACGCAGCCCCGTCCCTATATCAAGGTGCCACCAAACCCCTCCAATACCTCAGCATTCCACCCACCATGGTTTTTATCCCATTGCACCCGGTTGAACCCAGCCATAGTCCCATTGCACCTCGTCCAACCACCAGTTACACCATTGAACCCCGTCCAATCCAGCCTCTACCCCACTGCACCCAGTCCAACACCTCCATTACCACAATGCACTCCTTCAACCCCGCCATTACCCCACTACACCCCGTCCGACCTCGCCATTGCTGCATTGCACCCCGTTCAACCCCGTCAATACCTCACAGAACCCCGTCCAACCTCGCCTCTAGCCCACTGAACCCCATCTAACCCCACCATTCCTGAATGCACCGCGTCCAACCCACCCATTACCTCACTGCACCCCGTCCAACCTCTCCATTACCCCATTGCACCCTGTCCAACCTCAGCTTTACCGCACTGCACCCAGTGCAACCCCTCCATTACCCCACTGCAACCTTTCCGATCACAACATTACCCCACTGCACCCCTTCCAACCCCAGTATTACCACAACGCACCCTATCCCACTCCGCCTTCATCCCACTGCACCCATTCTGATCAGAACATTACCCCACTGCACCCCATCCACCCCCAGAATTACCACAACGCACCCTATCACACTCCGTCTTTACCCCACTGCACCCCGTCCAACCAAACCATTGCCCCATTGCACCCCCCCCCCCGCTCCGCCATTACTCCACTGCACCTCATCCAACTCCGATATTATCTCACTGCACCTCGTCCAAGCACAGCATTCCTCAGCGCACCAATTCAACCCCGCCACTACCCCATTGTACCCTGTCCAACTCCAGTACTACCCTTGTGGACCTTTTCCCACTCCGACTTTACCTCACTGCATCCCGTCCAACCCAACCATTACCCAACTGGGCCCCATCCAACCTCGCCATTTCCCCCACTGCACCCTGTAAAGCCCCATCATTACTCAACTGCACTCGATCTATCTCTATCTATCTATATACCTAGGCTGCTTCCCCCAAGGAAAGGGAGGTAGCCGAGACAGGACGACACACTCCCCATTTACTCATCCATTCAAACACATTCATTCGCATCTTAGCCCCAAAGGGGAGAACGGACAGATCCTCACTGCACCACACCGCACAAAGGTCAACTGCACAATGCAATCAGTGACATCCGCAGCATGGCCCGACAGCAGAGCTGGTTTACCCCTGCCACATCATAACAGACTCATCCCCTTACCCACACCTGACCTGACTAGCTGATCAGACCAAATGCGGGAGAATATCCCCTCAGGGCTGCGTCATCTATTATTCATTCACAATTTCTCTCCATTTATTTCTGTCATGCACAGCCACTCTTCCTTGCCCAACAGACATCCCTCTCGCATCCAGCGCTCTCTTCACACTGTCCATCCATCCTATTCGTGGTCTTCCTCTCAGCCTTACACCTCTCACATCAGATCTAGTTATCTTTTTCACCAATCGCTCATTATCCATTCTCACCATATGCCCAAACCATTGCAACACCCTCTGCTCAATTCTACCAGCAATCTCCCGAACAACTCCAGTTCTCCTTCGCACTTCATCATTCAGCACTCGATTAATACGCGTCACTCCACACACACACTCCTCAGACACCTCATCTCCATTACATTCAAACTTTTCCTCTCTGCTACACCCATATTCCATGTTTCAGCCCCATATAATGCAGTCGGTACCACAACACCCTCATACAGCCTTCTCTTTACATCCATTCTAAGCGAACGACATCTAAACACTTTTTTCATTCCTCCCATCACCTTTCCTACTTCATTTATTCTAAACTTCACTTCTGCATCTATTCTTCCATCCACAGCAACATGTGACCCTAGATATTTAAAACACTCTACCTCCTCAAGCAACTCGCCATTCAAAGCTATATTCATCTCCCTACCATCTACCAACCTCGTACACTTCATCACTTTACTCTTATTCTCATTGACTTTCATTTTCATTTCACACACCCTTCCAAACTCCTCTACCAACTGTCTCAATCTCTCCTCTGAATCAGCCACCAGTGCAGTATCATCTGCAAACAGCAGCTGCTTCAGATTCCACTCCTCCACCATCAACATTCACCAGACTCAGACATCCACCTAAAACTCTTGCATTCACCTCCCCTTACAACACCATCCATGTAAATATTAAACAACCAAGGATACATCACACATCCCTGTCGTAGCCCCACTCTCACGGCATTTTCCACTCTTACACATGCTCTACTATTTACATAAAAACTTTTCACCCCTTTAGTAACCTACCATCAAGTCCATACAATCTTAAAACAGTCCACAAAGCCTCCCTATCAATTCTATCATACGCTTTCTCTAAATCCATAAACACCCAAAACACATCCTTGCCTTTCGCTAAATACTTTTCACACACTTGTCTCACAGCAAACACCTGATCCACGCATCCCCTCCCTCTCCTAAAGCCACACTGCTCATCACCAATCACTCCCTCTGTACCCTCTCTAACTCTCATAATGAACACTACCATACACCTTACCTACAACACTCAACAGCCTAATACCCCTAAAGCTAGTACATTCATGCTTATCACCCTTGCCTTTATACAACGGGACCACACAAGCACTTGCCCAGTCAATTGGCACCATACCTTTCACAAAGCACACATTCAACAGTCTTACTAACCAGTCAACAATAGTCACTCTACCACCCTTCAGGCATTCCACAGCACACCCATCCATACTTGCAGCTTTCCCTGTTTTCATCGCCTTTACTTCCTTCTCCATTTCCTCCTTCATGATCAAAGAATCATTCAACTCTCCCAACACATTTATTCCTTGCACCCTTCCATCCGTCACAATCTCAGCCACCCTTTCCTCCTCTACATTTAACAATCTTTCAAAATACTCTGCCCATCTCTTCCTTACTGCATCCATCTCAGTTAACATCCTTCCATCCTCTGCTTTTACTCGTTCTTCCTTCCCAGACTCTCCCTTTCGCACCCTTTTCACCTCCTTCCAAAACATTTTCTTATTCTGTTGAAAATTCTCTGTCAGCCGCCTACCCCTCCTCTCATCTGCTGCTACTTTAGCATCACGCACAGCCCTTCTCGCCCTATTCCTCTTTTCCTTATACCTTTCATATGACATCTCATCCTTCCTCTGCAGCCACACTTCATATGCACGTCTCTTCTCAGCCACAGCCATACTTACTTCCTCGCACCACCATTCACTTCCTTTTCTTACACCACCACCCACACGTCTCACACCACACACCTCTTCTGCATGCCCCACCACAGCACTCTTAAACAACTGCCATTCCTCCTCCACACTGCCATTTTCCCGATCTTTCACTGCGTTCTACTCATCTTTCAATTTCTCCTGATACTCTATCTTTTTCTCTCTTTTATCCAACTCACTTTCAAAACCTCCCTGCCACACCTAACCCTCCTAGCTCTCACCCATCTCTTACCTACTCTTAACTTTCCCTCCACCAGGTAGTGGTCAGACATACCTCCACCCTCCCCTCTCAGAACTCTCACATCCAACAATCTACCTATTACATTCCTAGACACAACCACATAGTCCATCAAAGCTCTACCAACAACCCTTCCACCCTCCTGTCTCACCCATATATACTTATAAATATCTTTCTTCTCAAACAGCGTATTTCCAATCACCATCTCTCGCTCAACACACATCGCTATCATTCGTTCCCCATTTTCATTTCTTCCAGGCACACCATGCATACCAACTACACCTTCAACTGCTACATTTCCCACTCTAGCAGTTGAAGGTGTAGTTGGTATGCCATTATCCCACTGCACCTTGGCTAACCCTACCATTACCCCTCTCTACCCCATTAATCCTCGCCATTATCTACTACACCCCATCCAGCCCAATCATTACCCCACTGCACCCCATCCAACCCAACCATTTCTCCACTGCCCCTCGTCCTACTCCATCATTTCCCAACTGCACCTCGTCCAACCCCACCATTACCCCACCGCACTCAATCCAAGCCAGCCATTACCCTACTGTGCCCCATCCAACTCCGCCATTACCCCACTGCACCCAATCCAACCTCGCCATCACCCAACTCCACCCAGTCCAACCCCAGCATTACCTCACTACACCCCGTCCTAACACGCCATTTTCCCAGTGCACCTCGCACCTCTCCCAACGCCTCTGTTACCCCAGTGCACCCCGTCCTACCTCAACATTACCCCACTGCACCTAGTAAACCCGCTATTACCTCACTGCACCCTGTCCAACCCCGCCATTATTCCATTGCCGCCCGTCCAACACCATCATTACCCTATTGCACTCCGTCCACCCTCTCCATTATCCCGCTGCATGCCATCGAATCCTGCCATTACCCCACTGCATCCCACTGAAACCTGATATTTCCCCTCTACACCCCATCCAATCCCACCACTACCCTGCTGCCTTCCGTCCTACCTCGTCATTACCCCACTCCAACCCGTTTAACTGCGCCATTATCCCAGCCCATCTTGTCCAATTACAACATTACCTCACTGCACCCGTCTAACCCCACCTTTATCCTATTGCACATCATCAAACCCCACCATATCCCACTTCGCTCACCCGTCCAATTTCACATAATCCTGCTGCACCCTGAACCTTTCCATTACCCAGCTGCACCCCATATAACCTTTCCATTACCACTGCATCCCCTTCTACCCCGCTATTACCCCACTGCACCCCGTCCAACTCCGCCAGTACCCCACTGCACCCCTTCCAGCCCTGTTATTTCCCCCTGCACCCCATCTAACCTTGCCACTACCCCACTGCACCTCGTCCAACCCCGCCATTACCCCATTACACCTCTTCCAACCTCGCCAGTTCCCCATTCCATTCCCTCCAACCCCACCATTACCCAACTGAATCCCGGCAACCCTATCGTTACTCCACTGCACTCCATCTCACTCTTCCTTTACTCTGTACTCCGTCCAACCCCATCTTTACCCAACTGCACCTCGTCCAACCCTACCATTGCTCGCTGCACCCCATCAGACCCCGCCAGTACCCCACTAAGCCCCCTTCAATACCGCCATTACCACACTGAGCCCCATCAATCCCAGCCAGTATTCTTCTGCACCCCGTCCAACCACGCCATTACCCCAGAGAACCCCGTACAACCCCAGCATTGCCCCACTGCACTCCCCCCAAACCCCCACATTAGCTCAGTGCACCCCGTCCAACTTCACCATGACCCCTCTGGACCCCACCTTGACCCATCATTACCCTACGGTACCACATCAAACCCCAGTGTTACCCCAATTTACCTAAGCCTACCCCACCATTACACCACGACACCCCGTCCGACCCCGTCATTAACCCGTCTAAATGTGCCATGACCCCGCTGCACCACGTCTAACCCCAGCTTTCCCCCAGTGCACCTTGTCCTACCCCGTCATTAGTGCATCCCATCCAACACCACTGTTATCCCACTGCACACCATCTAACCCCACCATTACCCCACTGCACCACATCGAACCCTGCAATTACCCCCCTGCACCACGTCGAACCCCGCCATTACCCCACTGTACCCCACCCAACCCCGACATTACCCCACTGCACCCTATCCAACCCCACCATTACCCAACTGCACCCCGTCCAACCCCACCATTACCTCACTTCACCACGTCAAACCCCACCATCCCAACATTACCCCACTGCACTCCATCCAACCCCGCCATTACCTCACTGCACCCCGTCCAACCCCGCCATTACCCCACTGCACCCCACCCAACCCCCACCATACCCCACTGCACCCGGTCCAGCCCCGCCATTAACCCCCAGCACCCCCGTCCATCCCTGCAATTAACCCTCTCCACCACATCCAACCCCGCCACTACCCCGCTAGACCCCCTCCAAGCCAACATTAACCCAGCGCACCACGTCCAGCCCCATAAATAACCCACTTCACCTCTTGGAAACCAGATATTACCCCCACTGCACCCATTCAACTCCGCCATTGCCCCACTGTACCACATAAAGCCCCGGCATTGTTCATTGCACCCTGTCCATCCCCGCCATTATCCCACTGCACTCCATCCATTGCCGCCATCACCCCACTGCACCTCGTCCAACCCCACCATTATCCCACTATACTCCCTCCACCCCCAGTATTAGCCCACTGAACCCCGTCCAAACCCAACATTACACCACTGCACCCCGTCCAGCGCCACCATGATCCCACTATACCCCCTCTAACCAACCCATTATCCCAACGCACCTTGTCTAACCCCAACATTCTCTCACTGCACCCTGTCCAACCCCTCCATTACCCAACTTCATCCCATCTAACCCCTTCAATACCGTACTGCACCAAGTCCAACCCCATCATTACTCCACTGCACTTAGTCCTACCCCAGCATTCCCTCACCGCACCCCTTCAAACCCCGCCATTTCCCCACTGTACCCTGTCAAACTCCTCCATTCCCCCCTCTGTAACCCGTCCAACCCTCCCTTTACCTCACTGCGCCCCAAGGAACTCAGCCATTGTCCCATAGCACCCCATCCAACCCCGTCACTACCCCACTGCACCCCTTCCAATCGCCTCATTACCCCACTGCACCCTGTCGAACCCTGCCATTACAGTACCCTAATACACCCCGTCCTATGCCGGCATTACACCAGTGCACCCTATCCAAGCCTGTCAATACCCCACTACACCCCGTCCAACCCCATCATTACCACGCGACACCCCGTCCAACCCCGCCATTACCTTGCTGCACCCCGTGCAACCCCGTAAAATCGGGCTACGAAATCTCCAAAATCACTTAAGATACAGCACTTTATCTAACACCTCTCTACATTGGTATTGTCTAACTACCTCTATGAGGCAGGTGCAGTTTTTTTTTCTTTTTCCTTATGCAGCCATTTTTATGTAGCTCAGTGGCAGAATAAGACAGTACTACGGCGTTGCATCCATTCCATACCCCTTCTTCGTAACCAGCATCTCTTGCTATAGTTTACCATTCAAGATTAACAAAGGAGGAAGGAAGTAGATAGAGAGGGAAACAGGGAAAAAGAAAAAATGGGCGGGAGAGAGGAAGGATGGAAGGATTAACCTCTTCATTTCGGTGGCATTGTCTTTCGCATCATTCTTGATACCTTTAGACGATTATATACAGCAAAGGGTAATGAGTTTCTGGTAAAGAGGTATATGGAAATTACCTAACTCCTTCTGAATAAAACCCACGGGGGGAGGGGGAGATCTTAAAGTGAATAAATTCGTCTGCAAATAGCGAGGACAAACTAAGTACGTCGTTGGGGTTAAGAAGGGAGAAAAGGGCCAAATAGGAAGGACAATATATACCTGCACTATCTATATTTCATGCATGAAAACTTGTAATTTAAAGAATGGAAAAATAAAATCCTTACACTTATTTTTCCCTCCTAGAGAGAAGTAGATTATAAAATGCCCCATTTGCCTTACAAATTAAAAATGTGAATGTAAATCACTTTAGTATTGTCATTACCATGAGTCTGATCAGGAATGCATGTGG
The DNA here is from genome assembly GCF_032717465.1 of Coenobita brevimanus. Taxonomy (NCBI): domain Eukaryota; kingdom Metazoa; phylum Arthropoda; class Malacostraca; order Decapoda; family Coenobitidae; genus Coenobita; species Coenobita brevimanus. Next base: position 37,428,849 of record NC_137069.1, read on the forward strand.
CTGCAACTCATCACACTCCATCACTACCTCGACCCACGACAAAAGCCCGCCACCTCCCCCTTCCCCACTGATAGCAACAACATCCCACACAACCTCCTTCTCCAAGTTTCTATGCCAAGTTGGGATGAACAACAGGACTCAACACAGCCCAGTATTGCGTCCTTTCATGTATTCATTCACGTTCATACCCTGGCAGTGGTCCCTGGGTGACATAGCTACACAGGCTAACATAAACTCACCCACTCCCACAACTCGTTCAAATCCTTTCGATGTTCCCTGGATGACATAACTACACAGACTACACGGACCTACACAAACACACCCACTCCCACAACACGTTCAAATCCTGTTGATGTTCCTGGATGACATAACTACACAGACTTACACAAAAACACCCACTCCCACCACACAGATCTTCACATGCATTTCTCACGCTACCCTCCAAAAGGTTTTCACGTTTGCACCAGTGCACGAAGCAGTAGGTGGGAGCGGATCAGTTCCCCAGTGATAGAATGTGATGTTTCTCGACTCTCCGAAATAATTGCCCCTCACGACTCGTAAAACATGGCTTGAACTTGTACAGCTGTCCGTCCATGTCAGATGTGTGCAAACCGACCGCTGCAATAGATACATACGGTACCTATTGGTATACTCCACAGTGAGAGAGAGAGAGAGAGAGAGAGAGCGCTTGTGTGTGTGTGTGTGTGTGTGTGTGTGTGTGTGTGTGTGTGTGTGTGTGTGTGTGTGTGTGTGTGTGTGTGTTTTGGGGAGGGAGGGTGGCAGGGGGTCATGGCATTGTGGGGTAATGGAAGGGGAGGTGACGGTACGTGTTGTGTGTCATGTCAGCCTGCACCTCAGCCTCCAGCCCGTCATTTTTATTTCACTCTTGCATTGCTTTGTCATTCATCCAAGCTTTTTTCTTTTTTCTTTTTTTTCTTTTTTTTCTTTTCTTATTTAGCTTTCAGGTCAATCCGACATCCCGACATGAACGAAGCAGGGTTTGAGTCCTTTTTTCTTTTTTTTTTTTTCTTTCTTTCCGTCCTCTGAAGAGCACTGTCCGGTGATCTTCCGGCATTTGACTTTCTCTCTCTCTCTCTCTCTCTCTCTCTCTCTCTCTCTCTCTCTCTTTCCGTATATTAGAAGAAAATCACGTTAGTACAATGAACCTGGACACAAACACGCAATCATTTCCCAGTAGTAACTTAGATTTATTTTTGGTAGAAGGCGCAAGAAATACGGGAATATATTGCATTACTCTTTCCTTGTGCTTCCTCCAGATGACAAAATTCTGATGATTTTCTCTCGAAGATAAGATTATTATTTGGAGGAGAAACAGGAGCATTGGTAGTAATCTGTACTCCCTGCCTTTTCTTTCCTGTCAAATCCAGTCGCGGTTATGAATGGATATTGATTGGGAAAGTGACTGTAAATTTTTTCCTATAGTAAATCCAGGTCCTGGTTGGAGAAAAAATGTACACCAAAGCGTCATACTTCGGCGGGGGATGGCATCAAAAGCTTTCCTAGTCACACTAGACATTAGCAAAGCTTTTGATGCCATTCCCCGCCACAACTTCACAAACAAAATACTCAACACAAACATGCACAATAACACAAAAAGATGGCTGGCAAACTACTTAGCAGGCAGATGTGCACACGGAACATTTGCCAGTCAGTCTTCTAACATCAGAAACTTCACAAATGGCGTCCCCCAAGGATCTGTTTTGTCCCCTACACTCTTTAATCTATACATGCACGACGTACCCACACCCCACAGATACACATAGCTTCGTATGCAGATGATATAACACTTACATGTACGCACCAAAACGCAAACACAGCTGCACACATCATTCAACCTTACCACAACAACACAACACGAATGGTTCACCACAAACAGACTCAAAATAGCCCCAGCCAAATCTACAGTGACTCTTCCCACAAACTGGACAGCAGAACACAGTCACATCCCACACCTCACCATAAACAACACTCCCCTACCACACACACACACACACACACACACACACACACACACACACACACACACACACCGCTCGCTGGTGCAGTGGTAACGTTCCTGCTTGCCAACTGGTGGACGGGAGTTCACGCCTTGCTCAGGTTGCGAAAAATTTCACTGACGAAGTGGGTGGTTACTGTCCCCATTGAGCAAGGGGACGGGTGTGTGCGTGTGTGAAGGTCACAGCCTTGCCCTTAGATCGGACTATATGAGCTCTCAACTCCCTCCCGGGAGGGTAAAAGCTGACAATCACGACCATCAAGTGATCCTGACCGACCCGGTGAATTACACACACACACACACACACACACACACACACACACACACACACACACACACACAATCCTTGGTGTAACATACAATACATCAATGTCAATTAAACAACACATCACAAACATTAAAAATAAAATAACACCAAGACTCAATGCTTTGAGGTCACTTGCCCATACAACATTCGGACACAACAAAGAAACCACCACCACAGTATACAAACATTAAATACGTTCAGTGTTGAATTATGCAAGCCTTGCCTGGGCTTCTAACCTGACCAAAACACACTGCAACACTCTACAGACCATACAGAACAAGGCCCTAAAAATAATCACAGGCTGCACAGCAACTACACACGGACAGACCACCTACATCAAGAAACCAAAGTCCTGAAAGTCAAGGATCACCTAGACATGAGAGGCACCCAGTTTCTTGCTGCAGCCTCCACAAACCCACAACATCCACTACAGTACATGGCAGCACATCCACCCACAACCAAGGAACATCAAAACAACACCTAGCACACGATACGATACACAAATACTGTCATCTCTCCCCCCTCGCCCACCTCAGACCAGCTTCCAGAAGCATATCCACACTCAGATCACTCGCCGCTCCATTCAGTCACTTAAAGACAACACACAGCTGCATACGGCCTCCTGACATCCACCCTTCTGAATCCTGTCTTCCTCGTGAGGACAGGTCCACCTGGCCAGGCTGAAATATGGGCACCATCCAGCCCTCTTAAGCTACCAGAAGAGGCTGAATGACTCCGTCGCTGATGCCTGTCCAGGATGCACCACAGCATCCCATACTATTAAGCACATTATGGAAGACTGCATTGCACACAATCACCTATGCCAACAACACAACATACACTCTTTGAGAGCTCTGTGGGAAAGTCCGGTCTCGGCCATGGCCTTCCTAAAGGCCTGTCCACACTAGCGGGCAATGCCCGCGGTCACAAGCGAGCAGTTTGCCTGTTGACGGGCTCACCACTTAGTTCCCGCAGGGCAAATGCGTAAATTGCCCGTGGCAATTTACGCATTTGCCCGCGGGCACAAGCGGTGAGCCCGTCCAACAGGCAAACTGGCTCACTTGTGCTCCGCGGGCATTGCCCGCTAGCTGTGAGACAGGGCTTTAGGGACTCGGGGCTGTTCGGCCAAACTGCTCTAGGGAACAACTACTCACTACTTCGAATCCAAAGAGATGGCCGGATATGCACTGTAAGAAGGTCAAGCAAAGAAATAAAATAGCCTCATGGGCAATTGGCAAAAAAGTTAACAATAAGAAAGGGACAGGAAACCGTCTCTCTGAAAATGGAAAGACATATGATAATCGATGTTCCCATCCTGTTCTGATTAAAATTCTTTGAAGTTAGCTTAAGATTTCACAAGAGTGGGAAAATTGTTAGAGATCACACAGAATCGTTTGTGTGTGTGTGTGTGTGTGTGTGTGTGTGTGTGTGTGTGTGTGTGTGTGTGTGTGTGTGTGTGTGTGTGTGTGCGTGTGTGTGTGTGTGTGTGTGTGTGTGTGTGTGTGTGTGTGTGTGTGTGTGTGTGTGTGTAAGAAGTTCGACATAAGCTGAGAATATATTCAACATGGCAGGCATGTCAATTCCGCCATAGGAGGGATAATACCTGAACAACTGTGTGTCTTAGGGGATGGGGTGTGTGGCAGGGGGCATGTTAAGAGGGGACGAAGGTGGAGTGGTAGTGGAGGCGACAGGGCGCGTGTTGCCAGTCGATATCTTTAAAATAACTAAAAAAAAAAACAACAACACTGACTTATGAAACCCAGTGGTGCGATCTTTGGAGTCAGTAAGTTTTTTTCAAAATACTGTGTACGAGTTTTACAAGTTACATCACTATTCGAAAAAAAAAAAAAAAAAAAGAGCGATAATCTTCTACAATCAGGTTAACTTAGTGGCAACCCAGTCTTTCATTTAACCTTTAGACTGTTTGCCTTAGCCATTCGTCACTCCATAGCTACTGTCACCTATTCACACTCACCCCGGCCTTCACCCACTCACTCCACCCACATCCACCCTAGCCTCCACCCACTTGACCCACCCTCTCCTAAAACACTTGTCACCCACCCACTTACCCACATCCCTCCTCTGGGTTAAAGTCCACTCTCCTTACAACCCCAAGACACTGTCACCTTCCACTGTGCTTGTGGCCCTCACCTACCTCTCCACACTCATCTCAGCTATGCCTGCCCACCTGCCTCCCTCCCTCTCTCTCTCTCTCTCTCTCTCTCTCTCTCTCCCTCATCATTCTACCACCACACCCACACCCTCATCCCAGCATCCCCTCATCCTTCCTCCCCATCTCTCTTCCCTCACCCACTCCACTGGCCATTCTTAAAAATCCTTTTCCAGAGCAGGATTGGAAGGGCTGAACAATGCAGTGGAACAAAAAGTGTGCATTTGTGAGTCTGTGATCAAGGACAGCTTTGCAAAATTGAGAGAACCAGGATGCAAGTTAT
>NC_137069.1:37433725-37436225 GCF_032717465.1 Coenobita brevimanus
CCCACAGACCACCTACATCAAGAAGCCAAAATCCTCAAAGTCAAGGAACACCTAGACATGAGAGGCACCCAGTTTCTTGTTGCAGCCTCCACAAACCCACAACATCCACTATATTACATGGCAGCACATCCACCCACACCAAGGAACATCAAAACAACACCCAGCACACGATACCATACAAAAAATCCTGTCATCTCTCCCCCATCGCCCACCTCAGACCAGCTTCCAGAAGCATATCCACACTCAGATCACTCGCCGCTCCATTCAGTCACTTAAAGACAACACACAGCTGCATGCACGGCCTCCTGACATCCACCCTTCTGAATCCTATCTTCCTCTTGAGGACAGGGTCCACCTGTCCAGTCTGAGATGTGGGCACCATCCAGCCCTCTTAAGCTGCAGAAGAGGCTGGATGACTCCGTCACTGATGCCTGTCCAGGATGCAACACAGCACCCCATACTTTATTAAGCACATTATGGAAGACTGCATTGCACATAATCACCTACGCCAACAGCACAACATACACTCTTTGAGAGCTCTGTGGGAAAGCCCGGTCTCGGCACTTGGCTTTCCTAAGGGACTCGGGGCTGTTCAGCCAGACTGCCTAGAGAACAACTACTACTGCTACTACACAATCAGGCACACATACCCTCAACCTAAGCTACACACACACACATACACACACACACACACACACACACACACACACACACACACACACACACACACACACACACACACACACACACACACACACACAACCCCCACCACCACCACTTCCAGCGATATGTGAAGTACACAAACTTTTACATCATTGCCAGAGAAGAGAGATTTTAAAAAATAAAAACATGTAAAAAGCGACAATGTTTTTATCTATGGCCATCAGAACAATATCATCAATACAATATGAAAACTACAATAAAACAATAAAAACAAATAAAGCAATTGTTTTTGTCGGTGCGGAAGCGAGAGTATCGCTGCTGGCACGATCCCTTGAATTAAAATGCATATTGTCATGATAAGCACATAACAATTTTTTCCTTTCTTTTTCTTTTTCTGTCTTTTGTTGAAGCCATCAACTAAATTTCTCGATCGCCAAATTCTGTTTTTCCGTGTGTTTTTGTGTTTTGTGCTGTTTATCTATCGGTGGATGTGAGGGTTAATTTGTGTGTATCTGTGTCTATCTGTCAGCATATTTTTCTTTCTACCTACCTACCTATACCTACCTACCTGACTTCCTGCCTACCTACCTACCGACCTATCTACCTACCTGACTACCAACCTACCTACCTTCCTACCAACCTTTTTGTCTGTACCTACCTACCCCACTTTCCACACCAACCTCTCTGTCTGTCTGTCTGTCTGTCTGTCTGTCTGTCTCTCTCTCTCTCTCTCTCTCTCTCTCTCTCTCTCTCTATCTATCTATCTATCTATCTATCTGTCTACCTATCTATAAGTTACTGGACGCCTTAATCACTTAAAAATTTGGCCACAAACAAATCACTCTAGGTCGTCATATCCTCTGCCATTTGACTGCCCTCCATCGAACTCACATCCTCTCTCTCATTTTTATCTCCATTCCATCCTTCCAGCTCATCCGCTTGATCTCTCCGTCTCCCTCTTCCTCCACCTGCTCCACATATACTCTTCTAGTCAGTCCCATAATTCTCCGTTATCTATACATGGCCAATTATATCCACTTCAATACCACAACGCGTTCATTTACTTCCTCATTTGTCTGTACATATCTATCAGTCCTATCTATCTGTATCTATCACTCTTATCATTAACTTATATATTGAAGGTTAGTGTATTTATCTCTGTATCAATCAGTCTGTCTGTCTTTCCGATATCCATCCATCCATCCATTCATTCATCAATCATTTCCTCAGTAAATGGCTATATGTCTGCTAACTTTTATATGTTTGTCCATCTCTTAATCTATCTGTCTGTTTGTCTACCTGACTATCTATCTATCTTTATCTCTTTTACTCTCCATTCATCCATCCATTCACCGCCTGTGCTTTGCCTGCACCCTTTCCTAGCGATGTAATTTGCTGATTGCACCTTACTGCCCTCGCCTATGTTATATATACGTAAATCATTCGGATGTCTCCATACTGTGCATAAATAATGTAGAAAAGGATATTAACCGGCCATTTTCAAATATAAATCGCTAAGGAAGAGGTGATAAAGGACAACTTCCTTAACCGACGAGGAATACGGGGTCATAGAGACAGAGCATAATTGTCTTTCGAGAAATTTGAAACTAAATTATTATTATTGTCGTTGTTGTTGTTGTTGTTGTTGTTTGTTCTTCTTCTTCTTCTTCTTCTTCTTCTTATTATTATTATTATTATTATTATTATTATTGTCAGTATTATTATTATTACTTATTTAAATTGTATTTATTTATTTACTAGATTTATTTATTACCCATTTTATTCAAGGCATATTTAGATCCATTGGCCTCTGTTGATTTACCTATACATCACGTGT
>NC_137069.1:37438725-37441225 GCF_032717465.1 Coenobita brevimanus
TTCTACTCGCTGTCTTCCTCTTACTCGTCCTCTTCCTCCCCCTTCCCTTCATCCTCTTCCTCTTCTTCTCCTCACCGTTCTCTTCCTCTCCTCCTCCCCTCCATTCTCTTCTTCTTCCTCCTCTCGTATACCTCTTCTAATCTTCCCTTCCCTCCTCTTCCCTTTCATCTCTCCTCTTCTCTTCCTCCCTCCCTTTCCCCCTTTTCTACCCCTTCCATCTTCACTTCCCTCCATCTCTCCTTCCCTCCTCTTCCTCTCCCTCCCTCTGAGTCCACTTTTCTCCTTCCCTTACTTCTTCCCCACTTCCCCTTTTCTCTTTTCCCCTCCTTCCCCTCTTCACTTTTCCCCTCGCAATCGGTAGAGTCCCTCCGGACCCAGGTTCAGTTCCCCGCTGGGGCAGGGAACAGTTTAAGGATTGGAATTTCATAAAATCAGGCTTTACTGATCTGGCTTAAACATGTCATAAAACTACCTCCATAATACCAGTACACCAGTCCTACATGAGGCAGCTCTAGCATGTATTCAATACAGATGGTGGGTGTTAGCGCCGAAGTGGTGACATGTGGAGGTGTATGGTACGTAGGAGAACTACTGGGCCTTAAGGGCAGGCTGTTAAGCCAGGTACTTAAGAAGTCGGACACACACACACACACACACACACACACACACACACACACACACACACACACACACACAAACTATTTCTCTTTCTTCCCAACCTTCTTTTCCCTTCTATCCTTTCTTCCTTCCCATTTCTCTTCTCCATCCTCCATTTTCACCTGCCTTCTCTCTCTCTCTCCCTCTCCCCTCGCCTCTGCCTTTCTTCTTCTCCGCTTCCCTCTATCCTCTTCCCCACTCTCCCCCCCTCACTCTCACCCCTCTCCTCCCTCCCCACCCTCCCCTTTTGTGCTCCCTTCCTCCCACTCTTCCTTCCTTCAGCCATCCCTTTATTCTTCCCTTCCCCCCCTTTCCTTGCCCTTCTTCTCCTCCTTCCTTCACCTCTTTCTTCTTCTTTCTTCTTTTAACTTTCCTTCTTCCTCTCCTCATTCTTCTTCTTCCTCTCCCCTTCCCCTCCTTCCCACCGCTTCTCCCATATTCCCCTCTTTTCCCCCTCTCCCCATTACAACCTGCCACTCTTTCTACTCCTCCTCTTCCTCTCTTCTCCTCCCCTTCCTCTCGCTTCCTCTCTTTCTCCTCCCATTTTCTTTTTTTACTACTCCTCTTTCTCCTCATTTTCCTTTACTCCTCCCTCTCTCTTCTTTCCATTCTTTCTCTCTTTCTACTCTTCTCTTTCCTCCCTTCTCCTCCATTTCTTCCTTTCTCCTCTCCCTCTCACCCATGTTATAACTTTCACTGATCACCGCCTCCTCCTCCTCCTCCTCCTCCTCCTCCTCCTCCTCTCTTCCTTGTATTTATTATTCCCTTCCTCCTACCTCATCCTCCTCTCTTTATTTAGTGCTCTTCCCTCTTTCAATAATTTTAATTCTCTGTTTCTCTCTCTCTCTCTCTCTCTCTCTCTCTCTCTCTTTCCTACTTTTTTTATTCTTTAGAATTTTCCTTCGTTATCTTTCTTATTAATATTCCTCTCTTTTTATGCCTTAGTTTTTGCCAGCCTCTTCCCTGTCTTCTCCTCCTCCTCCTCCTCTTCCCTTCTTCTTTCAACATCCTCTCATTCCTTTGATTTTTAATGATATTTTTTCCTGTGGCATCATCCTACATCTCTCTTAACATTCTCTCTCTCTCTGTCTCTGTCTCTGTCTGCCTGTGTGTCTGCTCTCTCTCTCACTCTCTCTCTCTCTCTCTCTCTCTCTCTCTCTCCAAGACACCCCGTAAACTTAGCGTACCTATACATAGCGTCGCGTCACGTCATTATATTTTTATCTATTTATTAAATGCAAATACAGTAGTATAAGCACAGACTAGGATCTGCACCAACAGCCCTGAGTTAGAGGTCACTACTCCTACTTTCGACCTGAGATGGGCTGTGGATCACTGAGGGTCCATGTTAGTTAAGTGACCACCATAGGGATTTTTTAAATGTACCAGGGGTCACTGCTTCAGGAGGTAACTTGTGTACTTGTCCCGCATTGGAAAGTTCCTTGTCTCAGTGGAGTGAACGGAGCTGGGGCCTGATTGACTGCTGCCTACCTTAAAAGCGCCAGGCAAGGCTGCCGCACAACCCCTGAACATCCACACTGTGCATTGTGCAATTTCCACGCTGTGTGCAGACGCCCCGTCAACAAAATGTACGATGCATAATGTCGTGCATTTGTTATTTATGTATCCTCCCTTGTTACTTTCCCTTTCAAATTGGTAGCTAATAGATAAAGTATTACAGAAAGCAACTTTTCCTTTTCAGGCTTTCCTATGAAATATCAACGTCAATTTTCCCATGCTGCGTGGTGGTCCGTCTCACTTTTTCTTGACAGTTTTAACTGGAGGGTTTGGAGGCGGGGGGAGCCTTCTTGCTTTACTATCCTTATCCTTCAGCATGTAGATT
>NC_137069.1:37443725-37461225 GCF_032717465.1 Coenobita brevimanus
CACTCAGTTCACCCGTCCTCGTATTCACTCTGATCGGGATGGTTTTCAGAACATTTCTCACTGTTTCACAAGTGATCATTCTTATGCACGACATTAGTGCCTTCACTGAGTGATTTACTGTGAACGTATATCGCTCACTTTCTTTCCGTTGACCGTTGAAGTTCGAACACGGCCATCCCTCACCCTCTTTCATAGTTTCAAGTTAGTCAGCTTTGAGTCGTCACGAGAGTAGGATCGTTTGTGCCCAGCGTAAGGCAGGGCCGCCGTTGTACAGCGAGTTCCTGAATCTCCACCTAGATGGTGAATTGACGACGAGGGTTTAGCGAATTGCAGCATCTGATGTCCGGCACAGGTGCCCAGTTCTTTTTGCTTAGCTCCCCTCCACTGACCAGTATTTCTTTTTGTTTTTTCTAGGCTTAAGTGTTTAGCTTTTGAATGAGCGCGTGAGTGTATTCTCCTTGTTATTTTGAATTCATTTTTGAGACTCATGTAATGTAAATTTATTTCATTGTAATTAATAAATTTACAGTTCCTTTTCTTTGAGCTTAATGTAGTTAAACTCGTGTTTTAGTTCTCCACATTAAGCTTATTTTAGTTGCCGCTCCTAGTTTGCACATTATTCATAACTGGTACCTAGGCCAGTTCTTTTGTATCAAGCTTAAATCCGTTGTGCCAGCCAGGAGTTAATGCACCGGCAAGAACCTGTTTATTACTATTAGCATTAGTTATTGATTGTCAGGGGTGGAGTCACTTTCTCAAGAGGCTAACAGTACTAACAAACAGCATGCGTGAGTAATTAGTCTCTGCTGTGTACTGTTGAGAAAGTTTATAAATTCTCATCCTTAGAGAATCGGCGAAGTAAGCCGGCATAAAGTAAAACTTACTGTTTGATTTTCACAAGTCAATTCCTTGTCTCTATTTTCAAGCAACATCTAAGCATTTTTAATATATAAATTCACATCCCCCCATTACAGTAGGTGACAATGAGAGGGCAAAAGAAGGAATGTGTATTGTTGTGAGCAACAAATAGAATGAGAATATAAGAGAGTATGGATCAGTTGGTTCAAGGATTGTGTGGGTAAGACTGAAAGTTAGACTACAAATGTGGGCAATTGTGTGTGTGTGTATGCGCCAACACAAGATCGTGCAAGCAGAGCAAGAGAAGAGTTCTGGACAAATGTGGAAGTGTCCAGGGAAAAGTCTGAAAGGAATGAGAGCGTGTTTTGGTTGGTGATATGAATGGTAAAATAGGGAATGTGAAGGTGGGTGGAGTAGTTGGTGAGTGGGGTGTGCCTGCTGAGATAGATGAGAATGGCAGTGCTTTAATGGTCATTTGTGCCGGAAGAGGGTTGGTGATAGCCAATACCCTCTTCAGGCACAAAATGATGCACAGGTATACGTGGCGAGTGATGAGAAGGGTGGATGGTGAACTGAATGAAAGGAAGGCAATGATTGATAATGTGTGTGTGGATGAAAGGATGCGAAGATGTGTAATGGATGCAAGAGCATATAGAGGCTGGGGGAGTGGACTTTCTGACCACCACTTGGTGGTGGTCAGAATCAAGATCCAGGTAAAATGGAGAAATAGAACAAGGGAAGGACGGGAGGAAGGAGTAGATGTAAGGACATTGGAAAGGTTACAAGAGGATGAGAAAAAGGCAGAATGTAAGAGAGAAGTGGAGGAACGATTGGGTAAATACGAATTGGAGCAGGTGGGGGACATGTTAGGTGTGTGCAAGATATTCACTATCTATCTATCTATATACCTAGGCTGCTTCCCCCAAGGAAAGGGAGGTAGCCGAGACAGGACGACTCACTCTCCATTTACTCATCCATTCAAACACATTCATTCGCATCTTAGCTCCAAAAGAGAGAACGGACAGATCCTCACCGCATCACACCGCACAAGGGTCAACTGCGCAATGCAATCAGTGACATCCGCAGCAGGGCCCGACAGCAGAACTGGTTTACCCCTGCCACATCATAACAGACCCATCCCCTTACCCGCACCTGACCTGACTAGCTGATCAGACCAAATGCGGGAGAATATCCCCTCAGGGCTGTGTCATCACTTATTCATTCACAATTTCTCTCCATTTATTTCTGTCACGCACAGCCACTCTTCCTTGCTCAACAGACATCCCTCTCGCATCCAGCGCTCTCTTCATACTGTCCATCCATCCTATTCGTGGTCTTCCTCTCAGCCTTACACCTCTCACATCAGATCTAGTTATCTTTTTCACCAATCGCTCATTATCCATTCTCTCCATATGCCCATACCATTGCAACACCCTCTGCTCAACTCTACCAGCCATCTCCCGAACAACTCCAGTTCTCCTTCACACTTCATCATTTTGCACTCGATCCATACGCGTCACTCCACACATACTCCTCAGACATCTCATCTCCATTACATTCAAACTTTTCCTCTCTGCTACACCCATATTCCATGTTTCAGCCCCATATAATGCAGTCGGTACCACAACACCCTCATACAGCCTTCTCTTTACATCCATTCTAAGCAAACGACATTTAAACACTTTTTTCATTCCTCCCAGCACCTTTCCTACTTCATTTATTCTAAACTTCACTTCTGCATCTATTCTTCCATCCACAGCAACATGTGACCCTAGATATTTAAAACAATCTACCTCCTCAAGCAACTCACCATTCAAAACTATATTCATCCCCCTACCATCTATCAACCTCGTACACTTCATTACTTTACTCTTATTCCCATTTACTTTCAATTTCCTCCTTTCACACACCCTTCCAAACTCCTCTACCAACTGTCTCAATCTCTCCTCTGAATCAGTCACCAGTGCAATATCATCTGCAAACAGCAGCTGCTTCAGATTCCACTCTCCTCCATCAACATTTATTCACAGAGGAAATATATGCAGCATGTGAGGTGGTGTGTGGGGTGAAGAGAAGACGAAAGGGGGTGCAAGGAACAGCATGGTGGAATGAAGAGGAGAGACAGGCTGTGGCACAAAAGAAGAAAGCATATAATGAATGGATGAGAAATAGGGGCGTGGAAGAAGTTGAGAGACGGAAGAGAGAGTTATATTTATGTAGAAAGGAAGAGAGAGGTAAAAAGATTAATAAGAGAAAGTAAGGAGAGAGTGGATGAGGAATTTGGAAGGAATCTGAGTCTCAAGTGGAGGGAATGTAAGAAAATGTTCTGGAAAGAGGTAAAGAGAGTCAAACAGGGTGGCAATGAATTAGTAGGGGAGTGAAAGATAAAAATGGTAGATTACTAGTTGAAAAGGGAGAAAAAGTGAGCAGATGGAGAGAACACTTCAGTGAATGGTTGAACATAGAGAATGAAAGTAATGCGAGTATAAGTGGCTGGGGAATGGCCGGGAGAAGGAGGGAAGTGAGAAGACAAGAAGAAATCAGTAGGATGGAAGTTGTGGAAGCAATGAAGAAAGTCATAATGGGGAAAGCCCTAGGAACTGATGGAGTGTGTGGTGAAATGCTGAAGCATAGGGGAGAGATAGTAATAGAATGGATGTGGAAGATGTGCAGATTGGCCTGGGAGGAAGGTAAAGTCCCGGATGATTGGAAGCCAGGTATAATTATTCCCTTGTACAGAGGGAAAGGGGAAAAAGAAGTGTGTGGTAATCATAGGGGCATTTGACTTCTTAGTGTAATAGGAAAAGTATACGGTAGGATACTTATTGACAGAGTTAGGGAAATAACTGAGGAATTAGTTGGAGAAGAACAGGGAGGCTTTAGGAAGGGAAGAGGTTGTGTAGATCAGATATTCATTCTTAGATCTTTAGTGGAAAAGTATCTAGAGAAGAGAAAATAGTTGTATGCGGCCTTCCTGGATTTGGAGAAAGCATATGACAAAGTGGATAGACAAGGATTGTGGAAAGTATTAAGAATATATGGAGTAGATGGGAAATTGATGAATGCGTGAATAGTATGTATGAGGGTGCTAAGGCTGTAGTGCGTATGGATAGTGAACTGAGTGAGTTTTTCTATTTGAAGGTTGGATTGAAACAGGGATGTGTCATGCGTCCATGGTTGTTCAATCTGTATATGGATGGGGTTATAAAATAGATACACAGTAGGGCAATGGATGTTGGAGTGGCCCTTGTGAGAGAGGGCAGTGTTTGGAAACTCCCTGTACTGTTGTTTGCAGATGATACTGTGTTGTTAAGTGAGGATGAAGGGGAGCTGCAAGGCTTGGTAGATGAGTTTGGGAAAGTGTGTAAGAAACGTAATCTAAAGGTGAATGTAGGGAAGAGTAAAGTTATGGTCTTCTAGAGAGGTGAAGCCAGTGAATGTACAGTGAGATTGGATGATGAGGAAATGGAAAATGTGAGTACATTTAAGTACTTGGGTAGTGTGATGAGTAAGGATCGAAGTTTGGAGGGTGAAATGCTTGAAAGGGTACAACAAGGAAGGAAAGTTGCTGGTTCCTTGAAGGCAGTGATAAGAAATAGGGAAGTGAGCATGGAAGTGAAAAAGTTATTACATGACAGTACTGTGATACCAACTCTAGCGTATGGAAGTGAAGCTTGGACGTTGTTAGAGGGACACAAATCAAGAGTGAGAGCAGTGGAAATGAGTTATTTGAGATGGGCCTGTAGAGTCACATGGAGAGACAGGCTGACAAATGAGGATATAAAGGAGCGATGTGGTGTGGATGTGGATGTGATAGGAAGCATTAGGAGAAACTCACTGAGGTGGTTTGGCCATGTGGAGAGGATGGAGGGTGAGAGGCTGACGAGGAGAGTGTATGTGAGGGAGGTGGAGAGGGAGATAGGAAGGGGAAGGCCAAGGATGAGATGGAGGGATGGAGTGGAGAGGTATATGAGAGAGGGGGGTGTTAATTGGGAGCAGGGCAGTAAAACGGCAGGGGACAGGGTGACGTGGAGGCGATTTGTTTGTGGCCACCCCGTATAAGGGTTTATGGCGTCTGGCAATAGATAGATAGATAGATAGATAGATCTTCTCCTCCTGCTCCTCCTCCTCATTCTCTTCCTCCTCCTCCTTCTCCTCTTCTTCTTCTTCTTCTTCTCCTTCTTCTTCCTCTTCCTCCTCCTCCTCCTCCTCCTCCTCCTCTTCTTCTTCTTCTTCTTCTTCTTCCTTTTCTTCTTTCCCTTCAAGTTTTTCTCCCTGTTCTTCATCTTTTTTTTTCTTTTTCTCCATTTTCTTCTTGTTCTACTGTTTTTTGTTCTTGTTCTTTTTCTTCTTTTTCTTGTTTTTCTCTTTGTTGTTGTTGTTGTTGTTGTTGCTTTTCTTCTTCTTTTTCTCCTCTTTCTCCTTTTTCGGTCTTCTTCGTCTTTATCTTTCTTCTGCTTTATTTTTCTTTCTTTCTTTCTTTCTTTTTCTTCTTCTTCTTCTTCTTCTTCTTCTTCTTCTTCTTCTTCTTCTTCACACCTAAGTATTATTTTCTTCTGTGGCACACCTAACCCACCCCATATGTTTAAAATTAATCTAAACTAGCCCAGCCTAACCTGACCTACTCTGACTTAACCAACATTTTCATCATGTAACTTTATACACCCTTCACCTTTCCATTCGGTTCCCGCAACGCCCATCTCAACAGTTACTTCAACAAACAAGGGATGAGGCTATGGTACACCTAATGTCTGACTTGGCTCGTATCTCTGACTGGGGTAAAAATAATATGGTTGTTTTTAATGCATCTAAGACTCAGTTCTTACACCTATCAACCCGACAAAATCTTCCAC
Organism: Coenobita brevimanus; assembly: GCF_032717465.1. Taxonomy (NCBI): domain Eukaryota; kingdom Metazoa; phylum Arthropoda; class Malacostraca; order Decapoda; family Coenobitidae; genus Coenobita; species Coenobita brevimanus. The sequence continues at coordinate 37,449,437 of NC_137069.1, forward strand.
AGGAGTACCCACTAATGTTTAATAATATTCAGCTTAATCCTGCATCATCCTTGAACATGCTTGGGGTTTCATTTACTCGGGACTTATCTTGGAAAGATCATATTACATCTCTTGTAAAATCTGCTTCCAAGAGATTGGGTGTGCTAAGCCGACTCCGCTCTTTCTTTACCCCTGCACAATTGTTGACTCTATACAGGGGTTTTATCCGCCCCTGTGTGGAGTACAACTCTCATGTGTGGTGAGGCTCCCCACATACAGCCCTTCTCAATAGGGCGGAGTCAAAGGCTTTTCGTCTCATTAACTCTCCTCCTCTTACTGACTCTCTTCAATCTCTGTCTCTTCGCCACACTGTTGCATCTTTATCTCTTTTCTTTCGCTGCTTTAATGGTCACTGCTCCTCTGAACTGTCTGCTTGCATTCCTCCACCTCTACGACGGGCCCGTAGCACCCGTCTGGCAGCAAACTCTCATCCCTTTTCTGTCCAACTTTCTAATGCAAGAGTTAACCGTTACTCCCAGTCTTTCATTTATGCAACAGGTCAGCTCTGGAACTGTCTCCCTCTGTCTGTATTTCCTGCTGCCTATGATCTCCAGTCTTTCAAACGCAGTGTGTCCAGGCATCTCAAAATGATCGGATCTTGAATTTGGCTCTCTACTGTATTTTGTTTTTCTCTTGGAGGGAACTGTTACTGCGGGCTCATGGCCTTTGGTTCCTTCTTCCTCGCATAAAAAAAAAATACAACAAACCTATCAATCTCTCACCTGTAATCAACCACCACAAAAATAGATAGATAGATAGGTAGATAGATAGATAAATAGTGGGATTACAAATGTCAGTTTTGCGTGGTCAGAATCTCTAGCAAAAAAGGGATTCAGGGATTAGGTTCGTCTCTGTGCAAACACAAAGCAAAAAAATAATCAATCTTTTGGTAATTGAGGCTTTGCAGTAATAGCCTCTTTTAAATTCTACTGGTAAACTTTGGTTGTATTTCTCTCTGTCTGTCTGTCTGTCTGTCTGTCTGTCTCTCTCTCTCTCTCTCTCTCTCCCTCAAGTAAAGTCACATACTCGTATATACTTAAACACATACACAGGCCCAAGTCTGTCTATCTACATCTATCTATCTAATTCTCTCTCTCTCTCTCTCTCTCTCTCATTTTTGTGTCTATCTTCTTGTCAGTTCCTTCGTCCCTTTTTCTACCTGATGTCTGTAACCATCTGTCTACATATCCATCCATCCATCCATCTGTCTATCCAACTGTCTGTCCTCCTTCATCCATCTGTCTATCCAACTGTCTGTCCTCCTTCATCCATCTGTCTATCCAACTGTCTGTCCTCCTTCGTCCATCTGTCTATCCAACTGTCTGTCCTCCTTCATCCATCTGTCTATCCAACTGTCTGCCCTCCTTCATCCATCTGTCTATCCAGCTGTCTCTCCTTCATCCATCTGTCTATCCAGCTGTCTGCCTTTCAATCCATCACAAAACATCCTGAATTATAGCCAGCGTAAATAATACTTCCATAGAACTAATTCGAGCTCACCTGCTGTCCTTATTCCGTTTCATCATTTTCATTAATATTTCAGCATTTTTTTTTAAAGTTTTCAGCGTGCATGTACTCCCATTTCCACATATATTCCTTTTCTCATTTTAACACTCCTCTTTTCAGTTCAACATATATTAATCCGGTTTTAGTATATTCATAATTTTCTTTTTGCGACTATACTTTCATATTTCGTGGTGCTGGAGAGGGTCGCCTTCAACTGGCGGCACTGATATAACTGAGTAGTAGCGCTGCCCGGTTATACATGCATCCCTCAACTTCCTTCCTACGTCCTGAAAGGAGGATGGTGGGCTGCAGGAGAGGGATAACTTCAGTATGCAATCCACTGGGTTCATATTCTGATGAACCTTGGGTTACTTCTGCTGCTGCTACGACTACTACTACTACTATTACTACTACTACTACTACTACTACGGGGAATTCTCTCTCTTTTGCTTTTTAAATTATACATTGATAATATAATTAAAACCTTATCGAAGGTGAATGTTGGATGTTGCCTTGCTTTTTTTTTTTTTTTTTTTAAGTAAATGTACAGTAATTGCATATGCAGATGACATTGTAATTTTAGGTGATTCAAAAGTAATTACTGAGTTACTGTGTAAAACATTTCAGACGTAGGTAAATAATTTGGAGCTGAAAATTAACAACAATAAATCCAAAGTTATGATATTTAATACAAGGAAAAATTAGGGCCACAGTATCCCTTGTACAAATCAGTATGAAGTGATGGAGACATTAATATTTAGGCTATGAAACTGAAGACAGTTTTTCTTATCAATATGATACTGAGATAAGATTAAATTCTTATTCTAAATTAAATTCTGTATACAGGGAATTCATTTTTTTCATTCAGCATCCAATCCTACGTTGCCCCATGAGAAGCGTAGGACCCCGGGGCTAGCCAAGTTGGTCCTGACATTTAAGATGAGCGTGACCAACCTCACTCATCCCTAAGTGGCATTACGCGAGCAATAAACCCCAGCCACTCCTTGGATATAAACCTTCACCTGCTTAATCCGACTGGAGCACCGTAATTACCCAATAAACCACCAGGCGCCAAAATTTGGTTATATGGTTACCACCCAGCGTAGTAAATGATGTCCTGGTGTACAGGAAACCATTTGGCTTGTCACTGAGTGTAGAGTCACCCACAGGCAGAAGGACGAGGAAAGAATGAAGGAAAGAAAGACAGAAGAGGAGGGAAGGAAAGAAGGATGGAGGAAAAGAAAGGGCAGACACCCGAGAGCAGCACTACTTCGAGTGAGTGGATGGTGAGCGCCCCTACCTATGAAAGAATGTGTCCCTGATTATGGGTTATTATGGGACTTAAAGAAAACACAAAAAGGTCCGCTGTTTAGAACATTTGAAGTTGCATATGCAAATGCAATGAAGAAAATATATAATTTACCAAGAGTAACAAGTAATCACAGTGTGGCCAAAGTAGATGGTCATTTTCTGCTAAGGCTTTATGCAGCATTCACACAGGCAAGATATGTGAAACCTTTATTTACGAAGAGGAATGCTTTATCTAGGATGAATATTCCTGTTTTTACCTCTGGTCATCATTCTATCCAGCAATGTAATCTCTTCAGTGAAAAATGAAATATAAATGTGAATATGGAAAATATAAAGTTAATTTAAATATTATGAATATGGTAATTGATATTATTAAATCAAGGATTGCTTGGGTTCAAAACTATGAAAAAACAAGATGATTGCAAGTTACTGTGTGAACAGATAAAAAGAAATATGGGTTTGAATTACTTGGGTGGTAATGGGCTGTGATGGTGTTGCAGTTGTGTTTTGGTATATGGTATATGTACACTTGTATAAAGCAGTATATGTATGAAGATATTTATGTGTGTATGCTAATGCAAGATAATTTAGCAACATAACAGAATCTTGTTTTTTTTTTTTAATGATAAATTAGTGGCTATGTTGTTTATTTAATAGAATGCTAGACTGTTGTCCCTCTTACTGGTCATATATATGTTATATACGAAATAAAGATGATTGATTGACTACTACTGCTACTACTACTACTCCTACTACTGCTACTACTACTACTACATTTTTCTTGGTTCAGATTAAGGATTACTCTATTTCCGATGGAGACTATCGATCAAGTAATGCCAGCTTCCGTCTGTGTATGTGTGTGTGTGTGTGTGTCTGTGTGTGTGTGTGTGTGTGTGTGTGTGTGTGTGTGTGTGTGTGTGTATGTGTGTGTGTGTGTGTGTGTGTGTGTGTGTGTGTGTGTGTGTGTGTGTCTGTCTGTCTCTCTCTCTCTCTAGCAAGACGTCTTTATCCCGTGAGAGGTGGTCACTGACACATCGCCTCCATGTCTCTCTTTTTCTTGTCATTTGTCTGCCCTCTGATTCACACCTCATTTCATATATCTTCCCTCCATTCCCCACCTCATCCTTGGGCCCGTATTCTTATCAGTTAAGGAAGCTCCTTGACACCTTTTCCTAAGTAGTTCAGTTTGTTACACCTTACACTCCTCTTCCATGTTACATAAATTCTCCGCAAATCGCAAAACTGTGCATAAATAACATACAGAAGAATATTAGCCACCTCTATTAAAATACAAATCGCTGACGAAGAGGTGTAAGGCTTCATTACCCAGTGAGAATGCAAGCCCTGGTCTTCCTCTCTTCCTCTTCCCCTTCCTGTGCCTTTCCCTTAAAAATTATATAAATCTTATTATTCTAGCCTCGGGTTCTTACTCTTGACATTTTTGAGCGAATTTCTTTTTTAAACCCTTCAATCTCATGACTTGTTTTCTTGTTTCCTATTTCCTGGCGACTTTACCATCTTAATGCTGGGCTAATGTAGTGAGGGGATCATTGAAGGCTGTATCTAACCCCCACCTTAATTTGGAAGGTCCCCCCCTCCCAGATTCGTAAGGACCCCCCCAAAAATCAGAAGGTCCCCCCCTATTTTGCAAGTCCCTCCGTAATTCAGAAGGTCCCCCCTAATTTGCAAGACCTTCCCTAATTCAGAAGGTCCCCCCTAATTTGCAAGACCCTCCCTAATGCGGAAGGCCCCTCTCATTCGCAAGGCCCCCCTAATTTGGAAGAGTCCCCCTAATTTGCAAGACCCACTTAATTCTGAAGGGTCCTCCTAATTTGGAAGATCCCCCCAATTCGGAAGGTCAGCTTAATTCAGAAGGTCTCTCCCTAAATTGGAGGGCCTCCCTAAACCGAATGGTCTCCCCCCCTAATTCGGAAGGTCTCTCCATTATCATTGTCGTTGGCTCCGTCATCATCAGCATCACTGTCATCACCACCATCACCATCGTTGTCGTCATCATCGTCACACACACACACACACACACACACACACACACACACACGCGCGGCATTTTCACTCTGGCATACCATCACCCACACTGCACACATCCATTATCATACCTACGTCACCAGTAGGAGGAAGGATTATTTCTTCCAGTCACACTCCCTCAGAATAGGTTTGCTCCCAATTAATATCCTCACTATGACTTCGTCCTCGTTTTATTCTTCCTGGCTGCTGATCTTTTTTTTTGGGGGGGGGGAGGGTGACATTGATTAGTTTTTCTCATCAGTTTTTCTCTCCACTCGATCTCTTGGACCCTACCTCACTCCATCCCAGGGTGGAAAAAGTGGTTTATATGATGATGATGATGATGATGCCTTTCAGATACCCCTCTTTATTCCAAAAGTCCCGTGAATCTGTTCCTGAAACCTTTTAAAGTGCTCCATTCCAAATATCGAATACTTCAACTGTTTCATTCCATTGGCTTTCCGTTCAGATTCCGAAATTCAGCGTGGCATAGTTTATCAGCCATGCCACCCCACTTTTTTCAGATATATTCGTTCATTTAGCTCTCCATGTTGGAGGTCACGGTAGTATTTCTGGCATGCCATTTGTTTTCGTTCGGAGTAGCGAAGGTAAATAAGGTGTCATTGTCTCAAAAAAAATTCTGTATCGCTTTTTCTCAAAGTCTTTCCTCATCTTTCCTCGTTTTTCTTTTCCACCCAATTCATCACATCTTTACAGTAGATATTTTAACGACGGAACATTGCCGCACCGAGGCTGTGAAATCTGTGTATTTATGTGGGGCTATACTGGTCGGGTGCAGTCATACTAGGCAGACCTATTATTAGATCTCTCTCTCTCTCTCTCTCTCTCTCTCTCTCGTTAACGCTAGAGTCGTCCCAGGGAGGCACGGGTTCAGTCCTTCCTTTAAGCACTAGCACAACGGGTAAGTAGCTCCCTAGAACCTCTTCCTTAGTCATTTATTTTTGTATATAGCTGGTTAACATCCTTTTTTTCCCATTATTTATGCAGAGGTTGGCGATGTTTGAAGGATTAATGTATAACACAAAATAGGACAGAAAAGCGCAATAAGCAAATTTAATAGCCTATAATTAAATAGCCTATAGGAAATGTTGTTAGGGAGCTGCCTTAACCCACTAGAATACGGGTGACGTTCTTTCAAAACATGGCTCACAGTCTTTAGAAAGTCAGTCTTGGAAAGAACAATACCGGGTTCTTGGCTCTTGCTGGTAAGACGCCTTGGCTGTGAACTAGGATATCATAGGTCGTAGTAAAGGACAGAAGACTCTACTCTTTTTGCCTTTACTTGGCCCAGATATTTGTCCTTTTCCAATGTTTTCCACCTTTTTCCACCTAGCACAGTAGCAGAAAATGACAAGGCTACGGCAATACAGCCTTAGCATAGCACTTATTAATGACTAGGATAGCAATTATATGTAAATTAGTTGAGATAACTAAGCATTCAAGAGTATAGGTGCGGCATTCACTTGATTGTGTGACATTCACATAGATATAGAAAGTATTATCAGCAAACACTTAGAAAGTATTACTAAAAATTTCTTTAATATAGATAAAAGTGTATCAGTCACAGTATTACAGCTATCGTTCATTTATATTCACCTGGCCTGGAGTTTACACTAACCTGGCCTGGATTTTACAGTCACCTGACCTAGATTTTACACTAACTTGGCCTAGATTTTACACTCACCTGGCTTAGATTTTATACTAACCTGGCCTAGATTTTACACTCACCTGACCTAGATTTTACACTAACCTGGCCTAGATTTTACAGTCACCTGACCTAGATTTTACACTAACTTGGCCTAGATTTTTGCACTCATCTGGCTTAGATTTTATACTACCCTGGCCTAGATTTTACACTCACATGGCCGATTTTAGACTCACTTGGCCTAGATTATATACTAACCTGAGCTAGATTTAACACTCAATGGCCTATATTTTCTTTTCCCATTTTGTTTCACGTACCTCTATGACAGAACCAGCCAATGCCGTGGCTCTATATCCTTCCCATAACACATCTTTGAATTTAGCATCCTATTTTAATGTTGATATATTGTTTCAACTCAGCACTGAAGAGATGGCAAGTTTAGACCAAGTAAAATGGTTAAGTAGATGATCCATTACAAGTGGAAATATTGGGTGGGAGAGTGAAAGGATAGAGCTTGAGTTCTTTTTCTCTAACATTTCAGGCTACACAGGATAGAGCTTGACTTCTTTATTTCTCTAACGTTTAGGGCACAGAACCTGGTTCTCTGAAGATGAGTTCTGTTTAGACCGAAGCGTTAAATAAAATAAATACATCAAGCTCTAATTTGTGCCTCTCTCCCACCCAATATTAAAATATATATGTTCACCTATCCTACCTTTCCTTTTCCCATCCTGGTCCCACCCTCCGCTGCTGACAGTTTCCTTGCCCTCCACCCCTGGCTGTCCATTATTTCTAAGGGGTTTTTGCTCAATATTCCTTTAATTTAGTCCGCCCTTGTTTCAACACTGCGGCCCACCCAATTATTCTTGCACCTCTCTCTCTCTCTCACTCTCACTGAAGTAATAATCAAAGAGAGAGAGAGAGAGAGAGAGAGAGTCCTCCAATCTCTCTCTCTCTCTCTCTGAAGTAAAATTGGAGAGAGAGAGAGAGAGAGAGAGAGAGAGAGAGCATCCTCCAATCTCTCTCTCTCTCTCTCTGAAGTAAAAATTGGAGAGAGAGAGAGAGAGAGAGTCCTCCAATCTCTCTCTCTCTCTCTCTCTCTCTCTGTATTTCGTCCCTATGCCTGACCATTTATATCTCTAATTTCTCTTTCTCTTTCCCTCCTTACTTTCTGATTTTCACTTTACATCTGTTTTCTGCTCCCTCCCTCCCTCTCTCTCTCTCTCTCTCTCTCTCTCTCTCTCTCTCTCTCTCTCTCTCACCCCATCCCTCTCACCTTCTCCTTTATGACACGTCCCTGTCTTGTATGCTCATTTCTCTCCCTTCCCTTCCAATCTGCCTTAATCTGCCGGGTAAGAAAAGCTGGCATAGTGTAAGCGAACCCTTGAGCCCTCCCCTTAGTACATAAGAACATAAGAAGAGAGGATAACTGCAGTAGGCCGGTTGGCACATGCTAGGCAGCTCCTAGAAGAGTAACTGAACTGCTAGAATGAGATAAGGATAGCAAAGAAGAAGGCTCTCCCCCACCCTCCAAACCCTCCAGCCGATGCCGGCAGGAAAAAGTCAGAAAGAACACCACGCCGCATAGAAAAGCTGGCGTGGACATTTTACAGGAAAGTGTGAAAGGAGAATAGAGACTATCATAGTGTAACCTGAAAAGAAAAATTTTTTTGAATTAGTATTGATTATAAGATTTTCTTTATTCTATATCTACCCCTTATTTGTCATATGCTTATCTAGCCTATGCTTGAAACTCTCAATGGAAGAGGCAGCAACTACTTTACTAGGTAGCTTATTCCATTCGTCTACTACTCTATTACCAAACCAATTTCTACCTATTTCCTTACTGAAACGGAATTTTTCTAGTTTGAAACCATTATTTCTAGTTCTATCCTGTATGCTCACTTTAAGTACCTTGCTAATATCTCCCTTATTTATACCATTCATCCATTTAAACACCTCAATTAAGTCTCCCCTTACTCTACGCCTCTCTAGCGAATGCAGACTTAGTCTTTTCAGTCTGTCTTCATATGACAGGTTCCGGACGTCATGTATCATTTTAGTCATTCTTCTCTGTACATTTTCTAACGAATTAATATCCATTCTATAGTAAGGACACCAAAATTGTACTGCGTAGTCTAAATGTGGCCTTACTAATGCGAGATAAAGTTTCAGTATTACTTTAGGTGATCTATTGCTCAAGCTTCTCGATATAAATCCTAGGACCCTATTTACTTTATTTCTCGCATTAATACATTGTTGCCTTGGTTTAAGGTCGTTACTAATCATAACTCCTAGATCTCTCTCGCATTCCGATTTGCTAATTTCTTTGTTATCTAAGCTGTATTTAGTATCTCCAATGGTCTTGCCTACGTTAAGTACTTTACATTTTTTAACGTTAAATTCCATTTGCCAAGTTTTAGACCATTTGGACAATGTATCGAGGTCATTTTGTAAGTTATGGCAATCGTCAGTCGAGTTAATGATACGCCCTATTTTTGTATCGTCGGCAAATTTGCTGATGCTGCTATTGACTCCTAAGTCTAGATCATTTATATATATGATAAATAATAAGGGACCGAGTACTGAACCCTGTGATAAACCGCTAGTTACTAATCCCCAGTCCGACTTAGTTCCATTTATTAATACTCTCTGCTTTCGTCCTTTTAGCCAGGATTCTATCCATTTTAAGATATCGCCGTCTATACCGTGTGCTCGAACCTTTCTAACTAACCTTTCGTGTGGGACCCTATCAAAAGCTTTACTAAAGTCCAGATAAATAACATCGTAAGCTTTATCGCTATCTACTGCCTCATAGACCTCCGAGTAGAATGACAACAAAATTGTGAGGCAGGATCGTCCTTGCCTGAATCCGTGCTGACTTTCGTTTATAAGATTAAATCTTTCTAAGTGTTCTTTAATCTTATTTGCCAAAATTGACTAACATTTTTCCTACTATTGACGTTAGACTTATCGGACGATAATTCGACGCAGCTGATTTATCACCCTTTTTAAAGATGGGCACTACGTTTGCGGTTTTCCACGCCTCTGGAACTTCTCCTGAACTTAAAGAGTCATTAAATAACGTTAAAAGTGGCTGACATAATTCTTCTTTGGTTTCTTTTATAATTTTTGCATATATATCATCCGGACCTGGCAATTTTTGAGGTTTTAACTTATTAATTTCTTTCAATACGTCCTCCTTACTAATGGTTATTTTACTAAGAATATTTTCCGTATTCTCATGGTAAATATTTGCTGTTTGAGGGACCAGGCTTAGATTTTCCTTGGTGAATACTGATATGAAATAATTATTTAGGATGGAGCACATTTCTTTATCTTCACTGGTAATGTCACCTGATTCTGTTCTGAGTGGTCCTATCCTATCTTTATTTTTCGTTCGGTACATTTGATAAAAACCCTTGGGGTTTTCTTTTGATTCACTAGCAACCTTAATTTCATAACTTCTCTTTGCTTTTCTTATCTCCCTCTTTACTTCTCTATTTAAAATCGTGTATCGGTTACGTAAGTGTTCCTCTCCACGTTTTATTTTTCTATATATTCCTTTCCTTTGGCCTATGAGAGATTTTAATCTGTTGTTTAACCATCTAGGTTCCGAATTATTCGTTCTAAACGGTTTTGAAGGAATATATCTATCTTGGCCTCCGTGTATTATATTTATTAACTCGTTATACTTCTCACTGGTTGAACGTCTGTTTGGTACTGGAGCTGAGTTAATTTCCGTCACCTGGACTACATTCCTATCTACCACCTCCCCCCTCACAGACACCTGACGGACATCCCCACGTGTTTCCTGCGCCTGACCTATGACCTGGGATTCCCCACTGACCTGGCATTCCCTCAAATAGCTAATCTCCCTGTGGAATACCGTTCGAAAATAAGCTCTTAAGCCATCGAAATCTCCTAGACGAAAATTAGGAATGGCGGAGGTATTTTCAGTGGAACAGACATCCCAAATAAATTTGAACTCAATTTCTTCATGATCGCTATTACCAAGTCGTCCACCAACCTCTATATCGCTAATGATATTTTCTTTATTAGCTAAAACCAAATCTAGCATATTATTACCTCTGGTGGGCTCCCTGATATACTGATAAAGGAAATTATCCTGTACTACCTCTAGAAATTCCTCTGACTCTGCATCTCCTGTCTGATTTCTCCAATCTATCCTTGGCAGATTAAGGTCGCCTACAATTATTACTAAGCTGGACTGTGATGCTTTCCTTATTTCCTCCCAAAGGTATTTACTATCAGCTCTACTTAATTTAGGAGATCTGTAAATTGCTCCTAAGACTAATTTCTCCCTATTGTTACTAATTTCAACCCAGACACTTTCTGTGTCCCTATTTACTTTAATGTCTGCTTTATTGTAACAGTTTAATGAATCCTTTACATAAATAGCTACCCCTCCCCCCTTTCTTCCCTGACGGTTTGACACAAAAATATTATAGCCTTTTATCTGATATTCTGCTAAAAATTCTCGAGTGTCTGTATTCATCCAAGTTTCACTAATAACGGCAATGTCTATTTTCTCTGTACAAATTAAAGCCCTCAGTTCATCCATTTTATTACGTAAACTCCGGCTGTTTGTGTAGTACACTTTCAGATTATTACGAGTAGTTATGCCTCTACCTTGGCATTTACTGTTATTTATTTTATTACTAACTGGGAAACTCTTTACTTTACTAATATAACAATTTTTTGTACTATCGCTTATCGCCCTTCTATCATCGCTTGTTCTATCATCTATCATCGCCTGCTCAATTTGAGGTGCCTGAGTGGATGTATCTACACTAATGGTTGAACTTTTGTTCTTAATTTTGCAAGTCTTGATGCATCTATCCAAACATGGTAATAATGATTTCTGAGTGTAGTTGCTGCAACTTCCTGTACACCTACTTCTCAGTCTCGAAAAATCCCTCCAACTCCCTATCTATCATTCCAGCTAAAACAGTAACTCCCTGCCTGCTATGATGAGTCCCATCCCAAATATACAAGGCACTCCGTCCATAAAACCGGTCCCAGCTGTCTATGAAAGGTATTGCATTATCTTTGCAATACCTTTCAAGGCGGCAATTAAATCCTATTGCCCTGCTCAACCATTCCCTTCCAACCCGCCACCTTGGTAAAACACCAAGCACTACAGGGGTTCACTCCCCTCTCCCTAACCTTTTCTAACATCAACTTGTACCTTTTCCACAGTACCTCACTCTTACGGCTA
>NC_137069.1:37466225-37496225 GCF_032717465.1 Coenobita brevimanus
GAACTAGGGACGCTGTATCAAGCCCCTCCAGTTGGAAAAGCCTGTAGTGGTTGGAGTAAAGCGTCTGCAACACCAAGAATAAGAGATAAAAAGGAATATTGAGAGTGCAATACCCGCGCCACTGCCCTTGGTCTTAGGTCTGAATATTTGACTTTGCCCTGTTGCCTTAAATTTCTGTTGATTCCTCTCAAAGTCGACGTACATCATTCTTGTCTGACCCTCAACCGTTCCACCATATTTGGTCAAAATCGGATCAAAGCTGATTGACTTTACCTTGTCCTGTGACCTTGATCTTATACCTCTTGTTCTCAAAATCATATCTCTTCATCTTTGGCTGACCCTCAAACCTTCCATATGATGATGATGATCGTGGTGATGATTATGAAATGATGATGGTGATGATAATGACGATGATGACGATGACGATGATGGTAATGGTGATGATAGTTGTGATGATGATAATGATGATGACCATGATGATTACGATGATGATGGCGACGACAAGTTGGGTTGGGTTGGGCTGGGTTAGGTTATTTTAGGTTGGTTTGGGTCAGATTGGGTTGGGACAGGTTGAGTTGAGTTGGATTGGGTTAGGTTATTTTAGGATGGTTTGGGACAGGTTGGGTTGGGACAGGTTGAGTTGGGTTGGGTTGGGCTGGGTTAGTTTGAATTGGGTTGAGTCCAACTGGGTTGGAGGCTGAGTTGGATTGGGTTGAATTAGACTGAGTTCGATTGGGTTGGATTAGGTTGAGTTCGATTGGGTTGGCTTAGGTTGAGATGGACTGGATTAGATTAGGTTGAGTTGGAGTGGGTTGGATTAAGTTGAATTCGATTGGGTTAAAATAGGTTGAGTTCGATTGGGCTGGATTAGTTTGAGTTCGATTTTATTTGATTGGGTTGGGTTGAGCTGGCCTGGGTTGGTTTGGCTTGAGCTGCGTTGGGCTGGGTTGGGTTAGACTGGATCGGGCTGGGTTAGACTGAGTAAGGTTGGGTCATATCAGGTTGGGTATGGTTATACTAGGATTGCATGAGTTGGGCTGGACTAGATTGGGTCAGGTAAGATTAGATTAGATTAGATTTGGTTAGATTAGGGCTATGTGGAGTAAAAACGACGATCCTAGGCAGAGAAAATAAAACCCACTGTGGTGAAATGGGCTGTCGGTCTAATATATGGATCCGGTCGTCTGCCTCTGTATTCTGGTCTCTGTTCACGACAAGACCAACCACGAGCCCCACACACGAGATATTCTGCCGTCTTTTGGTACAGTATTTTTTGTTAGGTATATCAGAGAGAGTGTGGGATGGGGGGAGGGCAGTGAAATGGCTGGGGACAGGGAGAAATGGGGGCAATTTGTTTGAGACCACATCTTGCGGGATTAAGGCGTCTGGCAAGAGATAGATAGATTTTTTGTTAGCATTGCAAGGCGCTAGGCAAAGTGAATGCAGCATGACTTTATCGTATTGCTGTTGCTGAAGAAAATCTTGACTGAAACTATTACTGTGTTTAAATTGTTTATCCATGGCACTCATTTTAACTGGGTATCATCTCTTTTTCTATCCCCAAAACTCTGGGCATAGAATTTAATAGCCCGTTCTCTCTAGGCCCAGTAGTCCTCCTGCGTACCATGCGCCTCCATATGTCACTACTTCGACACTAACACCCACCGTCCATATTGAATACACGCTAAGGCTGTCTCATACAGAAATGGCGCATTAGTATTAGCGAGGGTGTTTTTACGGTATATCGGCGGGTCTTATGGTATACCAGCAAGTCTACTTCACGAAAACCGAATCCTTTATACTGTTCACCTGCATCAACATTGAGACAGCTGACCTCCTCTCTACCGATTCGGCCACTGTTTCTTGTCCGCAGAACCAATCGTAAGCTGAATAACATCGTGAAGAGAAAGCGAGAATAAGAAAAAAAAAGGGGGGGGGGATTTCAGAAGAGCAAAGTTCATTTTTAATTTAGTAGAGTGTATGTGGAATGTTTGTGAGGTAACTATAATAAATTGTGAAAATTTTGGTTGGAGAGACAGACAGACAGACAGACAGACAGACTAGTTTGAAAGTGAGACAGATTCTGCGTCAGAAAGAAAAGGAGAGAGCCCTCATGGGAGTGTGTGTGTGTGTGTGTGTGTGTGTGTGTGTGTGTGTGTGTGTGTGTGTGTGTGTGTGTGTGTGTGTGACAGACAGACAGACAGACAGACACAGAAACAGTGAGAGAGACTAAGAGAAACAGTCCGCATGAGAGAGAGAGAGAGAGAGAGAGAGAGAGAGAGAGAGAGAGAGAGAGAGAGAGAGAGAGAGAGAGAGAGAGAGAGAGGGGGGAATTTTTTAGTGGGAAATTTTACATTTAGGACACTGGCAGCCCAAGAGAGCCAGTGTCCCAATTTTACACCTCTGACCCACACTATATTTTGATACCGGGAAAATACTGTTGGTATTTCTTTCCCCTGGCTGCCTAGTGGATTGTGGTGCCTTGTTGGGGGCGAGGGGGAAGTGCGGTGTGCGTTTTTAATACTAGAGTCCTCATTCTTGTTGATTAAGAAAGCTACCTGACACCTTTTTCAATGCGAATTATTTTGTTAAACATTACCGTCCTCTTCGGTGTTGCATAGAGCCTTCCGATATCCTAGCACCCTTTTTACACCTTACTGTCTTTTTCTGTGGTACATAAATCCTTTCGATATTGTAGCACCCTAACACTACTTCCTAAGCGATTTAGTTTGTTTATCACGCCTTACTGTCGTGTGTTACATAAAACCTGCCAGTATCCAAACACCCTAATACCTTGTCCTAAGCTATTTAGTTTATCACACCTTAGTGTCCTGTTCTGTACTGCATAAATCCTTCCAGTATCCTGACATTCTAACACGTTTTCCTAAACGATTTAGTTTATTCGTCTCACTGTCCTTTTCTGGGTTACATAAATCCTTCCAGTACCCTGACATTCTAACACTTTTCCTAAGCGATTTATTTTCTTTTTTACACTTTATTGTCCTCTTATGGGTTGCATAGATTCCTCAAATATCCTGTGATTCTAACACCTTTTCGTAAGCGATTTATTTAGATTATTACTCCTAACTGTCCTTTTCTTTGATACACAATTCCTTCGAATACCCTAACACCCAAACACCTTTTTCTAAGAGATTTATTTTCTTCATTACACCTTACTGCTCTCTTCTGTGTTGAATAAATTCTTTCACTATTCTGACACCCTAGCGCCTTTTCCCAAGAGATTTATTTTGTTTACTTCCCATTACTTTTCTCTTATGTTATAATTCTTCCAGTATCGCCATACTCTGCATATTAACTACAAATATCCAAAAATAAATCGCTAAGGCAGAGGTGCTAGGAAGCTCACCTGGTGATATAGTGGACTGCGGTGCCTGTCGGGGTGAAGGGGAAGTGTAGTTTGGCTCGGTTTTAGGGCTGTATATTAGGAGCCAAGGAGCTTTCTTAACACATTCATCTTAGCGATTATTCTGTATAGTATGCCTCATTATTCTCTTGTATGTTATTGATATGAACCGGTATTAAAACGATATACATAACCACAAGAGAATATAAGGCGTACTGTGCAAAATAAATCCATAAGAATGAGGTGCTACGGGGTCTCTTGTGCCAGACAGAACAAGGGTCCGAGTCTCAGAATAAGGGCCCGAGTCTCAGACTAATGGTCCGAGTCTCAGAATAAGGGTCCGAGTCTCAGAATAAGGGCCCGAGTCTCAGAATAAGGGTCCGAGTCACAGAATAAAGGTCCGAGTCTCAGAATAAGGGTCCGATTCTCAGAATAATGGTCCGAGTCTCAGAATAAGGAGGCATTTCAATCCAGAAATGATGTGAGGATTTATATTAACTCCGGGGAAATACAAATCATCTTGACTGATTTGGTTGAATACATACACTGGATCTCAAAAGTATGGGTGCACAGGGAGTGCGATGCCTACCGAAAAGGTTCAAACAACTGCTGACATTACCAACGTCTCATTGTGTATCATCAGTGTCTGTCTATATAAACATTACATTTGCTATATGTTTGCAAGAGGATATTGCTAGTTGGCGATATATGACACCTCCCGACATCAGGGCTACCAACGTCTCACCGTGTATCATCAGTGTCTGTCTATATAAACATTACATTTGCTATATGTCTACAAGAGGATATTGCTAGTTGGCGACATATAACACCTCCCGACATCAGGGCTACCAACGTGTGGTAGGTCGGATACTAATATTTCAGTGAGCTTCGTTCTGTGGTCCCAAATGTTTCACGCATGTTGTGCACCGATACTTTTGTGACCCAGTGTACACAGCTTTGCACTAAACTCCTGCTGGCGTTAGACGAGTTTATTTACTAAGAGAAATCTACCGCAGCAGTAATGATGATAATGATTATGATGATGATGATGATACTACTACTACTACTTCTACTACTGATAATAATAATAATAATAATAATAAATAATAATAACAACACCGGCACCACCACCACCACCACCATCAACAACAACAACAACAAACACACAAATACATGCATCCACAAAACCTAGCCTAAACTCACATGCTTTCACAATTTACAAACTCTGCCTTCAGTTCCACCTGAAGTCACACATATTTCCTGACCCCAAAGGAACCCACCAGCGATATTCTTCCTTACGAGGTGGAAGGCATAACTCAGGCGACATTGACCCGGGAGATAGATGTAAAGGGCAGATCAGGCCAAGATGTATGTGGTGACCTGGGGGTAGAGGGGGATAGAGTGTGAGGGGATTTATTATAGTGGGCCCTTTCTTGTTCTTCTCTGATTCTATTTCTCTGCTCTCTCTCTCTCTCTCTCTCTCTCTCTCTCTCTCTCTCTCTCTCTCTCCATTTCCTCCTTCTCTTCCTCCCTTTCTCTCCAAATCCTTCATGTATGTCGGCTGATAAAGGGAGGGGAAGAGAAAGCTGCATTTCAGGCGGACAGTGGACCCCCTTCTGTTCCTCTCTCCTTTCTTACTCTCCCTTTTCCTTTTCTCTCCTCCCTTCCTCCTCTCTTCTCTTCCTTGTCCCCTCCTTCATCTCTCTCCCTTCCTCCTCTTCCTTCCTCCATCTCTCTCCCTTCCTCCTCTTCCTCCGTCCCGCTCTCTCCCTTCCTCCTTTTCCTTCTTCCCTCTCCTCCTTCCTCCTCTTCCCACCCTTCGTCGACTCTCTTCTTTTCCCCTCTTCTCTCTCACTCGTCTCTCTTTTTCTTTTTCTCTTCTGTCTCCCTCCTGTCTCCCTTTCTCCTCTTTCTCCCTCACTCCCTCTCTCTCTCTCTTCCTTTCTCCTCTTCCTCCCTCATTCTCTCTCTCTTCCTTCCTCCTCCCTCCCACCTTTCCTTCCCCTACATGTCCCCCTCTCATGTTCCTTCTATTCATTTCTTGTATGTTTTATTGAAGCCCCCCCCCTCTCTCTCTCTCTCTTTCTCTCTCTCTTTCTCCTCATGTTACTTCCTGTTCATAAACTCTCTTCCGTTTTCTTGTCTTCTCCTTTTCCAATCTTTTCTCCTTTCCTTCTCCTCCATCCCCCCTTTCCCCTTCCTTTCCTTCCCTCTTCCCTCCTCCCCTCCCTCTTAATTCTCCTCTCACCCCTTTTCCCTTTCCCTTCCCTTCCCCCTCTTTAGTTTCCTCCTTCCACATTCTTCCTTGTCCACTTTCTTCCCTCTCCCCTCCCACTTAGTCTCTGTTACTCCCTCCCATTCCTCCCTTTATTACCATTTCCTCTTCCCTTACCCCTCCCTCTCTCCTCTTCCCTCCTTCCTCCTCTTCCCTCTTCCCTCCAGTTTCCCCTCTCCCTTCTTCCTCCATCCTATTTTCATCTTCCATTTCCTCTCCTTCCCATTCATCTTGCACATATCCTTCCTTCCCTTTTCTTCCATTCCCTCTTCCCTCCCATTTCTCTTCCTCCGTCTCCTTCCCCTCCGTTTCACTCTCCCTCCCTCTCCATTTCCTTTCCCTCCCTGCTCCCTCCCCTTCCCCTCCTTCCCTTGACTCCTCCCATCATTTCCTCCTTCCTTCCTCCATCAATCTTACTCACTCCTTCCTTCCATCTACCTCTCCCTTAAATCTCCGTCACGTCGCCCTCCCTCACCTCTATGTCTTCCTCACCCTCATGTCTCCCTCACCCTATTCTCAACCTCCCTCATCCTATGATCAATCTCCCTCACCCTGTTCTCACCCTCCTTCACCCTATGCTCAATCTCCCTCACCCTATTCTCAACCTCCCTCACACTATTCTCAACCTCCCTCACCCTATGCTCAATCTCCCTCACCCTATTCTCACCCTCACTCACCCTATTCTCACTCTCCCTACTCAGCCTCTCTCCCTATTCTCACACTCACTCACCCTATTCTCAGTCTCCCTTACCATATTCACACTCTTCCTCACCCTATTCTCAGCCTCTCACCCTATTCTCAATCTCCCTCACCCTATTCTCAACCTCAGTCACCCTATTGTCAGCTTCCCTTCCCCTATTTTCAACCTACTCTCAAGCTCCTTAACACCTATTCCTTAGCGATTTATTTTTGGATATGACTAGTTATTATCCTTCTGTCCGTCATTTACGCAAAGTATGACGATATTGGAAGCATTTTTATAACTCAAAAGAGGACAGTGAGGTGTAATAAGGAAAATAAATAGCTTAGGAAAAGATGATAGGGAGAGAGGAAGGGAGAGAGAGATCCTGAGCTGAATAAAATCGTCTGATGGTAACAAGAAAAACAGCCTCTCTCTCTCTCTCTCTCTCTCTCTCTCTCTCTCTCTCTCTCTCTCTCAGTCAAAAATACTTCACTTCCTATCTTAGCTATAAAAAGATTCTCTCTCTCTCTCTCTCTCTCTCTCTCTCTCTCTCTCGTGTGTGTATGTGTGATTTATTCCCCTTTACCTGCATGCTTGTGTGACTGCCGGGGGAGAGGGGTGTGGGTGTGTGTGGGGGGTGTTGTCTGAGAGGGTGTAGGTGTAAATGTGAGTGTATCACTTATCCCTATGTGGCGTTGGGTGTTTTTTAATCTGTTTTCATCTCGTTACTATCACCCATTATCCCCAAGAAAATTAAGTCAGTCAGGTTGAGCGTTAAGGAAAGCAGCACTGTGTTAGGTGTTGCGAAGTAGAGTTAGGCAATGAACAGATCTTGAATTTGGCTCTGTTATCTTGTTTTTATTGTTGCTTGGAGGGAGCAGTCTTACGGCCATCTGGTCTTTGGTTCCTTCCTCCTTACACACAAAAAAAATGCAGAGGCGTGAGGGTGGATGATAGGCAGCAGCTTAGCAGGTAAAGGAGATAAGTAGAGACTGCACTAAACCAAGCAGAGGTAAACAAAGAGGTAGGTAAACCGATCAATACGCCAGGAAGAGACATAAAAGTAGATAGATTGTCAGGCAGCGATATAGGATGGAGGTAGAAGCATATAGATGGTTAGGCAGCAATATAGGAGTCAAGCAGGTAGGCAGACAGGTAAGCAAGCAGGTAATGAAGATACTGTAAATAATCAGCGAGCAAGATAGGAGGTAGCCAGGTAAACAGGCAGGCAGGTAGATGCAGGTAGACGGTGGCTCAGTCGGTAGAGAGGTGGCCTGTAGTCTTAGCGAACCCAGGTTCAAATCCCCGCTAGGGCAGAGACCAGTATAAGGATTTGAATTTCATAATAGCAGGCTTTACTGATCTACCAGGAAACCCGCCGACGTGTCATAAAAATACCCCCGCTAATACCAATACACTAGTCCTGTATGAGACAGCCTAGCATGTATTCAATATGGACGGTGGGTGTTAGCGCCGAAGTGGTGACATGTAGAGGTGGATGGTATGTAGGAGGACTGCTGGGCCTTGGGAACATGCTGTGAAGTCTATGCCCAGAATCAGACACATAAAAAAAAAAAAAAAGGACTGTGAGGCGGCAATATAGAAGGTAGGCAGGCAGGCAGGGTCTACGCCAGGCAGCAGGAAGTAAAGCGAAACCAATTTACAGTTACTTTCCAGCCCCGACTTGCGATCGATTAAGAGGGCGACGGACTGTGTCCGGCTGGCAGGCTTTGTCCGGCTTTGCCCCTCCTCCCTCCGGCTTGGTACCCCTCAGCCTGTACACCATAGCCACCTGTGGGGCTGCCGTACCGTTCCTGTCATACTGTACCGTTTGCCAAGGCTTTGTCCCACTCTTTTCTGCTATAGAATTGTTTTATTTCCATCCTAGCAATCTGTTTTCACTATGGCTCTGTAGTCACGCTGTACCGTTCTTGTTTTGCTGTACCGCATCTTATCTCTAAACACACACAGCCGATCAAGTGTCCCCCTGTAGGACTGTACCGTTCCTGCTATACTGTACCACTTTTTTCAAGATATTTTCGTGTTCTTGATATCAGACGTACCAATCATGTTCCACTGGACCGTCTCAAGTGTACGAGTCGTGTTTTTCTGTACCCATTAACCCACACAGCCGGTACACCATATCCACGTGTAAGGCCGCTGTACCGTTTATGCTGTAGTGTACCGGTTTTTGCTTCACGGTACTTTCTTGTCATACTGAGCGGGTATTGCTTTGCTTGCCGTATTTTCTTATTTTTTCCTTCCTTTCAGTCGCACCAGATTTGTTCCACTGTATTGCGCTTAACCCCCTCATGATCCGGACATCTCTAACATTCTATTCCAGCTAAGAGTGAGTCATAGGAGCCTGGGATGGTGAGGAGAGTGGCGGTATTGCATTCGGCTGGCAGGCTTTGTCCGGCTTTCTGGTCCTTCCTCCTTGTCCTCCCTTTCTCCCTCTCTCTCAGCTTGTTACTCTTTAGGTCTGTACCTTTTACTAACGCTCCCAGACTCCTATAACTCACTCTCAGCTTAATAAAATCGTCTGACAATATCTAGAGCAAAATTCTAGAGTTGTTCCGGCCAAAAAAGGGTTATCGCTGCACTATATCTCTTGTACTTTTGTTGTACTTTGTTCCTCTTTATTTCGACCAATTCAGTTTTGCTTCGTGTACTGTTTTCGTCTTAGTGTACCATTTCTTGCTTTCTCTCTCTCTCTCTCTCTCTCTCTCTCACACACACACACACACACACACACACACACACACACACACACACACTGCTGTACGGTCCTTGTGGTATACAGGATGGTCCATATATATAAAACCCTCTTCTTCCACTTCACAGGTGCTCTCTCGTGTGTTGTGGGGACGGCTTAGCGTTATCAATATCTGATTTGTCTTATATATTCCCCTCTTACTCCCACTGCCACATCCATGCCCACACCAGCAGACTGAGCTTCCCTAGCAACCATTTAAGATACCATTAGCCTTATTTCTAGTGGAGCGCTATTTACGGACAACCCACTTTTGCAACATTTTTACTTCAGTATATATTTACTCGTTCCTTTATCTGTCCACGTCTGTTTTCATATGTTTTCCAGATATAGTCTATCTTCCATATCATACCGTACCTTTTTTTTTTTTTTTTTACTATCGGTCTTACGTTCATATTGGGAAATTATCTGGAAGCGCACCCAATTATCGGACTCTGAAATTATTATGCTCATTAGTGAACTTAAGCAAATCTAAGTACATTATCTTCTATAAGTATCTGTCGCAATTGGCTTTTTTTTTTGTTTTTTTCTTGCACGGACTATTAGGTAAATAAGGAGTTAAGGGAAGTTTCTCCAGTTCCTGTCTCAGTATTTACTTTATCTACGTTAAAATTATCTACCCAATCATTTTAACGTAGCATAATCCAACCCAACCTAATCCAATTCAGTCCAATCCAATCTAATCCAGTCCAATCCAGTCCAATTCAGTCCAATCCAGTCAATCCATTTCAGTCAAATCCAGTCCAATCCAATTCAATCCAATCCAGTCCAATTAAACCCAGTGCAATTCAGTCCAATCCAGTCCAGTCCAGCCCAGTCCTGTCCAGTCCAGTCCAGCCAAATCCAGTACAGTTCAGTTCAGTCCAGTCCAACCCAATCCAATCTAATCCAACCCAACACAACACAACACAACACAACACAATCCAACCCAACCCACCCAACCCAACCCAACCCAACCCACTCAACCCAACCCAATCCAATCCAATCCATTTCAACCCAGCCATCCCAACCCAACCCAACCCAATCCAGTCCTATCCAACCCAACCCACCCAACCCAACCCTACCCAATCCCATCCAATCTAACCCATCCCAGCCCAACTCAACCCAACTCATCCCAATCCAGTCCAATCCAATCGAACCCAACCCAGCCAACCCAACCCATTTCAATCCAATCCAATCCATCATAACCGAATCGAACCCAACCCAACCCAACCCAATCCAAGCCAATCCAATCCAGTCCCACCTAACCTAACATAACCCCGGTCCCTCCTTTACGAAGTGCCGGTACTTAAAAGTGCATGTCCAACGCATGTTTATGGAAAAGAAATTACTTAAAAAGGCATAAATGGTGAACGTGTTAATATCATTTTCCCTAAGTTGGGTGTCCTTTCGAAGTAATACCCATGTGTGTGTGTGTGTGTGTGTGTGTGTGTGTGTGTGTGTATGTGTGTGTGTGTGTGTTTCTGTACCGTTAAAATCCACACAGCCAGTACACCGTATTATTCACCTGTTGGGCAGTACCGTCCATGTCATACTTCATCATATTCTGTCACGCTGTACCGTTCATCTCATACTGTACCGTTCTCGTTCTCAGTACTGCAGCCGTACCGTTCACGTTACACTGTTCAGACTTATATCATGTCTGTTACACCCTACCATTTTTATCCTACTGTACCGTTCTGGTTCCCTGTGGTGCAGCTGTACCGTTTATGTCACAGTACCGTTCTTTCTTATTGCACCGCTTGTTTAACTGTATATTACTTTGGTCTTGCTACAACAACAACAACAACAACAACTACTACTACTACTACTACTACAACTACTACTACTACTACAACTACTACTACTGCAACTACTACTACTACTACTACTACTACTACTACAACAACAACAACTACTACTACTACTACAATAACATCCGTTCAGGCCACACTCCACTATGTACCCCTGTAGGGCTGTACCGTTCTTGTCAATTTATACCATTATTGTTCCACTCCACTGTTCTTGACACTGCCCTTCTCATTTCAACATACTTTTGGTTCAGCTGTTCATGATCCATCCGTTATTGTTCCAGGTCCTGCGGTGGCCCAATGGTTAGCGTATTCGTCAGGTGATGTGTGAGCCACGTGTCAAGGGTTCAAGCCCACACCATAGCAGACATTTAAGGTGGGTACTGATAGTGCGTCCTTTCATTAGCTTGCATATGTTCTCTCTCTCTCTCATTCTCTCTCTCTCTCTCTCTCTCTCTCTCTGTCTGTCTGTCTGTCTCTGTCTCTGTCTCTCTCTCTCTCTCTCTCTCTGTACTACCGATGACGCACACACACACACACACACACACACACACACACACAAAAGATAGCCATTAGAATACATCGACTTTCACATCCATCACAATTCTCACAGACTCCCTTTTCAGTTCGTACATCGCCAGCTTGGGGGAAAGGTAAATTTTGGTCATCACTTTCCCTGATATAATATAGTACAAACAAAGACGCAAAGCTGTTCCTCTTTAATTTTTTTTCTTGTGCAGCTCTTTAACTATACCTACCATGTGTTGCTGTACTGTTCTTGTGTTCGCTTACCATGTAGCTCACTGCCACTCCACCCTCCATATCCACACGAAATGCTCTACCGTTATTATCACTGTACCGTTTTTTTAAATTGTGCGTTTCTATCACAACCGTTTTTATTATTGTACCGTTTTTATCGCTGCACCGTTTTTATTACCGTGCCGTTTTTATCACTGGACATGCCGTTTTTTATTATTGTACCGTTTTTATCGCTGCATCGTTTTTATTACCGTGCCGTTTTTATCGTTGCACCGTTTTTATTACGGTGCCGTTTTTATCACTGCATATGCCGTTTTTATAACTGTACCGTTTTTATTACTGTACCGTTTTTATCACTGCATATGCCGTTTTTATAACTGTACCGTTTTTATTACTGTACCGTTTTTATCACTGCATATGCCGTTTTTATAACTGTACCGTTTTTATTACTGTACCGTTTTTATCACTACCTTTTTTTTCACAGTACCGTTTTTATCACTGTACCGTTTTTATCGTTGCACCGTTTTTATTACCGTGCCGTTTTTATCACTGCATATGCCGTTTTTTATTATTGTACCATTGTTATCACTACCTTTTTTTCACACTACCGTTTTTATCACAGTACCGTTTTTATCACTGTACCGTTTTTATCACAGTACCGTTTTTATCACTGTACCGTTTTTATCACTGTACCGTTTTTATCACTGTACCGTTTTTATCACAGTACCGTTTTTATCACAGTACCGTTTTTATCACTGTACCGTTTTTATCACTGTACCGTTTTTATCACTGTACCGTTTTTATCACAGTACCGTTTTTATCACAGTACCGTTTTTATCACTGTACCGTTTTTATCACTACCGTTTTTATCACTGTACCGTTTTTATCACTGTACCGTTTTTATCACAGTACCGTTTTTATCACTGTACCGTTTTTATCACTGTACCGTTTTTATCACAGTACCGTTTTTATCACTGTACCGTTTTTATCACTGTACCGTTTTTACGGAAAGAAAGAGGTTAGTTGTATTTTTGTTCAACTACTCTATCGACTTTTCCTTCTTTCTGTGTTATTTTATTGTATTTTATTTTTGTTTTCGTAATGAGGACTATATGAAAATTAGTCTTTATATACTTTAATGCCCTCTGCCTCCCTTCCCCCTACCACCTCTGCCTCCCTCCTGCCTGCCACCCCCTGCCTCCCTCCCGCCTGCCACCCTCTGCCTCCCTCCTGCCTGCCACCCCTTGCCTCCCTCCTGCCTACCACTTCTGCCTCCCTCCTGCTTATCACCCTCTTCCTCCCTCCTGCTTACCATCTCTGCCTCCCTGCTGCCTACCGTCTCTGCCTCTTTCCTGCCTACCACCCTTTGCCTCCCTCCTTTCTGCCACCCTCTGCCTCCCTCCTGCCTACCATCCTCTGCCTCCCTCCTGTCTGCCTCCTTCTTCCTGCCATCCTTGCCTCCCTTCTGCCTACCACCCCCTGCCTAACACCCTCTGCCTTCCTCTTACCTTCGACACTATGCCTTACCCTGTTTTTCACTCTGTGCCTCCCTCCTGCCTATCACCTCTGCCTCCCTCCTGCCTACCACCCTCTGCCTCCCTCCCGCCTACCACCTTAGCCTGTCTTCAGCACAAGTTAGTTTCATTCACTTCATAATGCTTAACAGAGCCAAAGGCCCTCTGTTGACAACGGCGTGTTCTAGATAAACAAATTTTTAAGAACAGTTCCTGATGGTTGAACAGTTCAAGGATGGAGTGTGTCTGAGTGTGTGTTTGAGTGTGTATTTGTGTTTGAGTGTGTATTTGTGTTTGAGTGTGTGTTTGAGTGTGTGTATGAGTCTGTGTTTGTGTGATTGAGTGTGGTTTAGTGTGCGTTTGTGTTTGAGTGTCTGGGGGTGTCTGGGGGTGTTTGAGTGTGTTTGGGTATGTCTGGAAAGTTATATATTGTGAGGATGATGGCAATTTGCATAGTTTCAAATCCATTTTTCTTTAGCTCAAGTGATGGGCGGGTGTAGTCAGAATGGAGGGCCTTGTTGATTAGCAACCAAGGAGACGCAGAGCGTGTCTGGAAAAGTATGTTTATCAAGGACGGCAATTTGCATTTGGTTTCGTATCTACATTTTTTTTTTTTTTTTTTTTAGCACAGGTGATGGCCAAGTGTAGTCAGAATGGACAGCCTTTTCGACTAGCAACCAAAGAGACGCAGAGTTTGTCTGGAAAGGTGTGTTTATCAAGGATGGCAGTTTGCATTTAGTTTCATATCTATATATTTTTAAACTCAGTTGAAGGCCAGGTCTAGTTAGAGTAAAAAGCCCATTTGACTAGCAACCAAGGAGACTCATTTTTTCCTAAGGCATATAGACAAGCTGCTTTTAACCACATCATCCCGAGAGGGTTCACAAAAATTAAAGGAAACCGTCTCCGAGAGAGAATGAAGGATTAATGACAACCTAAGGGTGAAATGATCAACCCCCCTCATGGTGGGGGTAACTTTAGGCATATCATTGCACTCGAGACGGTTGTATCCAGCTGAAAACGAGGTGTGAACGAATACATAGAGGAAAAATCGAAATCATCTGAAACGCCCATTGGTTAGATAGGGTTTTCATTGTTTCGTCGGTTATGAATTTTTTTCAGCCCAGACGATTTCCTTCATCTAAGAGTGAGTCATAAGAGCCTGAGAGGGTTAATGATTTGTGTAGGTCCGTCAGGTAAAGGGTAATGGGTTCCATTCCGGGTAGGTGTGCATTTAAATACGGTTAGACGAGATATGATGCTTTAATTGATGATTGAGGCTTTGTGTGTGTGTGTGTGTGTGTGTGTGTGTGTGTGTGAGAGAGAGAGAGAGAGAGAGAGAGAGAGAAACTTTATACAGAAGGTTGGTATAATATGAAACCAAGAATCTATCTATCTATCTATATACCTAGGCTGCTTCCCCCAAGGAAAGGGAGGTAGCCGAGACAGGACGACACACTCCCCATTTACTCATCCATTCAAACACATTCATTCACATCTTAGCCCCAAAGGGGAGAACGGACAGATCCTCACCGCACCACACCGCACAAGGGTCAACTGCGCAATGCAATCAGTGACATCCGCAGCAGGGCCGACAGCAGAACTGGTTTACCCCTGCCACATCATAACAGACCCATCCCCTTACCCGCACCTGACCTGACTAGCTGATCAGACCAAATGCGGGAGAATATCCCCTCAGGGCTGCGTCATCACTTATTCATTCACAATTTCTCTCCATTTATTTCTGTCATGCACAGCCACTCTTCCTTGCTCAACAGACATCCCTCTCGCATCCAGTGCTCTCTTCACACTGTCCATCCATCCTATTCGTGGTCTTCCTCTCAGCCTTACACCTCTCACATCAGATCTAGTTATCTTTTTCACCAATCGCTCATTATCCATTCTCTCCATATGCCCAAACCATCGCAACACCCTCTGCTCAACTCTACCAGCCATCTCCCGAACAACTCCAGCTCTCCTTCGCACTTCATCATTTTGCACCCGATCCATACGCGTCACTCCACACATACTCCTCAGACACCTCATCTCCATTACATTCAAACTTTTCCTCTCTGCTACACCCATATTCCATGTTTCAGCCCCATATAATGCAGTCGGTACCACAACACCCTCATACAGCCTTCTCTTTACATCCACTCTAAGCGAACGACATTTAAACACTTTTTTCATTCCTCCCAGCACCTTTCCTACTTCATTTGTTCTAAACTTCATTTCTGCATCTATTCTTCCATCCACAGCAACATGTGACCCTAGATATTTAAAACAATCTACCTCCTCAAGCAACTCACCATTCAAAACTATATTCATCCCCCTACCATCTATCAACCTCGTACACTTCATCACTTTACTCTTATTCTCATTTACTTTCAAATTCCTCCTTTCACGCACCCTTCCAAACTCCTCTACCAACTGTCTCAATCTCTCCTCTGAATCAGTCACCAGTGCAGTATCATCTGCAAACAGCAGCTGCTTCAGATTCCAATCTCCACCATCAACATTTACCAGACTCAGACCACCCTCTTGCATTCACCTCCCTTACAACACCATCCATGTTAAATATTAAACAACCAAGGCGACATCACACATCCCTGTCGCAGCCCCACTCTCACAGGAAACCAATCACTCACAGCATTTCCCACTCTTACACATGCTCTACTATTTACATAAAAACTTTTCACCCCTTTTAGTAACCTACCATCAAGTCCATAGAATCTTAAAACAGTCCACAAAGCCTCCCTATCAATTCTATCATACGCTTTCTCTAAATCCATAAATGCCCAAAACACATCCTTGCCTTTCGCTAAATACTTTTCACACGCTTGTCTCACAGCAAACACCTGATCAACGCATCCCCTCCCTCTCTTAAAGCCACACTGCACATCACTAATCACTCCCTCTGTACCCTCTCTAACTCTCATAATTAACACTCTACCATAAACCTTACCTACAACACTCAACAGACTTATACCCCTAAAGCTAGTACATTCATACTTATCACCCTTGCCTTTATACAACGGGACCACACAAGCACTTGCCCAGTCAATTGGCACCATACCTTTCTCAAAGCACACATTCAACAATCTTACTAACCAGTCAACAAGAATGCACTGTGTATATACAGAGCTGGCATATGCGGTCAGTGAGGTGTCTGTCTACCTTTCTATCTCTCTCTACCTTTATTGTATCAACCTGTCTACCTTTCTTCTATTTATCTGCCTACCTTTAAATGACTCGTTGCTCTGTGATTTAAAAAATAGAGCCTGCAAAACGTGTCTACCTCAAAAAATATTTTTTTATTTATTTTTTTTATTTTTTTTTATAGGCCGACGCCCTAATCCCGCAGAGGGTGGCCGCAGACAAAACGCCTCCAAGTCGCTCTGTCACCCACCATTTGACTACCCTCCCCCCAACTCAGCCCCCCCTCCCTCATATACCTCTCAACTCCATCCCTCCACCTCATCCTCGGTCTACCTCTCCCTCTCCCTCCCTCCACCTCACCTACATACACCCTGTTAGTCAGTCTTTCATTCTCCATTCTCTTCACATGTCCAAACCACCTCAGTGTATTTCTCCTAATCTTCTCAACCACATCCACATCCACCCCACAGCGTTCCTTCACTTCTTCATTCGTCAACCTGTCCCTCCACGTCACTCCACATGCTCCTCTCAAGTAACTCATTTCCACTGCTCTCACTCTTGACTTGTTCCCCTCTTGCAAGGTCCATGCCTCTCTTCCCTACGTCAGGGTAGGGATCACAATACTATCATGCAGTGACTTCTTAACTTCCATACTCACCTCCCTATTTCTCATCACTGCTTTCAGTGTACCAACAACCTTCCTTCCCTGCTGTACCCTTTCACGCACTTCATCCCCCAAAGTTCCATCCTTACTCATCACACTACCCAAGTACTTGAATGCACTCACATTCTCCATATCCTCACCATCCAACCTCACTGCACACTCTGTGACTTCATTCCTCTCAAACATCATAACTTTACTTTTGTTTACATTAACTCTCAGATTCCTCCTCCTACACACTGTCCCAAATTCATTCACCAAACCTTGCAACTCCCATTCATCTTCACTCAACAGTACTGTATCATCAGCAAACAGCAACACCGGGAGCTTCCAAATTTCACCCTCATTCTTTAGAGCCACCCCCACATCCACTGCCCTACCCTGCACCTCCTTTACAACCCCATCCATGTATATATTAAACAGCCATGGAGACATCACACAACCCTGTTTCAGTCCCACATTGAGATCAAAGAACTCACTCAGTGAAAAATAGAGGCAAATTCTAGATACGTTTACCTGGAGATACCTGGACACACTGCACCTACAACACGGGAATTCATAAGCAGAGGGAAACACAAACAGATTAAGACAGTTCCTGAGATGACTGATCGTGTATTGAACATGAAAAGCTGGATGTACAGTCGACAGCAGAAGTTCGTTCCTCTCAGCGTGCGTGACACGAGCCTGTTGATTTGGTAACACTGTTTGAGATAGAGTTGACAGGTATGATTTAAATGGCTAATATTAAAGAAACGTGTTCGGAGATAAGAACATATTCCCTAATGATACTATTAATTTGCAGCAAGTGTGATAATCAAGTTATTGTGAAATGGATGACATTGGTGTATCTTAGTTACGGACACGGACGCACAGGATGACTTGGACTGTACTGATTTTGCCAGCAAGTACTATATGAAATATTATAGAACGTTGCAGTCCTAAAGGTGAGGTTGCACCAAAACATTAATTACGATGTCAGTTACACACTAAGAAAAAAAAAAACAGAAACTGACAGTGCGTGTTTCGCGAATATATGGTTTTGTATTACAAGTTAAATCACTTTCCTTCCTGACCTCTCTCCACACCCGTCTCTCCTACAAGTTAAATCACTTTCCTTCCTGACCTCTCTCCACACCCGTCTCTCCTACAAGTTAAATCATTTCCCTTCCTGACCTCTCTCCACACCCGTCTTTCCTACAAGTTAAATCATTTCCCTTCCTGACCTCTCTCCACACCCGTCTTTCCTACAAATTAAATCATTTCCCTTCCTGACCTCTCTCCACACCCGTCTTTCCTACAAATTAAATCACTTTCCTTCCTGACCTCTCTCCCCACCCGTCTCTCCTACAAGTTAAATCATTTCCCTTCCTGACCTCTCTCCCCATTCGTCTCTTCTCTTCCCAGCCATTCTCTGCCATCATGCACGTTTTATCGCTAATGCTGAGAATCGTATGTCTGTATGTAGAGTGTGGAAAGTAATCAATATAAATGTTAAATGAGCCTTTCCTCCTCCATCGCTATGAAGTGTTATCCGTGCCTTGAATATAAATGTTAGTAATATGAATAAATCGTCACTGTGGCAGTTAGGAGACACTACTTGTCACCATTTATATAACACTTATATATAACTATCCTTATGCAGTGCTCCAAATATACTCCCTCTCCACCCCCTCGCCGTCTCCTTCCCTCCCCCTTCCACTGTCTCCATCATTCCTCCCCCCTCCCTCCGCCCCCCTCTGCTAGTAGGACCTACCCCTTGTTTCTCTCCCTTAAGAACCCCAACCCCTCCCCACGGATCCATTCAATTGACCGTACTTCGTTTTACCTCCCTAACTGCATCGGTTATTCATGTCTTGAATACATTTACTACCATATACAGGAATTTAAGTCGTAAGTGTAGTGACATTATAAACTCAATATTCGTGTATGTTATATTGCCATCTGTATTACACACAAGTAACCAGATTATTGATACAACATGTCAATCATAACTATCAGTGTTCAAAACCATCTCCCCCCCCCCCTTTGCAGACTACTTCCATCCTCGCGTCCTTCCCCCTTTCCATATCCCTCACTCCTCCCTACACCATATAACATATTTATCTGTATTCAAGCTTGTAATACTCGTATATCTAACCCCTTCCCTTACCCGTGGTATTCCTGCTTCCATAATCCGTTCCCCGTCTCACATTGTGTTCCCCACTAGCGTGAGACCTATGACATACGTCTACCTAATTTATAATTTCAAACAAAATGCTATCGATATACTATGATCTGAACTCCCTCAACACATGATCTTTACAAGGTCAGAGAATGCAGCCAGCAATAGTATCCATATCATTCCATCTCCATAGCTGCATAACAGGGTCAGAACAGAAGGTAAAGGTATGGCTGTCCGTCAGCGTCCTGAACATCCTTTGTGCAACTGCCGATATTATCAATACAGGAGTGACAACGACTCGGATGGATAGGAAGCAAACCTTTACCATAATTTACCCTTTCACCGCGAAAATCGGATTCTTCCACTTACACCTGCAAGCTGTCCGGGCTAACGGCAAACATATTCCGCTAAGGGAGAATCTACTCATCCAGAGAGGTATAATCACCCTCTGTCGTATATTACGATGATTATGGTTGCCAATTGTATGGTATGAGGATACAGCTCTTGTGATTATCACCTGTTTTGCTATATTTAACCGTAATTGAGAAACTACTATTTATCATCAAGAATACTAACAATACTTATTCAGAAAATATTTCGGGACGCATGCAGACCATACTCCTATGCAACACAACACACGCGATGATTATTCATTTTTCACTTTTTTCGGGGGAGAGGAGGTTTGTGCTTCATATTTTATATTGGGATGAAAAAATAAGTGCAAGGAAGAGATTAATGGCTACGGAGGAAGAGTAATAAAATGATGACTAAACTGAAGCACTGACTGCCGTTCTTTGAACGCTAATGCCTCTTGACCGCCACTGCCACGGCCATTATAATAATATTACACATTACAAAAAATATACAATCCAAAAACAGAACCCAAACGTCGTTTTATTGTTCGGTTCTGGAGACAGATACGAAGAAGAGAAAACAGACATTTGAAATGACGAGGGAGAAAACTCGGACAGGGTTAATACAATAAAACCGTGGGGAGGGGTTGGAGGTGTTGAGGGAGAGAAACAAAGGGTACTGGTAGAGAAGGGGAGGGAGGGGGGAGGAATGATGGAGACAGTGGAAGGGGGAGGGAAGGAGACGGCGAGGGGGTGGAGAGGGAGTATATTTGGAGCACTGCATAAGGATAGTTATATATAAGTGTTATATAAATGGTGACAAGTAGTGTCTCCTAACTGCCACAGTGACGATTTATTCATATTACTAACATTTATATTCAAGGCACGGATAACACTTCATAGCGATGGAGGAGGAAAGGCTCATTTAACATTTATATTGATTACTTTCCACACTCTACATACAGACATACGATTCTCAGCATTAGCGATAAAACGTGCATGATGGCAGAGAATGGCTGGGAAGAGAAGAGACGAATGGGGAGAGAGGTCAGGAAGGGAAATGATTTAACTTGTAGGAGAGACGGGTGGGGAGAGAGGTCAGGAAGGAAAGTGATTTAACTTGTAGGAAAGACGGGTGTGGAGAGAGGTCAGGAAGGGAAATGATTTAATTTGTAGGAAAGACGGGTGTGGAGAGAGGTCAGGAAGGGAAATGATTTAACTTGTAGGAAAGACGGGTGTGGAGAGAGGTCAGGAAGGGAAATGATTTAACTTGTAGGAGAAACGAGTGGGGAGAGAGGTCAGGAAGGGAAATGATTTAACTTGTAGGAGAGACGGGTGGGGAGAGAGGTCAGGAAGGGAAATGATTTAACTTGTAGGAGAGACGGGTGGGGAGAGAGGTCAGGAAGGAAAGTGATTTAACTTGTAATACAAAACCATATATCCGCGAAACACGCACTGTCAGTTTCTGTTTATTTATTTTTTTCTTAGTGTGTAACTGACATCGTAATTAATGTTTTCGTGCAACCTCACCTTTAGGACTGCAGCGTTCTATAATATTTCATATAGTACTTTGCTGGCAAAATCAGTACAGTCCAAGTCATCCTGTGCGTCCGTGTCCGTAACTAAGATACACCAATGTCATCCATTTCACAATAACTTGATTATCACACTTGCTGCAAATTAATAGTATCATTAGGGAATATGTTCTTATCTCCGAACACGTTTCTTTAATATTAGCCATTTAAATCATACCTGTCAACTCTATCTCATACAATGTTACCAGACCAACAGGCTCGTGTCACGCACGCTGAGAGGAACGAACTTCTGCTGTCGACTGTGCCTGTCAGTTCTTGCAATAGATAGCTGGATAGAAAACTTGTGAGAATGTGTGGTTAAAGGGGTGCTGTATGCCCTCCGTAATGGGAAAGCGGTACAGACAGAGTACAAAGGTAACCAGAGTGTTCGAGAGAGAGAGAGAGAGAGGGGGGGGGAGCCTAGGGCGACAGACAGACAGATAGGTAGACAGAAAGACAGACAGACACTTAATCAAATCGACAGGCAAAGAAAGAGAGAGAGAGAGAGAGAGAGAGAGAGAGAGAGAGTCAAACAGAAAGAAATTAAGGGTCGGGACAAAGAGAGTTTGAATTAACTTCCAATCTTTTCGCCAGTGCAAGACAGACAGACAGACAAACAGAGAGAGGGAGGGGGGGAGATCCAGGGAGAGAGCTAGTGACAGAAACAGACAGAGAATCGAGAAACACAATGTCATAATTAGCCATCAATCTTTCTCATCAACACAGGAGCGTGGGAGGACGTTCAGTGCGCAGTCATATTGAAGCATGACACCTTTGACACGCTGGATCCGTATTAATTAAGAGGCTGGAGCGTGAGTGTGTGAGGCAGAGTGATAGGTGAGTCGAGGGGAAGAGGAGGGAGGTAGTGGTGTGAAGAGGCAGGGAATTATAGAGGAAGAGGATAAGGTAGGGAATTATAGAAACCTGGTACCCTTCCCTGGACATCATGATTGTGACCTTACTACACTTTTGAGACGGAGTGATGGTACAGTAAAGTTTACTAAACAAAATAAATCGCCGAAGAAGAGATGATAGGGAGCTTCCTTAACCCACGAGAATATGGGTCCTGATCCGGGAAGTGTGTGTGTGTGTGTGTGTGTGTGTGTGTGTGTGTGTGTGTGTTAGGAATCTACATTGTCATAATAAAACTCATAATAGACAGGAATATAAATGTGTAATCTGAAAGTAACAACTGAAACATGATAGTTAAGCTAGGCGTGGGAACAGGAAATCCGCTTGCAAGATTGCTGTGAAGGAATGCCAGAGGTGCACTGGAAGCTCTACATACACACAGACGCACAGGCTTCTAGAAACTTCACACATGGCCAGTACACGTGACACAAGCTCTCCTACACTAGAAAGGAGGAATTAAAGAGGCAGAAGGAGGCTAGCTACGGAAGCAAGAGGTTGTAAAGAGAGAGAGAAAAGGGGTCCAGCGAGAACTTACCTAGTATATACACTCTCCTGTGTAATACACACAGTGTTCAACGTAAACTTTCTCTTTGAAGATAATAAACAACAATCAAGACCCAGTATCCATCTTTAACTTCTGTCACCAACTACAAGTGAACTGAAGTTACTCCCTCACATAATTACTAGGTTATGACCACTATATAATCAGCCTCAAGACTCATATGTGTGTGGGGGGGAGGGTCACTGTTCATCACTGTAGTTGGGCATACTTGAGAAGGAATAAACAGTGTTACATGATGGTCAACATAACAAGCAGCACTGCAGAGGAGACAGCAGGGTACATTGGTTTTTGTGGGAATGCAGACTCCTTTCACACGTAAGCGAGCGAATTAGTTACAGCCTGTACAATCAACCAAAAGAATGTCATCTTACCCCACTGATCATTCTGAAACATGGACGAAGCATTGTGGTATATGGAGCGTCCTGTGATTATAAGTGCAGATATTATCCTTGGTCATTAGTAGGACTCAAAATAGCACAAAAATTCACATTCTGCCTGCTGTGTGTTATAGGGGCACTAGGTCAGTAGATTTAGGTGTGTCCTACTAAACTGGATCCTTTTCACCTCCATCGTATGTCAGTTGTGCCATACTTATTTGTTTGACTGTACGTGAGAGTCAGAGAGAAGGACTGACTGGGCGTAAAGCTAAAAGGTCAAGACACTAGAAATCTTACCTTGAGTCACCCATCCCTAAGATGCTCCAGATATAATTGTCTGAAGGTACCAATAATGTAACAAAATCGCCTGTCGACATGAGATAAGGAGAGGACTCAGGGACCTTTGTATAACCAGGAAGTTCCACCGCCCTGTTATATCACTGCCACCACGTGAAGGCGTCCCTCTCCAGCGCCAGGAAGTATATTTAAAAATAAAAAATAAAATCATCTTGCATTAGCAGACGTGAGAATGAATTACGTTAAACAGCAGATTATGTCCAAACACACACACACACATACACACACACACACACACACACACACACACACACACACACACACACACACACACACACACACAAACACACACACACACACACACACACACACACACACACACACACACACATACACACACACACACACATGTACACACAGGGTCAAAGTGCACACACACACACACACACACACACACACACACACACGTAACCTTGCTCTGGTTATGTACATATATTTGCACAATCAACATGTACACCGACTTCAAAGGAATTCCTGAAATGCGTCTGACAGGGGAGCGGAAGGGGAAGGGGAGGAGAGAGACACAGGGAGGGGAAGGGGAAAGATAGAGGGAGGGAGGGAGGGGAGGGGAATAATGGAGGGGAGGGATGGAGGAGGGAGGGGGTGATAGAGCGACTGGAGGAAGACAGGAGGGGTAAGGAGGGGAACAGGGGAGATTGAGGAAGGGGAGAGTGGGGGTGGGGAGAAGGATAATGAAGGGAGGGGATGGAGGAGCGAGGAAATAGTAGAGGGAAAGTGAATTACAAAGAGAGAGAGAGAGAGAGAGAGAGAGAGAGAGAGAGAGAGAGAGAGAGAGAGAGAGAGAGAGTACTCATTCCAGTATGAAGTATTCCCAGATAACCTCGAAATAGCTAAAATTACACTTATTCACAAAGGATGTGATAGACTGCAAGTGTCTAATTAACGCCCTATTTCAATGTCATCATCAATAAGTAAAATCATGGAGAAGGTCATGTATGGCCAACTCGTGAATTTTGTGGAGGCTAATACGATCTTAACTTTCTAAAACAGTTTGGCTTTAGGAAAAATTATTCACCACAATTAGCACTTGTAAGATTTCTAAATCACATTATACAACAGTATGACAGAGGAAATTTTACAATCGGTGTATTTCTTGATGTGTCCAAGGCTTTCGACACCATTAATCATGATATTTTAATAAGTAAATTATAACACTGTGGTGTCAGAGATAGGGCATTAAGTTGGTTTGTCAGTTATCTTTCAGGTAGACACCTACATACCGATGTTAATGGAATAAAGTCTAATAAAAACTATTAAAAACTAGAGTGCCACAAGGCTCGACCCTGGGACCTTTGCTTTTTCTTATTTATATCAACGATTTCGTCAGTTCTTCATATGTTCTTCATTCAGTCTTATTTGCTGATGACACTAACGTATTTTACTCACATTCAGATATTTCAATTCTTAAACATACTGTTAACGTCGAACTGGAAGATGTGTCTACCTGGCTGATAGCAAATAAATTCTCTCTCAATATAACTAAGACTCATTTTATGCGTTTCACAGGTAATAAATACTACAATCATAATTTAAATATCAAGATAGGAAATAACATTATTGAAGGAAGTAATACTACAAAAATTCTTGGTGTGGTAAAACTTGACCAAAAATTTTCATGGATAGATCATATTGAATATATTTATGACAAAATTTCAAAAACAATTGGCATATGGTACAAGATACTGCAAAGGATACCTACACATACAGAAGCACTAAAATGTATATATTACAGTTTAGTGTAACCATATTTGCAACATTGTAATGTCGTCTGTATTATGCAGCGAAATCAGACTTGCAACCATTACTGCAGCTTCAAGAAAAAAATAAGGATTATATCGAGAGTAAGATATACAGAACACAATGACCCATTATTTTGTAGACATAACATTTAAAAAATGCGTATTTTTAAACTGGAAGCAGTTAAATTTA
This sequence comes from Coenobita brevimanus, assembly GCF_032717465.1. Classification (NCBI taxonomy): domain Eukaryota; kingdom Metazoa; phylum Arthropoda; class Malacostraca; order Decapoda; family Coenobitidae; genus Coenobita; species Coenobita brevimanus. Next base: position 37,491,449 of record NC_137069.1, read on the forward strand.
TACATAGCTAAATTAACTGCCCTTCTATTAAGCAATTCCAAAGCATATCCAATATTCATTCACATAATTTGATAAGTAGTAACTTGTTAAGACTCCCCCAGACCACGTTCAGAAGCTCATAAAAGATTTGTTACTTATTCCAGTGTAATACTGTGGAATGAATTACCCATTGAACTGAATAGGACTAAGCAAAAAGTGAAGACTTTTTCACTGAACAATCAATGATTTATACCATTCAATACTGGATTTAAAGTCTAATGATTTGGGCACCGTCCTAATTTAATGTATGTATGTATTTGTGTATGTTTTTATATGTGTATATATCTATATAAGTATATGTTGACTTTATTACTGAAGTTGAAAACACAAACTAATGTAGCTACGACGTGTATGATCTACCATTTATAATGTGTTGATATAATTTCAATGAATCTCATAAGAAATAGTTCATTTCATGAGCTCAGCCTTGTATACTAATGCTTATGTATGAGAAAAAAATCTCAAAACCGTGCAACATTAATAAAACAAATAATTTTTTTTTTACTCTGACTTTGACTTGGTGAGTGTAGCCTATACAGTGTATATACACTGTATATGGCTAGTGAGGGAGTGATCGCCCTCTACCTACACAGATCAAAAGCCCTCGGGAGCAGGGGGGTGGTTGCTTTCTCAGGCAGAGGAACTCCTTAAGAGTGAAATGGCTGGGAAGCATGCCGGCACGTGACTGGCTACAGCATAGCTGGGGCTTTCGGGTGTGGGCAATCAGGCAAGTTAGCTGCCTACTGCGACTGCAACACAATGGCGAGGTGTTCAGGAAGTTAGCCAAAGAAACCTTGATGGACTCTGAAAGAACAATAATGGCCCCCAGTCCCGTGCAGCCCTTAAATGGGCAGGGGGTGCTAAGAATCTCACGGTTGCCTCAGTTACAATCTAATTCCTTTGTCAATGCAAAAAATACAATTAAAATTGGTAACTGGAATGTGAGAACGCTAAATCATGACGGTAAAATCGATGAGTTAGTGAAGGTTTTTCAAAATTACGGACTTGATATTTGTGCTCTGACGGAAACTAGATTAACTGGAGTCGATAAGTTGGATTTGGAGGATGGTATACGTTTATTGATATCTGGTCGACAGGACGGAATGCATTATCAGGGAGTAGGATTGTTGCTGGGTTGTAAGGCAAATAAGGCTTTATGTGAGTGGGATCCTATAGATGAGCGATTGTTATACGCACGGTTTAAATCAAATCATGGCAACATCAGTCTGTTTGTGTGTTATGCACCTACTAATGATGCACTCGATGAAAGGAAAGACACATTTTATGAAAAGTTGCAAGAAGGAGTAGGAAGGGTACCTAGACATGATGTTTTGATCTGCGTTGGAGACTTTAATGCAGTAATGGGCTGTTCAAATGAGGGATTTGAGGCATGTATGGGTAAGATGGGAGTTGGTAGTAGGATGAGTGAAAACGGAGTAAGGTTTGGAAGCTTCTGTCTAGCAAATGACTTAGTCATCGGGGGCACACTCTTTCAGCATTGCAATATACACAAGACAACTTGGGTGTCGCCGTGTGGAAAATATAAAAATCAGATTGATCACATCGCTATCAGTAGGAGGCATAGAAGTTCTCTGCTAGATGTTCATGTTAAACGGGAGCGGATATTGGTAGTGACCATCAACTCAGCATTGCAAAAATAAGGTTTAAACTTAAAAAATCAGAAGAAGGAAAAATCTGGGGTTGGTAGATACGATATTGGTAAGCTTAGACGGGGAGGAGAAGAAAAGGAGGAATTGTGATTAGTATGCAGAAATAGGTTTTTGGTGTTGGAAACGTTGGAAGAGGGGAGAGAAGTGTAGATGAGATGTGGGAGGATGTGAACAAAGTTTTGCATGAGACTGCTGAATGTACGATTGGAAGGAGACATAGATTCAGGAGAAAGAAATGGATATCGGAGGAAACGTGGGATATGATAAAAAAGAGAGGTGAGGCTAAATTGAGGAGTGAGATGCAATGCGTTGATGAACGAGAGATTGAATTAGCAAGAGCTGCGTACTGGAGTTTGAATTCAGAAGTAAGAAGGTTAGCTAGGAGAGATAAAAGAAGATGTGTGGATGAAAAGGTTGCAGAGACTGAAATCTTAATAAACAAAAATGATGGACAGAGTCAAAGAATAGCATATGAATCGATTAGAGAACTGAGTGGTAATGCAGGTAAACGCAAGGAAATACCAGTTAGAGACAGGGAAGGAAATTTATTGACCAAAGATGGAGATATTAAAAACAGATGGAAAGAGCATTTTGAGACAGTTCTTAATAGACCAATAGCACCAGAAGAGGATATACCGTCTGCTCAGGAAGATTTAAATATAGAAACAGGAGAGTTGAGGCTTGCAGAAGTGGAGAAAGCAGTAAAACAGTTAAAGAATAATAAGGCACCAGGGGAGGATGGTTTATTTCCGGAAATGTTTAAAGTGGAGGGGGATAGATTAATAACGATCTTGACCAAGCTATTCAATAAGATATGGGTGACGGGGTTACTACCGTCAGTTTGGAAGAATGGTGTAATTGTTAAAGTTCCGAAGAAGGGAGACCTGAGTGAATGTGGTAATTGGAGGGGAATCTCTTTGTCACCGATAGCTTTGAAAGTTTTCAGTAGAGTGTTGTTAAATAGGTTGGAGCCGGTGGTTGAGGGTATTCTGAGGGATGAACAGGCTGGTTTTAGAAAGGGACGTGGTTGCAATGATCAGATCTTTATAGTTAGGCATTTGATGCAGCAAGTTAATGAAATGAGAGTACCGTTAAGTCTTTGTTTTGTTGATTTTGAAAAGGCTTTTGATAGTGTTTCGAGAGAGACTATGGGGAAGATCATGAGACATTATGGAATACCAGAGGAGTTTGTGAGGGTCATTATGAACATGCATGAGGACACATTTTGTAAAGTGATGGTTGATGGTTGTCTGAGTGCTTCGTTTGAAGTCAAGTCTGGAGTAATTCAAGGTGGTGTTCTATCGCCTTTACTATTTATATTGGTCATTGATTACATTATGAAACGCGTTGGAACAGAAACCGGTGCAGGTATACTTTGGGGAGAGAACAGGAAACTTTTGGATTTAGATTATGCAGATGATATAGTTTTGATTTGTGATGGGCCATGCAGAGAGTGTTGGACTGTTTGGTGAGTGAAGGTCGCAAGGTGGGTTTGGTTATTAATTGTGGAAAACTGAAATAATCAATATGAATATGGAAAATGCGCAGGAATGTGTAATTGGAGGTATGGTTGTAAAGCAAGTTGATAGGTTTAAATATTTAGGTACTTATTTAGCCAAGGATGGTTCTTTGAACCTTGAATTCGAGGAAAGGTTAAAGAAGGCTAATCAGGCAATGGGAATGCTTAAAAATATTTGGAATAATAACAATTTCTCTGTGCATACAAAAATCAAACTTTATAAGGTAATGGTTAGGAGTATCTTAATTTATGGACACGAGTCTTGGTACAGCACAGTGACTTTGGAAAATAAATTCTTGGTGTTTGAAAATAAAGCACTTAGAAGAATATTAGGAGTTAAGTGGTGGGAAAGGATACCAAATAGTAGAATTAGAGAAATAACGGGAGTGCAGCCGATCGATGAATATGTTAGATTCTCACGATGGAAGTGGCTAGGACATGTGTATAGGAGACAGGGAATAGTACGAGGTACACCAGGGTGGGTGGCACTTGGTAGGAGAGGCAGAGGAAGGCCAAAAGAGACGTGGGTGAGGACAATGAGACGGGAAGCTGGAGATGAGTGTTGGGGAGATCTTGAGGAGTTAGCACAAGATAGGATGTGGTGGTGTGAGTTCATCGAGGCCCTATGCATCCCCGAGGGTGCCACAGGAAATGATTGATTGACTTTGACTTAGACTCACGTAGGGAATATTCTCTTGCACGATATTCACCACTTTTTTTCATATATAAAAAAAAAAGTCGAAAGGAAAAAAATTCAATCTCTTTGGCATAAAAGAAAATCAGTCAATATTTAGTAAAATTTATAACATGGTCGCCGAGTGGTCCTGTAGGTGCTCAGAAGAGGTATGGAAGGTGAGAGGGGAGAGAGAGGAGAATGGGGGGGAGGGAGGGAGGGGGATAATGGAGACAGTGGGTGGAGGAGGGAGAGGGTAGTGGAAGGAAAGGGGATTACAGAGAGAGACAGAGAGAGAGAGACAGAGATTATATAAGAAGCAAAAGAAAAGGATGTTAATGGGTAGTTTAGAAAATAAATCGCTAAGGAAGAGGTGCTAGGGCGCCTCCTTACCCAACGAGAATACAAGTCTAGGAGAGCGCCCTCGTACTGAAGGGGTTAATAGACGTTGAATCAAATCCTTCTATAATGAAACACATCTTAGATAGTTATAACTGTTTGATAGTAAGGAGGAGGAGGAGGAGGACGAGGATGGAGAAGAAATTGAAGAGGATGAATATTGTGTGTGTGTGTGTGTGTGTGTGTGTGTGTGTGTGTGTGTGTGTGTGTGTGTGTGTGTGTGTGTGTGTGTGTGTGTGTGTGTGTGTGTGTGTGTGTGTGTGTGTGTGTGTGTGCGTGTGTGTGAAGTGAAACCAAAGGAAGACTCTAATCTGTGTTAGCATGAATAAATTACACACACACACACACACACACACACACACACACACACACACACATATACCCATCCCATCCACTTTCTCTCTCTCTCTCTCTCTCTCTCTCTCTCTCTCTTATTCCCACGACACACCTCACCTCCAATTACCTGGCTGGAAGAGG
>NC_137069.1:37501225-37521225 GCF_032717465.1 Coenobita brevimanus
AGGAGGGGGAAGAAGGTGAAGGAGGAAGGAAGGAAAGTTTTAAGAAGGAAGAAAGGGAGGAGGAAGAAGGAAAAAGGTCATGTAATGTAAACCACTGACAATGGAAAAACGGAGATGAGAATGACGAGGTTCAGGAAGGAGGAGGAGAAGGAGGAGGAGGATAAGAAGAGGAGGAAGAGGAAAATAAAAGGAATCGTCGAGGCAAAAAGAAATAATTGAGAGGATACCCAGGTGAAGGACGAAGAAAAAAGAAGAAAGGGAAAGGAAGAAGAAAGAGGACGAGAAAGGGAAGAGTATGAGGAAGGAAGGAGGAGGAGGAAGATACCCAAACATAATAGGAATCATTGGGAGATGAGGATGGGGGGAGAAGGGAGGGAGACTGGAAGGAGGAAGGAAGAAACGTGGAAGGAAGAGAAGAATGATTTTAGGAGGAGCAGGAGAGGAAACAAAAGCACTAAAGTAAGAAGCAGAAGAAAGAAGATGAAGGAAGAGGTGGAAGACGGAAGATGAGGGAAAAGAAGGAAGAACTGAAAAGAATGAGAGAGAGAGAGAGAGAGAGAGAGAGAGAGAGAGAGAGAGAGAGAGAGAGAGAGATTAAGACCGGAGATGAGACGCAGAAAGATAAATAAGTTGGAAGGAAGAGAAATAGGGGGAAGAGTTTGAGAAAAGGAGAAAGAAGAAGAAGAGCGGGAAGAGGAGGAGGAAAAACAAGGAAGGAAAGAGAGAAGAGGGAGAGGAGTAGGAGAAAGGTGAAACGATGATGAGAAAGGGACAAAAAATACAATCAGAAGGAAAAAAAGGGGGAGGAGGAGGAGGAAGAGAAAATGGGGGAGAAGGAGGAGGAGGAAGAGGAAGAAGTCGAGGGATGAACGGAACAAGGGAAAAGGAAAAGTGAGGAATGCAGAGGAACATGAAATGAAGGATTATTTCTGACCTCTACAGTTGTTCTGAATTATTATTTTGATATTTTAAAGTTATTACTACTACTACTACTACTACTACCACTACTACTACTACTACTACTACTACAACTACTACTACTACTATCATCATTATTATTATTATTATTATTATTATTATTATTGCGGGTACTACTACTACTACTACTACTATTACTACTGCTACTACCACTACTACTACTAGTACTGCTGTTACTACTACTACTACCACCACCACCACCACCACCACCACCACTACTACTACTACTACTACTACTACTACTACTACTACAACTACGATTGTTTTACGGATATTTATGATTTTATTATCATTATTATCTACTACTAGTAGCAGTAGTTGTAGTAATAGTAGTAATAGTAGCAGTAGTAGTAGTGGTAGTAGTAGTAGTGGTAGCAGTAATCGTAGTAGCAGTAGTAGTAGTAGAAACAATGCATTGGCATTTTTAGGAACTGATAGGCCTGTGCATAACCGAAAACTTTATTATTATTATTATTATTATTATTATTATTATTGATATAAAGTCTCATATGTCCAGTTCTGTTCTTTTAGTCTCATAAAAAAAATATATTATTTTGTTCTCTTCCCTCTCTGCAATCTTTCACCACCATTACAATATCCCTCCACTCTGCCCTCCCTCCTCCCCTACCTCTCTCTCTCCTATTCCCCCCCCCCTTCCTCCTGATGTTCCCTTCCTCACCCTCCCTACTTTCCTCCAAGCCCTCCCTCTCTCCCATCCCTACCCCCTCCAAACTTTCTCTCCTCCTCTCCCAGTCCCTCCTCGCCCCCACGTGTAATTCTTCCCCCTTCCGATTCCTCCCTCTCTGTTATCCCCCCATCTGTCTGCAATTCCTCCCCTCTCCTCATATTAATCCTATCCTCTTCCCCCATCTTCCCCATCCTATCCCCTACCCGCAACCTCCCCATCCTATCCTCCTCCCCCATCCTTCCCACCCTATCTCCCTCCCCCGTCCTCCTCATCCAATCCCCCTTCTCCATCCTCCCCATCCTATTCCCCTCTCCCATCCTCCCCATCCTATCCCCCTCCCCCGTCCTCTCAGTCCTATCTCTCTCCCTCATCCTCCCCATTCTAACCCCCTCCCCCATCCTCTCACTCCTAACCTCCCCATCCTCCCAGTCATATCCCCCTCACCCATCCTCCTAATTCTCTCCCCTTCCCCTTCCTCCCCATTCTATCCCTCTCTCTATCATCCCCACCTACCCCTATTCCCCATCCTTCCAATCCTGTCCCTTCCCTCATCCTCCCCATCCTATCCCCCTCGACATTCTCCCCATCCTATCCCCCTCCCCATCCTTTCCATCCCCCATCCCCTATCCTTCTGCCATCCTATCCCCCTTCCCCATCCCCCATCCTTCCCTCACAAACCCCCAACCCCATGCCATAGAGAAGCTCCAAAACGTCACCCCGCCCTACCAACCCCACAACACACTCGCTTTATTGGGGCTATTCCGAGAGAGAGAGAGAGAGAGAGAGAGAGAGAGAGAGAGAGAGAGAACTCCATAAGGATAACCAGAAGATACTAGTGAAGAGAGATGTTAAACAATGAGAGAGAATTTCACACAGGTTATTCAGTATATATAGGCTAACAGGTCGCAGTGGAGAAAGACTAGAGAGGCCTTTGTCTTGTGTACTGACCCAGGCTGATTGCAGATAGACAGACAGATAGATAGATAGATAAATTGATAGCCAGACGGGATGTTAGATAGATAGCTAGATAGACAGACGGATAGATATATTGATGGAATTTTAGAAAGGACGATAGAGTTATCGATAGATAGACAGAATGTTAGATAGCTAGCTAGGTAGACAGATAGATCGATAGATAGGCGGAATGTTAGATACACAGGCTGAGAGACAGAGTTATAGATAGATAGACGGAATGTTAGATAGATAGGCTGATAGAGTTATAGATAGATTGATGGAATGTTAAATAGATGGATGTGATGATAGACGGATAGATAGACGGAATGTTAGATAGATAGATAGGTGATAGACAGATAGACAGATGGATAGATAGAAGGAATGTTAGATAGATAGATCGGCTGATAGATAGACAGATAAACGGAATGTTAGATAGATAGATAGGCTGATAGATACTTACAAATAGATAGACAGGTAGGTAGATAGATAGACGGAATGTTAGATTGTTAGGCTGATAGATAGTTGCAATAAGTACATATAAAAGAGATCTGTATACATATAGATAAGATATGGATGTAGATACATATAAACAAATATAGATACGGTAGACATAGGTATAGAGATAAATGTACGAGAGACACACATATAGGTGAGCGTAGAAATGCAGAAAATTAGATAGATATATAGAAAGATACATATTTAGATAGATAAAGATGGATAAACAGATATAGAGATAGGGAGATAGATGAAGATGGATAGGCAGATAGAGAGAGAGGCAGAAAGAAAAACAGACAGATAGACAAATGGATAGCAAGACAGATCAATAGGGATTTTAGCTAGGCAGGTAACTTGAAAGAGAGAGAGAGAGAGAGAGAGAGAGAGGGAAACAGGAGTAGGAGGAAAATATAGACTTAGGTTTTTGTGGGTAATTTTTGTCCTCTCGTCTTTCCCTTTGTTGTTCTTCAGAAGTATGAAAAGCCTGTATGAATATGTATCCAGGAGAGAGAGAGAGAGAGAGAGAGAGAGAGAGAGAGAGAGAGAGAGAGAGAGAGAGAGAATATTGGACTTCCGAAGAGACGACAAGAGACAGCATACAAGAGAGAGAGAGAGAGAGACGTAACTGCCTAAACTCTGACATCTTGGCGGTGTTTCAGAATCGAAAGGGGATGAAGTGGGACGGAGTGGAATAAGGGGACAAGAGACGACGTGGGAATGGGGAGAGGAGAGGAAGGAGGAAAAGGGGAAGAGGTGGGGGAGGGAGGGGAGAGAGGCAAGGAGGAGAGGAAGAGGAAGGGAGGAAGGAATTGGAAGAGGGGATAGGATGAAAGAATGAGATACTGGGGGGAGGGGAGAAGGGAAAGGAGGAGAGAAGAGTGAAATGTGAAAAAGATTAGTTTTTTTTTAGTGATGATGATTATGACAATGATGATGAATGTTGTAGTAGCAGTAGTTGTTGCAGTAGAAGTAGAAGTAGTAGTAGTTGTAGTAGTAGCACAGTATATGATGATGATGATGATGATGATGATGATGATGATGATAATGATGATGTTGATGGTGATTTTGTCACTACGGCCAGGTCTCTCTTGGTCACAGTCACTTTTCCTCTCTGTTTGTTTGTGTTCTTTTGTGTTCTTCAAGCGTTACCCAGAACAAACTGAAACCAGGTAAAGGCACCCACACCTGGACCACCAGAGCGCTCGTGGTGAGAAAGTCTAACCATTTGAATACACTTGGAGCCACTTATTAAAAAAATAATAATAATAATTTTTATCAAGGAAAAAATAAGAAAGCATAATTATCGCAAACATAAGCTCCCCAATCAAAACCGGACGACTTTCCTGGTGATGAAGAATATTGCGCGAATGTTCTTTACTGTTTCTAGCGTAATGTCAGCGCACGTGAGCTCAATTCCTTCCACTGGCTAAACTTTGCTTAGTAATATTTAGTGTACATATTAACTGCGCCACAAGTACACCAGGTATTTCAAACATCTCTCACTGAAAGGGTTCATTTTTACTGTCTGAAATTAGGCATCATTTTTTTTCATCTTGTTCATTTCAAACTCTTCGGTTGCACACACACACACACACACACACACACACACACACACACACAATCCCAATTACTTTGTTGGCTAATATTCCCTCAAATTGTCTGTTGTGTTACTATATAAAAATATCATATGCTCTTTTAATCATATGTTCTTTTATTAACATTGATATTATGTGAAAAAAAACATTTTAGCTTTTAAGCAATTTCTTACGTACATATCGATGGTACAGTAAATTATCTCTCTTTACTCTCTCTCTCCCTCCCTCCCTCTCTCTCTCTCTCTCTCTCTCTCTCTCTCTCTCTCTCTCTCTCTCTCATTGCATAATGGGCAGGCGAATGGATATGCTCTTGTTTATAATGGGCAAAATGCGTCTGGATGTTGTCATTTCATTTTCTTAGGGACGTGGGGTGGTCTAGTGGGTTTAGGCGTTTCAGTCGGACATAACATATAAGGGTTTACGTCTGAGGTATGGTTCGGTTAGTGCTCACATTATGCCACTCACGGACGGGCGACTGGTCACTCTCGCCTTGTGCTGTATGTATGGACTGAGTTGCCAAGTCTCGGGTGGCTACAATTCCGATGGGACAAAAGAGGCTCTCATAATGATGATGATGATGATGATGATGACTACTACAAGAATAACAACAACTTCAACAACAATAACGACAACAACAGCAACAATAATAATAATAATAATAATAATAATAATAACACTGACGACTCCATACGCTCAGATCAACTCTGTTCTCAGCCAACTAATGCTAGGAATTAAAGCACTTTGAATGTGGCTCTCTTTTATCTTGTTTTTGTCTTTTTCTTGGAGGCAACAATCTTGCGGGCTTCTAGCGTTTGGTTCCCTCTTCCTTGCATAAAAAAGAATATATATATATATATATATATATATATATATATATATATATATATTTATATATATATATATATTTTACTTTCATTAAAAAAAAAAAACTGACGTTGTTAAGCAAAGGATAAGACTATTTTCTCCCATTTTTTATATATATTTTCTTCTCACCTACTTCACAGTGAGGACACATTATTTTCTCGTTTTTCATTTAAGCTTTCCTATGCTTGGGTCAACTTAAATACATTCAATGCAAGCTGACCCCAAACAACTTATATTCAATCTGGAGTGAATCATAGGAGATTGGAAGTGTTTATCTATCGATTTATCTGTCTGTCTATCTATCTACTGTCAGACGCCATAATCCCGTAAGGGATGACCGTTTGTCTTTGAGTAAGTTGTTTTATGGGGAGGGACACCAACCCTCCTCCAACTCACTTGCTGGCACGTAGGGAACACGTATGGGCTGGATATATGGTTACCACCCAGCGCTGTAAATAGCTTACAGGAAACCATTACGCTTGTCACTCAATATAAAACTACCTTAAAAAGAAAGAAGATAATAAAAAGTGACTGGAAAAATGGGAGAAATAGGAAAAGAGTAGGGCTGACACAGAAAATGAATGATAAAAACAAGTAGGCAAACACTACATCAAGTGAGTGGATGGTGGTCGCCACCACCTACCACCAGAGTCTTAATGAAACTGATTATCCCTTCAGGTGTTTTACTTGGCACCGGAAAACATAATTTTCATTAATATTTCAAACACTGTTTTTCTTTTATTTTTCCTTGTTTTAGGCTCATCTTCGGTCAAATATTATAGCTTTTGGCTTTATAATGGTGGTAGGATGTGGTGGCGACCATCATCCATTCACTTGATGTAGTGCTGCCTACTTTTTACTTCACCATCATCATTCTTTTTCTGTGTCTGACCTCCTCTCCTACTGTTTCTCACCATCATCCGCTCAGTTGATGCAGTGTTGCCTCCTCTCGTCCTATTTCTCACCACCATCCACTCACTTGATGTAGTGTTGCCTACTTCTTCCCTCACCTCTGTCATTCTTTTACTATATCTGCCCTCCTCTCCTCCTATTTCTCGTCATCATCCAGTCACCTGATGTAGTGCTGCCTACTTCTTCCTTCAGACTTATTCTTTTTTAGTGTCTGCCCTCCTCTCTTCCTATTTCTCCCGTCTTTCCTGTCACTTTTGATTGTTCTTCTGCCCTTTTCAGGTGGTGTTACATTGAGTGACATGCCTAATGGTTTCCTGTAAGCCGGAAACCGTTTACAACGCTGGGTGGTAACCATATAATCAGCCCATATGTGTTCCCTTCGGGTCAACAAGTGGTTGGAGGAGGGTTAGTGCCCCTCCCCATAAAACAACTACCTGTAACTCAAACGGCCACCTCTTACGGGATTATGGAGTCTGGCTATAGACAGACAGAGAGATAGAGAAGCATAAATGGAAAGTGTAAATAAGAGAGAGCTAGAGCGAGCGAGCGAGCGAGCGAGAGAGAGAGAGAGAGAGAGAGAGAGAGAGAGAGAGAGAGAGAGAGAGAGAGAGAGAGAGAGAGAGAGAGAGAGAGGAGAATAGGAAAAAGGCGTAAGATAGGGAACAAGGGGTGGAGGAGAAAGAAGAAGGGAGAATGGGGAGTGAAGAGGTAGATAGATTTGTATTGGTAAGAATTCTAGAGTTGGTCTTAGCATAAGGGGGTAAATGGGGAGAGTATGGACACACAGGTTCCTTTGACTCACTCTCAGCTGAATGAAATCGTCTGTGTTTTGCTCGAATTAAATGCTAGACTTGCTCCGATCATGCAAGGGTTAATGATCAGGTCGACTCACTGATTACCTGAAAATTGGCACAGTAAAGCCCGTCATTATTTCCTTTATTTTTTATCTTTATTTTATGTACTTCGAACTCATTAATTTTCCTCCTAATTAATCGGAATTAAATTATCAGCGTAATTATCAGTTAATGGATAGCGCGGGATTATTGTTTTTATTACATATTTTTTAAGTGTTACTGTATTCAGGTGGGGAAAAAGGTGATGATGATGTTGATAATGATGTTCGTGGTGATGATGATGATGAGGAGGAGAAAGAGGAAGAGGAGGAGGAGGAGGGGGGGAGAAGGAGGAAGGCGCTGACGATAATGCGGATGAGGATGACGATGACGATGATGATCACCGTGACGATGATGATGATGATGATGGTGGTGGTGGTATTTATGATGATACGATGATGACGCTGGTGGTACTGATGATGAGAATGAAGATGATGATGATGATGATGACGATGATGATGATGATGGTGATTATGGTAGTTGTATTTAAGATGATATGATGATGATGATTGTGGTGGTACTGATAATGATGAAAAAGTAGATGGTGATGATAATAATAATGATGATGATTATGATGATAATGATGATGATTATGATGATGATGATGATGATAGTGGTGCTGTTTGATCGTGATATTACTGATGATAAAGAACCAGATGTTGATGATGATGATGATGATGATGACAATGTCGCTTCTAATAAGGTTTTTTACCCGCCCCCTCCCCGGAGGGGCTCGGGGACTGGTATTGTTTTCACTCAGTTTGTCTGTGTGTTTGTTTGTTTGTCTGTTAACAACTTTACGCGAAAACTACTGGTGTGATTTTGATTAAAATTACAGGGATGATGGGCTATGACATTCAAATCATCTGAATAAATTTTGGGCCAACTGGGCCAAAGCCCAGGCTGTAGGTCAAAAAAAAAAAAAAAAAAAAAAAAAAAAAAAGGGTAAACATCGTTTTTAGCCATAACTCCTTTCGAAATCGTCATATCAACGTGAAACCAAAACCTAAAGGTGCACCTTTCAAATCTGCATCATACAACATGCCTCATTACATTACGGAGGTCACCCTTCCCCCCCCCCCCGAAGTTAGAGGTAAGGTGGGTCGGGCCTAAAATTTCCAGTAAGCATAAAATCGTCATTTTTCACCTGATTTGCTCCAAATTTCACATGTGACATCTTTGACAAGATATCCTGTTGTGTTTATAATTGGCACTAAAATGACTGCCGGAGACGGGTTTGCTGCGCTTTGGCACAGTTTGTTTTTTATTACACTCATTTCAGTGGCACATATATTCGTATTGATTTCCCTTCTTAGGCTAATAGATTAAAAACTCCTTTGCCTGAGGACATTATTTTCTTGTTCTCTTCGGACGATATTAATTTTAGCTTAGAGAGAGAGAGAGAGAGAGAGAGAGAGAGAGAGAGAGAGAGAGAGAGACAGAAAGAGAGAGACAGACAGACAGACAGACAGACAGAGACAGAGACAGAAAGACTGACAGACAGATAGACTGACCGACTGACTGACTGACAGAGAGAGAGAGAGACACACACACACACACACACACACACACACACACACACACACACACACACACACACACACACACACACACAGATTTAGTCTTCATTGACACTTTCACTATTAAAGGACATTCCTGAATTGAAAAAAAAAAAATCGTTTGGGTGTAGCAAAAAAATACAAAAAACTTAACAGGAAAAAAGAATAAAACAATAAGTAAATAGATAAATAAATAAATAAATCCTATTAGGTATCTTTTTTGTTGATCTTTTTTCATTTTTGTTCGTCCTATATTCAGACGATTTCCTTCAACTTCTCAAATTTGAAAAGCTCTCTCGTACTGAAGGGGTTAAGGAAGGCTTTATCTCACCTTGGATAATATTCATCGTAGGTTAAGGAAGGCCCCTAACACATCTTCCCTTGCGATTTATTTTTGGATATGGCTGGTTAATATCCTTTAGTAAATTATGACGATATTAGAAGGATTTATGTAACACAGAAGAGGATGGGAAGGAATAACAAGCAAAATAAATCCCTTAGGAAGAGATGTTAGGAGGCTTCCTTTTTTCGACAGGAATACGGGCCCTTCACAGATCGTAATTCTCTAGGAAACTGAACGAAATCGTCTTGAGTCAACCAGAACGAAATGAAAAAAAAGAAGAATAGACTGAACGGAAAGAAACACAATAAGTGTAAAAAAAAGACTGGAGGAATTTACGTATGACTATATCTAATATTTGTAAATAAAAACAGTAATAATAATAATCTCTCGTAAGCTGAAGGAAATAGTTTGAAAGAGCAAGACTTAAAGTAAATTATTATGTAGAGTGAAAAAAATAAATAAATATTCTTTGCCTAAATCCACCCCCCTAAATAATTCGACGTGTCTCTCCTAAGCTGAAAAAATTGTCTTAGTTAGGAAAAATAAAGTAAAAAATAATTATGTACCGGTAAGTGAAAAAATACAGCTAATAGTCTCTCTTTCTCTCCAAAACTGAAAAAATCATCCGAGGAAAAATAAAGTAAAAAAAAAAAAAAAAATGGATGTAAATAGAAAAAAATTGTTAAATCGCAGTCTGTCATAAGCTGAATAAAATCGTCTGAAGGCAGGAAAAAATAAAGAAATAGTAAGTAGAAAAAATATAGATATAATTTGCAGTCTCTCGTTAGCTGAAAAAAAATATCATCTTAGAAATTTTAATGTAAAAAAATATATATGAACGTAAGTAGTAAAAAAAAAAAAAAAAAGATAACTGAACTAATTTGAAGTCAATAGTAAGCCGAATAAAATCGTCTGAAGGTACAAAGAATAAAGTAAGAAAAGTGGTATAAAATTTTTAAGAATGGAAATAATCTGAAGTCTCGTAAGCTGGATAAAATCGTCTGGAGGCAGGAAAGATAAAGTATTAAAAGTAGTATGTAAAATAGGAAAAATAAAAGTTATATCGCGGTCTCTCATCAGCTGAATAAAATCGTCTGAAGGTAGCTGGAATAAAATAAAACAAAAAACTTAATATGAGGATTACCCTAAGGGTCATCACGCATGTAATTACCGTCCCCTTATTAGTCAGGTAGGTTAATGATTAGTCTGATTATCTACAGACACGCGTCGATGGCCAAATCATTAACGTTATCAAGGGGAATTACGTAAAACGCTTGTAATTCCACCTAGCCCTCCACCTTTCCACCTATTGCTGCGCTTGTCTCCTTCATTCCTTCCTTTTTATACACTTTCGTGCCTCCACACTTATCCCCGCTTTTACTCCCACCCCCACCACTACCATCGTCCCCACTTCCACCCCCCCCACCCACACCACGACCACCACCCCTACCCATATCACTACCACCACCCCCACTCCCACTTCCATTCCCATTTTCACCTTCCTCCCCCTTCCCTCACTCCCACTCCCAGTCCCACACTCATTTCCACATTCCCCTCTCTCCACCCTCACCCCCTTCCATACCCCTACCTTCATTCACATCCCTGCCCCACCACCACCTCCTCCTCCATCCGACGCTACAAGGAGAAAACTAACCATACTTTAATTTCAGGCATACTCCCAAGGATCAATGCGGGGAATGCCTTCTTCAGCAATGCATTTAGGATAAATAACAGTCAAGACACTTTCCTTATAGGAAGGAGTTGAGTTCATCGACACGTGGAACCAGTTTTATGAGCAGCGAACTCTATTTTCGAATGATGGACTGCACCTGAATGCTGTTGGTTCTGCCCTTGGTCGTTTGCTTAGTGATGCCGTAAGTTTTTTACTGGAGAAAAAACAAGCATCACGGGAGGCAAACGTAGATGTCATACAATACGATAAATCAATAAGTTATGGAAGCTCCCCACATTAGAAAAGAAAACACAAAAAAGCTATTCTTGTACATGTGCATAGTCTACATAATAAATTTTCTGATTTAGAGACCCTTGTCTTTACCGAAGATTATGATGTAATTGGTATAACAGAATCGTGGCTAGATACTGAGCAGAAGGATTTTCTAGCAGAGTTTAATTTACCAGGCTATCACATTGTCAATAGTGAGAGGATGAATCGAACAGGGGACAGTGTGTTGTTATGTATTAAATCAGGATTTCATCCAGTCGAAATTATCAAGCCATGTATTGAAAACATTGACACTATTTATATTCAGCTTAGAAATGAATCTTGTCATAAAATCACTCTTGGGTTAATTTATCGTCCATCCAGTCAGCCACTCAATATCGATGATGAAATCTACATTCAAATTGCTGAAATATCTTGTATGCAAAGCACTGTAATATTTGGTGATTTTAATATACCAGTTCCAAAATGGGAAGAAGCCCACCCTCACACACAGGGTTAGACCTGTATACAAATTTGCAGGAAAGCTCTTTGTATCAGTTTGTAAAATTTCCAACACGTGGATCTAACATCCTAGATATTGTCTAAGCCACATCAGAAAATGTAATGAGTAACGTTATTGTAGGAGAAGAATTTAGTACAAGTAATCATCACATAATTACATTTAACATTAAATTCAGTGAAGACAGTGTCAGGGCCAGTTGCGAGAAAGTGCCCAACTTTAAGAAAGCAAATTTTAAAAAATTAAAGGCAATTTTAAGTGCAGGTGACTGGCATCCCATTGTAGAAACTTTAGATATCAATAATGAGTGGAATTTCTTTACAGAAACTCTCAACAGGGTCATCAGATTATGTATTCCAATGAGCAACAGAAGGCCTGCCAAAAATTCTAAACCCGAATGGCGGAACTCCAACAAAGAACATTGTCAGGAAGCAAAAAATTTTGCATATAAAAATTATAATACTACAAAGAGTCAATGTGATAAAAATGAATACGATGCCCTTCGATGAAAAGCCAAAAAAATAACTGAATGCAGTAAGAAAACCTTTTCGGTGCAAGTATCAGTAAATCAAATCCCAAAGAATTTTTCAGTAACATAAGAAGCAAAATGGTAATAACTCCGACAGTCGGTCCCTTAACCCCTTAACCCAGGGGATGGCTGGACTGTGCCGTGGCCCTCCCGTGGGGATAGCAGGAAATCTTGACAATACATGATAAATTAGCTACTTCCAGGTCAATGAAAGTATCGCTTAGCTTTTTCCCTTTTTTACATGTACTGTATATATTTTTTAGTATGAGAATAGGTCAACAGGGATATTTCAATGGGTAATGAACAGGGAAAATTAGCAACCAAGTGCATGTGGGGTGTTGCCAGGAGATAAATTAGGAACTTCATGGCCAATGGCAGTATTAAATAGCCTTTTCCCTTTTTTATATATATATTTTTTAGTATGAGAATAGGGCACAAGGCACATTTCAATGGAAAAAGAGAATGGAAAAAAAAGGCCCGGAGTTGCACTGCGCAGCCAGGCTGTAGCTAGGCAGGGGAGGGGGTAAGAGAGGGAAGGTGGGGAGGCAAGGCAAACCCAGATAAATGGCTAAATTGGTGATACTGGATGCGAGTACTAGCGGTATTAGCAGCGCTGCCTATAGCTACACACTTGCAGTACTGATAGATGATTCAAGACCGCACTTGAAAGCCTAGGCAATTCAAAAAATCCCTGGATCACAGATGTGACACCCTGTGGTATGGTATTTATGTAACGAGCGTCACGGTAGTGGCAGCCAGTGGGTAAGGGGTTAATAACAGTTAACAGAGAGCACACTGATGATGAAACTATGATGGTGAAAATTCTTAATACTTTCTTTGCGTTAATATTTACAACGGAAAATATACATATGATTCCTACTGTTTCCCCCATTCCTATAGAAGAGGGCAACATAATCACTGACATCACAGTTAGCGATCGTGACGTACTGCTTGCAGTAAACAAAGTAAAAGGGAATTAAACACCAGGACTGAACAAAGTATCTCCACATGCATTGAAGGAACTACAGAATGAAATATCAATACCTTTATCAGAACGTTTTAACCTATCATTTAAGAGCAGTAAGGTGCCACATGAATGGAAGCTTGCTAACATAACCTCAATATTCAAAAAGGGCAACAGAGCCCAACAAGAACACTGCCGCCCAATTAGTTTAATATCGGTGGCTTGCAAATTGCTTGAAACTATTTTCAGAGACAAGTTTGTGAAACATTTAGAAACAAACAATCTCATAGAAGAAGAGCAACATGGTTTTCGTAATAATTGCTCTTGCCTTACGAATCTACTGGACTTTTTCAATGATATACTGAACATGTATGACGAGACTAAATCTTTTGATGTGGTTTACCTCAATTATCAAAAGGCTGTTGACAAAGTTTCACACAAAAGACTCCTTCAGAAGCTAAAGGCACATGGTTTCAGCAGCAGTGTTCTCAGATGGGTAGAAGATTGGTTCACTGGATGAAAGCAAAGAGTTGTAATAAATGGAAAAGAATCAGACTAGATAAACGTTACAAATGGAGTGCTGCAGTGTTCAGTGTTAGGTCCTATTCTTTTGTTAATATATGTGAATGATAATGATGAAGGATTGTGTTGTAAGATTTCAAAATTTGCTGATGATACCAAAACAGCTAACAGAGCAGATACAGCCCTGCAAAGCCAAGCAATTCAGAGAGATCTTGATGGACTGTTTAACTGGGCCCAAGTATGGCAAATGGATTTCAATATTGATAAATGTAAAAGTGCTAAACATTGGCAGTAAAAATGTAAGAGCTAGTTATAGCATGAATATTGTCCAAAATGATAGGGTAAACCATGAAAAAGACTTAGGAGTTATAATAACAAACGATTGGGAACCAAGCAAACAATGTACAGAGGCTGAAAAAAAAAAAAGCCAGTAAATTGATTAGAATCATAGGCAGAGCATTTGAACATAAGTCCGATAATATTGTCCTCATTTTGTATAATTCCTAAGTACTCCTGCACTTGGAGTACTGCGTTCAGTCAAAGCTTGAAAGAGCACGGCGAAGGATGACAAAGATGATACCTAGATTGAGAAATAAACCGTACAAGGAACGTTTAGAAGCCCCGAATCTCTTTACCCCTAACTAAACGGAGGATACGAGGAGATTTAATTCAAGTATTCAAAATATTCAAAGGACATCATAACATGGCTGTCGATAAATACTTCACAATTGATCACTCGAATTATATTAGAGGCAACGGGCATAAAGTAATTGGCAAACGATTCCAGTCGCATGAAGCTAAGCATTTCTTCTTCAATAGAGTTGTGAATATATGGAATAAATTGCCCTCCAATGGAGTAAATTGTACAGTCGCCTGGATAAGTATTGTTGTCTAACCCCCAGCTTACTATGTTTACTCCTGAATAAAACACTTGTGTATGTATAATATTTTTTTTATTTTAGTTTAGTTTTTTAGAGCCTGGATCAATTTATTAAATGCAAATATAGTATATGCACGGACTAGGATATGCACAGATAGCCCTGAGTTAACGGTCATTACTCATACTTTCGACCTGTGATGGGCCGTGGATCACTGAGGGTCCCTGTTAGTTAAGTGACCACCATTGGGATTTAAATGTACCAGGGGTCACTGCTTCAGGAAGTGACTTGTGTACTTGTCCCGAATGGGAAAGTTCCTAGTCTCAGTGGAATGAATGGAGATGGGGCCTGATTGACTGCTGCCTACCTTAATAGCGCCAGACAAGGCTGCCACACCACCCCTGAACATCCACACTGTGCACTGTGCAATTTCCACACTGTGTCCGTACATGCCCCGTTAACTCAACCTACCCTCCGCACACGCCTCGTTAACTTAACGTACCCGAACATAGTGTCATGCATTATTTATTAATTTGATTATTCATTTTACTTTACTACTTTCTCTTTCAGGTTATTCATGCTGGTAACCTATAGATAATGTGATAATGTATTATAGAATGTACTTTTCTTTTTCAGTCTTTCCTATGAAACTTCCATGTCAGTTTTTCCATGCTGCATGGTGGTTTTTCTCACTTTTTCTTGCCAGTTTTAACTGGAGGGTTTGGAGCGGGGGGGGGGGAGCCTTCTTGCTTTAATATCCTTATCCTTCAGCATGTTGAGTTAGATCTCGTAATCATAGTCTACCCTGTAACAAACAGCCTCGAAAGAACCATGAGGTCTGTTGCTGTTTGCTTTCCTTTGTACTCCTTTGTTTCTCAGTCCTACGTCTTTTCTCCAACCCTCATCCTTACCTGTACCTCACCTCACCTCACCTCACCTCACTTCATCTTAAATTTACCTCCTTCACTCCAAGCTTAACAGCAGTCACAAACACAAGTAAATCTTGATGTCGGCCTCGACCTCAGACTTTACTTCGAGCTCAGACTAGACTCCGACCTATTACTCGACCTTCTTCTCGACCTCGACCTCCTCCTAGACCTTGACCTCCTCCTCAACTTCGACCTCCTCCTCGACCTCGACCTCGACCTTGACCTCGACCATGACCTCGACCTCCTTCTCGATGTAGAACTTATCCTCCAGCTCGATCTCCTCCTCGACTTCCTCCTCGATGTCGACCTCCTCCTCTGTGTCGACCACTCTCTGGACTTCGCTCAAAACCTTGCTCCAGATTTCGATCACAACGTGTTCTCCACATCCTTTCAACATCGACTTTGAGTTAAATCTTGATCTCTACATTGGTCTCTACTTTGACTTGACCCTCAGTCTCGATCTCGATTTCGAAGTCAGTCTTGAGCTCGAGCGCCGTCTCGAATTTGACCTTGACCTATATCTCAGTCTCCGCCTCAACCTTGACCTCATTTTCGATATAAGTCTCAATCTTAATTTCAGCCACTATCATATTCCCAGTCGCACTCGAAATCTCCTCCCTCCCTCTCTCTCTCTCTCTCTCTCTCTCTCTCTCTCTCTCTCTCTTCTCCACCTCCACCTCCACCTGTACAATTATCCCGAAGCACAGACTCCAACACATCTCATTAGCATCAAGCATTTATCTCTCTCCCACATTAATTGCCTCAGTTAATCTACCTACAGGTCCAACAACAGCCTCTCCCCTATTGAATTCAAACTCCTTTTCTTCTTTATTCATTTGGCAAGAGAATTCAAAAAGATGTCCAAGGGAGATGTGTGTGAGAAAGTTTAGGAGTATTTTTCTCTTTTTCCTTTCTTTTTTTTTTTTTTTCTATTTTGGTTATTAATTTTGGGTCCAATTCTCACCAGTAATGGAGTCTCCCTTATTGAATTCGGAAGCCATTTTTTTTTTTTTTTTGAGGGGAAGATAATTCTATAGGGTGTCTCAAAAAAGTCTGCGAAAATTTTGAAGGTTTTCCTTGGGATATTTTTGAGTTCTGATGCACTTATAAACAAGGGAATCTCTCTCTCTCTCTCTCTCTCTCTCTCTCTCTCTCTCTCTCTGCCTGCCTGTCTGTCTGTCTGTCTGTCTGTCTGTCTCTCTCTCTCTCTCTCTCTCTCTCTCTCTCTCTCTCTCTCTCTCTCTCTTCTATTCTCCTCTTTATCATTTTTCTTCCACTTTTCTCCTTCCTCCATATATCTCTGTTCTTATTTTCCTCTCCATTAATTCTTCTCTTTTGCTTCAGTCCTCCGTTTATTCCACTCTCTCTCTCTCTCTCTCTCTCTCTCTCTCTCTGATTCATGGCATTAATATGCAGATATTTTGTTTAAAATTTACAGCAGTGTTTTTATGAACAAGGTGTCTTTTTAGGATGTAGTAGTAGTAGTAGCAGCAGTAGTAATAGAGGCAGCAGTAGTAGTAGCAATTATAGTAGTAGCAATAGTAGTAGTAGTAGTAGTAGTAGTAGCAGCAGCAGCAGTAGTAGAAGCAGCAGAAGTATTAGTATTAGTAGTAGTAGTAGTAGTAACAGTAATTGTTGTTGTTGCTGTGGTCCCAGGTTCATATGATATCTGAACCCAGTGGACTGCAGGCTGAAGTTGCTCGTTTCCTGCAGTCCACCATCCTCCTTTTGGGGGATAGGGAGGAGAGCGAGGGACGTTTGTATAACCGGGCAGCTCCACTGCTCGGTCATATCGGCGCCACCAAGTGAAGGCATCTCTCTCCGGCACCCGACGTGAAGGACGTTCTAAGGTCCGGGTCATACTAGCTTCAGTTATGTGATCGATAGGATGAAACGATGCACCGGGTATGATGTAGTAATAGAGACTGAACCTTGGACAGAACAGGTGCTTTGTTTCCTCTTAACAGTCACACATTTCGAGTACAGTAAGTGTGTCCGTTCTCTGATGGTTGTTTTCTAAGTGGTGTTAAAGATTCCTAACACCTTTGCCTTGGTGATTTAATGTACTTTTTTATTTGTTTGCAGCCTAAGTGTCACCATAAAACACACACACACACACACACACACACACACACACACACACACACACACACACACACACAAGTAAAAATCACTCAGGGAAAATGGAAAAAACACTTTTCACCAACACATTTATTATATGCCGTACTTATGAGCATTAGTGTACGGCTCCAAAAATGCCCTACCCTAAGATTTATAGTGTGTGTGTGTGTGTGTGTGTGTGTGTGTGTGTGTGTGTGTGTGTGTGTGTATGTGTGTGTGTGTGTGTGATGGATTTATGTTCATGTCTTTTGGGGCAATGTATATTCACTGTGTGTACCTGTGTATTCGTGTGCATTTACATATGTGTGTTCTTGTTTGAAAAGTGAATGTGTGTGTGTGTGTGTGTGTGTGTGTGTGTGTGTGTGTGTGTGTGTGTGTGTGTGTGTGTGTGTGTGTGTGTGTGTGTATGTGTGTGTGTGTGTTTGTGTGTCTGTGGTGCGTGGCTTTTTTGAGAGCATTGGAGTGTCTTCGTGTTATTTGCTGTTTGAAAGTTGGAAAGGAAAGACCAACAATGAGAAATAATAAGAAGTTTGTGGAGGAGAGAGAGAGAATGATGGACGAGAAAGAAACAATGGAATTAAGACAAACTTTGAGACGGTGAGCGACTTGTGTGGCCTGTCCTGAAGGTAAAGTTATGATTTATATGTTAGACAAAGACAGACAGATAGACAGAAAGCAGACACACTTATGTTTAAACATAGACAGACAGCCAGACAGACAGACAGACGGGCATGCATACAGGTAGGCAGAGAGACAGACAGCCATTTAGTTACTGGGATAACATTCAAAGACAGACACAGACAGATAGACAAACAGGCTTACAGACAGACAGACATATAATCAGAGTCTGACAGATAGACAGACAGACAAGTAGACATACAGATAGACAGGAATGATAGCAACAGCCACTGAAAATAGGCACCTAAAAAGGCAATACAGTTTCAACTGTATACAACTCGGAGCAGAATTTTTCGCTAATATTGAAGGCTCACCGTGTCGTTTCAAATGTTATTTTATTTAGATTTCCAGTTACTTACGTCCATTTTATGCTGACGTTTTCATTTAATCCAATTTCAGACCGACCGATCAGTGAGATAAAAAAGCATTGTAAAAAGAGATCCAAATATTTCAGAGTAAAAATAATGTGAGTTTGGTTGTCGCTTAACGTCTTCGTCATCATCATCATCATCATCATCATCATCATCATCATCATCATCGTCACCACCACCACCATCATCATCATCATCATTATCATCATCAATAACACCTCAGGGCAAGACGAACACCTCTCCCATCTTCCCTCACTTTGACCTGTTACCCGATAGCCTGTTCCATCCAGTTTTAGCAGTTCTATCTCTGACGTCCTCTGGCTGCCTCTTCCTCTCACTCCATCTCTGGGTTGCCACTCAGTTACCCTCCTTGTCCATCTGTTATCTGTTGCCCGAAGGACTTAATCTACCCATTTCCCTTTAAATCCCAGAATCCTTTTAAATCTACCTGTATCCATTTAAATAGACCTGTATTCATTTAGGTTATTAGAGTACTATACCGTCTACTTCGTCTACTCTAATCTACCGCATATGTAATCTAACCCTTATCTTATCTACCTTTTATCTAATCTACCCCTTGTCTAATCTACCCCTTATCAAATCTACCTCTTATCCTCAAAGCTCTGTCTTGTGACTCAATCCTTTGTCCCCCTCTGAAGACTAGTCTCTCTCTCTCTCTCTCTCTCTCTCTCTCTCTCTCTCTCTCTCTCTCTCTCTCTCTCTCTCTCTCTCTCTCTCTCTCTCTCTCTCTCTCTCTCTCTCTCTCTCTCTGTCAGGCCAAATGGTTTCCTGTACCCCAGGAAACTATGTTCTACGCTGGTTGGTAACCATATAACTAAATTAACCCGTTCGAGTTCCATCTGAGGGGTGGCTGGGGTTTATTGCTTACTTAATGCTACTCAGGGCCTAGTGAGGATGGTCGGCGTTACCTTAAATGTCGGAACTGAGTATCCTAGCCCCCAGACCCTACTCACCTGTTCATATGGAGTAAAACTGGATGACTAACTATACTCCTTTCAGTGTAACCTGGCTTAAATTTGCCATCTCCTCAGCTTGAATGTTGAGGTATAGCGATAGATTTGTGCTGGAGTAGGATGCTAGTCATGAGGAAGTGCTATGGAAAGGACGAAGAAGAGCAATAGTACTTTTTCTGCGACTTAGCTACGTGAAATAATCTGCAGAAGAACAAAAACGTGGGCCAAGTTAGGGTAAAATGAGTATAGGCCACCTTTATTTTTTAGGTATTTAAAGTTTTCTCTCTTTAG
>NC_137069.1:37523725-37576225 GCF_032717465.1 Coenobita brevimanus
ATCAAGATATGGCCTAAATCTTGGACTTGGCCAACAGCTTATTGTGGCGGCCGATTAGCATTCGCCTCCCGAATGCTTTTCTTTCATTTGACTGTTCATTTTACTTTATTACTTTCCCTTTCAGGTCATTCAGACTGGTACCTTATGGATAAAGCATTACCGTATAGAATGTAACCTTTCCTATTCATTCTTTTCTATGAAATTTCCATGTCAGTTTTTCCATGCTGCATAATAGTTCTTCTCACTTTTTGCTACCAATTTTAAATGGGGGATTTGGAGGCGGGGCGGGGGCAGCCTCATTGCTTTACTATCCTTATCTTTCAGCATGTAGAATTACATATCGTAGTCATAGCCTGCTCTGTAACAGACAGACTCGAAAGGAGCATCATGTCTGTTGCTGTTTGTTTTCCTTTGTATTCCCTTGTATCTATCTATATTTATCTATAATATTTTTGTGGGTTCGAACTACGGTATTTAAATAAGGAGTGTAACATGCCATTTAATAGCTTGTATCAGGTAACCATGTATCCATCCATCATCCAATTCTACATTGCCCCATGAGGAGCGTAGGAGCCCGGGGCTAGGCAGTTGGTCCTGACATTTAAGATGAGAGTGACCAACCTCACTCATCCCTGAGTGGCATTACATGAGCAATCAACCCCAACCATCCCTTGGATATAAACAGTCACCGGCTCAATCCGATTGGAGTGCAATAATTACCCACTAAACCACCAGGCGCCAAAATTTGGTTATATGGTTACCACCCAGCGTAGTAAATGGTTTCCTGGTGCACAGGAAACCATTTGGCTTGTCACTCAGTGTAGAGTCTCCCACAGGCTGAAGGTAGAGGAAAGAATGAAGGAAAGAAAGACAGAAGAGAGAGTGTAAAGTCACCCGTAGGCAGAAGGACAAGGAAAGAATGAAGGAAAGAAAGACAGAAGAGAATGGAAGGAAAGAAGGATGGAGAGGAAAGGGCAGACACCCGAAAGCAGCACTACATCGAGAGAGTGGATGGTGAGCGCCCCCACCTACCACATATCAATTACAAAACTAATTAACACGTGAAATATTGGAAGGGTAATTAGTGGGTTTGCCAGATGGGTGGATTAGTGACTTTTGACCATCTTCATCAACGGGATAAAAATAAAATCAATGTTTGCAGAATCTGACTAAATCTATATATATTTGTGTATGGGAAAACGTTTACAGAAGTTAAATCAATGTGTAAAAACGTTTGTAGAGTCTGACCAAATCAATGTGCATAAACGTTTTCAGAGTCTGACTAAATCAATGTGTGAAAACGTTTTGCTGTCTGACAATATCAATGTGTATTTGTGGACGGAAAATACAGTTACCTTCATGAACAGAGCATTTGTTATTAGTCAACAGTCTTAATCTCTAAATAACTCTCTCACCTGAAGAAAGTCGTCCCAAGTCAAAGGGAATAAGTGTAGTTGCCTTGACCCTGGTGGGATGCAAGGCAAAAATATTAACACTCAGCCTCCCAGACCCACTTCCAGGTGAGCAAGACCACCAAGCTTTACCTGGATTTTAAATGTCAGAGCTGTTCCGGTCATGAAAGATTATATTGTAGATGATCATGGTGTTACAACTTCAGCCCAATGATTTTGTTACGTTCTTGCTTCGTTCAGACAATTTTAAGTACTGAAGGGGATTGATGAAGGTTGTAGTTGATTGGAGAGATAGTAATAGGGAAGGAAAATTACTGGGGGGAGACTGAGGGGGTGAGCAGTGTTTGGGTGGCGTATTTAGGGAGTAGAATGAATTAGTGTTAGGAAAGGTGTGTGGGATTTGGGGGAGAGTGTTCAAGTTCTCTCTCTCTCTCTCTCTCTCTCTCTCTCTCTCTCTCTCTCTCTCTCTCTCTCTCTCAAAACATGGCTTTTCTACCATTTTTTTTTCCTTCTGCCTTCCTCCAACCTTTTACTCTTTCCCTCCATGTTTCTCTGTCTCTTTCACACCCCAGTTTCCTCCCTCCCCTTTCCTCTCTTACTGCTCTTCTATCCCTCTGTTTCTGCCTCTCGCTTTCATTTTCTTTCATTACCTCCCCGCCCTGGAGGGGCTTGGAGACAGGTATTGTTTTCACTCAGTTTGTCTGTTTGTTTGGCTGACTGGCTGGCTGTCTGTTAACAGCTTTATGCGAAAATCACTGGCGCGATTTTGATTAAAATTACAGGAATGATGGGCTATGACCTACTGA
Source organism: Coenobita brevimanus (assembly GCF_032717465.1). Classification (NCBI taxonomy): domain Eukaryota; kingdom Metazoa; phylum Arthropoda; class Malacostraca; order Decapoda; family Coenobitidae; genus Coenobita; species Coenobita brevimanus. The sequence continues at coordinate 37,525,944 of NC_137069.1, forward strand.
TCACCTGATTATTTTTTGGCCCAAATTGGGCCAAGGCCTAGGCTGTAGGTCCAAAAAGTGTTTAAATTAACGTAAAAAAAAAATCTTTTTTTTTTTTAACCATCTCCTTTCACATTCGTCATACTGACATCAAACGAAAACCTAAATGTGCATTTTTCAAATCTGAATCCTATAACATGCCTCATTACATGAGGGGGGGGGAAGTCACCCCCCAGTTGGCGGTAGGGGGGTCAGTGTCAGGTGGGTAGGGCCTAGAATTGCAAATTGGCATAAAATCGTGTATATTCACCCGACTTACTCAGGATTTGATATGTGACACATTTTAGATATCCTATTGGGTTTATACGTCAGCATTAAAATGACTGCCGGGGACGGGTTTGCTGTGCCTTGGAACCACTTCCTGTTTTGTCTTTTTTCACCTTCCTTTAGTTTACCTCCTTTCTCACTCTCCTCTCCACTCAGTCCACTCTCTTCTTACTTTACTCTCTCCACTTCTATCTCTATTCCCTCTCCCCTCCTCTCTCCTCTCACTCCCTTCTTTTCTTCACTACTCTCTCTCTCTCTCTCTCTCTCTCTCTCTCTCTCTCTCTCTCTCTCTCACACACACACACACACACACATACAGGAGGTTATGTTTTGGGTCCTGTTTCTCCTTCACTCTATCTATCTATCTATCTATCTATCTATCTGTCGCCAAGAATATGAAAAATAAAATACTGAACAGAGCTACACAAAATCTTTCCTAATGATATACTTCCATCAGAGAAACAGGTAATTAATTTTGGCCAGAAAAAGATAAGTTTTTCATCCGATTTTGACCAAACTGGGCGGAAGGGTTGAGGGTCAGGAAAGGGAGGTGGGATTAGATTCTGAGTACAATCGGTAAAGGGTTTATGTTAAGGTCAGATGGTCGGCCTCTTAATTCATATGGGTCTGACCTCGTTGTTGGGGAAGAGAGTGGAGTTAAACAAGGTTGAAGTGACCCTACTTTTCAGAATAACAGATCAAAGGTCAAGGTTATATGGTAAGGTCGTTTTATACAATTTTCATTTGATTTAAGCCAAACATGGTGGATGAGTCTCTCTCTATCTCTGCCTGTCTGTCTACCTGTCCATCTATCTATCTATCAGTTATCTTTCTATATCTACAGTATGTTTATCTGTCTGTCTGTTTATCAATCGTATCTATCTACTTATATCTATCTATCAATCTTTGTGCGTGGGTGTAGGTAGGTAAGGATGAGTTGAATCGATTTAGAGAGCGATCAGTCAAAGGTCAACAACACAAGGCAGGGTCAGAAAGGGTCAAACATATTTCCTTAAGGTCAACCTCTAAGATAAGTGAACGTCTTTTGTTGATAATCTTAAGGAAAAAAGGCGACCCACTCTAAACCCAGTAGAATTTACGTGGTGGCGACCATCATTTACTCACTTGATGTAGTGCTGCCTACCTTTTCTTTCACCTTTATCACACTTTTTCTGTGTGTTCCCTCATCTCTTCCAATTTCTCACCATCATCCACTCACTTGATGTAGTGCTGCCTACTTCTTCCTTCACCTTTATCATTCTTTTTCTGCGTCTGCCCTCCTCTCTTGCTATTTCCCTCATCTTTCCTGTCACGTTTTACTGATCTTCCCATTTCAGGTGACTTTACATTGAGTGACAAGCATAATAGTTTCCTGTAAGCCAGGAAACCATTTACAACGCTGGGTGGTAACCATATAACCAACTCATATGTGTTCCTTACGTGTCAACAAGTGGGTTGGCGGAGGGTTAGTGCCCCTTCCCGTAAAACAACTAACTTAAAGACAAATGACCACCTCTTACTGGATTGTGTGTCTGGCTGTGGATGGATGAATGGAAAATGGGAGGAAGAAATGTGCTGCATTTTTTCACGTCTGCATTACTATTTTCTTACAGTTATTCATTATCATACTCCAAAATAAAAACTAAAAAGAGAATGGTACTACCGAAGAAGGGGGAGAGGGACTATGATCGTGTGGAAGGGTATTTAGAACGATTATGTGAAGCGCGTACTGCACTGCTAGGCTTCTTCTTGTTTTGGTAAGTTTTTGTGCTTTTAGGTGTGTTTGGGTGCGATTCTGAGAGAGAGAGAGAGAGAGAGAGAGAGAGAGAGAGAGAGAGAGAGAGAGAAACACCTTATGGTGGTCAGAAAAGCCTCAACATTTATCTTTTCTTAGTTGTTGATGGAGTTCCTGTTCACCCCCCCCCCCGTCTCTCTCTCTCTCTAGGTGTATATTTATGTGTGTGTGTGTGTGTGTGTGTGTGTGTGTGTGTGTGTGTGTGTGTGTGTGTGCTCGCGCGCACCCTATATCCATTAACCAACGTCCACAATCCAAGCATTTTTCAAGCCTCTTCCACCCAAACACACACCCCATCAAGGCGACTTAAAAGACGCAGATTGTGCCGTGTTGTCGGGCCAAAGAGTGCGATGAAAGTCCGTAGATTTTTTCTCCCACTTTTCAACCCGCGGATTTGCATTTGTTGACTGGATCTTCGAACTGACTTTTTGAGCATTTAATTTGTGAGGGTTACGTGACATCTCTTCCCTAGCGATTTAGTTAGGTGTTGCACGTTTTCTCTCGCGTTTTATATTTGTCCCTTTTGGAATGGACTTAAAAAGATGTGATAAGAAAAATAAATCGCTGAAATGGAGGTGTTAGGATGCCCCATGGCTTTTAGAACATGGTATTAATTAGACACGGTACTGGAGAGGAGGACCTTCCCGTTGTGGTATTATTGTAAGGAGAGTTATAACTATTCCAGGAGCCAAAACAAGGCCCTCTCACCTCACTCAGCCTTATAATATCCCAGTTTGCAGTGAAGATGGTTTACAAGAGTTAATATGTCTTTGGGTTTACAAGAGTTGGTATGTCTTTGGGTTTACAAGGGTTGGTATGTCATTGGGATTACAAGAGTTAGTATGTCTTTGGGTTTACAAGAGTTGGTATGTCTTTGGGTTTACAAGAGTTGGTATGTCTTTGGGTTTACAAGAGTTGGTATGTCTTTGGGTTTACAAGAGTTGGTATGTCTTTGGGTTTACAAGAGTTGGTATGTCTTTGGGTTAACAAGAGTTGGTATGTCTTTGGGTTTATAACAATTAGCATGTCTGGGTTTACAAAAGTTGGTATGTTTTTGGGTTTAAAAGAGTTAGTATGTCTTTGGGTTTACAAAAGTTAGTATGTCTTTAGGTTTACAATAGTATGTCTTTGGGTTTACAAGAGTTAGTATGTCTTTGGGTTTACAATAGTATGTCTTTGGTTTTACGAGAGTTTGTATGCCATTGCTGACTAGGGGCTTGCTTCATCACTGCTGCTGACTAGGGGCTTGCTTCATCACTGCTGCTGACTAGGGGCTTGCTTCATCACTGCTGCTGACTAGGGGCTTGTTTCATCACTGCTGCTAACTAGGGGCTTGCTCCATCACTGCTGCTAACTAGGGGCTTGCTCCATCACTGCTGCTGACTAGGGGCTTGCTTTATCACTGCTGCTGACTAGGGGCTTGCTCCATCACTGCTGCTGACTAGGGGGCCGTGGGTTGATAGAAGTTGTCGAAATGGTTTAGACTTAGAGGAAGAGTTGTGCCAATACCTCACAGGGACGACTACTAAATCTCGAAAGTAATTTTGTTGAAAGATTAAAAACAATATAAAAAAGACATTGTTTTGTTCATTCTTTCTTGTTTCCTCCTTGGTGATTTAGTTTTCCTTCCTCTTTCTCATGTCCTAAGAGCAAGAATTTTTCTTTGTCTTGACGCGGTTTTTCTCTTTACTCCCCATTTCTTAAAGCATACATTTTCCTCTTTATTGGTTTTCCTAGGAGTAAACTTTTCCTCTTTTGTGGCATTTTTCATCTACTTCCATGTTTCCCAAGAGCACAAATTTTCCTTATAGTTGTCACCCGTGTTTCCCCGCCTCGCCGAACCCCCGATTTTGAGATTTACCGTCATTTATTTGGTGAAGTCAGGGTGCAACTTGAAAGAAGCTGTCTTCCGCCTCACCTCAAAAGCCGACTCAGCACGAAGACATAAAAGCCCTCTCACCTCTCGCACACACTCACACGCAAGCACAGACACGCACACTCAGACACAGACACAAAACGTACATACACACCAAACACGCGTAAGCGCGAGCACAAACATACACACACACACACACACACACACACACACACACACACACACATACACACACACACTCTGGGAGTCAGAGAGAGCAGACGTGCGACGTCGGCGCTCCGTACCGAGCCAGCACGGCCAGTGGCATTACCTAAATTAGTATCTTTATATGAGTCAAGCTCTGTACCAGGTTAGACTAAATGATTTTTCATTTTTAAAAGAAAAAAAATAATAAGAAGTTTAAACAAGACTTGTTCAAACAGAAAAGAGAACTGAGAAGCGAAAGAATGCGCTCAGTCAGCTGAGGTTTGTTTAGACTACAGCTGCACGGGGAATGTAAGTACATGTACTCTGTGCTTTTAGTATTGCAAAATGGACACATACTTTAGTAAAGCAAATTTGGAAAAGAAAAGGGATAAAGGTAGAAAGCAAGATGATGATTTCTACCAAGAACTGTTTGAAGTGGAGACTCACAATAGGCTGGCTGAACGTGTACACAAACTGGAAATGGCTTTCAAAAATGAAATTGATGAAATAAAGAAGCAGATGCACTTGCAAAAGGAAGAAATAGAAAAACTAGGAAGGGAGGCCAACAAGAAAAACTCAACCATCAGTGAACTAACAGTGGAACTGAGTACATTTAGAAAATGAGTGAAATGGCAAGTACAGTAGTCAATCACGAGAGTGTTATGGATGAATTCAAAAATGATACAGAGACAATTAGGCAAGTAAGCAGTCTGATAGACCAGAGCAGTGATATTGAGAAGATAACACAGGTGATTGAAGCTGTGCAAAGCTACAAAAATGATGTGGAAACCACGTATGCTGAAATGGTGAAAGTAAAGAAAGACTTAGAAACAAGGGTGGAGGAAAAAAGCATTAAACAGGAAGTGAAAAGAATAATCCAAAACAATCCAAAGTTAGTCAGAGATTCAGTAGATATAAACAAATCTATAGTAATCACTGGTATAGAAGAGGAAGAAGTAAAAAACAAGATCACAAGAGACAAAAAGGAGTTGGCAAATGTAATGAGCTTACTCAAAAAGAAGTAACAGAGGAAATCTGTAGTAAAGACATAGAGGAACACAAAAGGTTAGGGAAATACGAGAAAAGCAAGACAAGACCTCTAAAGGTGACTTTCCAGAATGTAAACAATGTGGAGGAGATACTAAAAAATGCAAAGAATCTTATGGAAAAAGAGGAGTTCAAAAATGTATGGATAAAAAGATGCCTAACACAAGAGGAACTGGAATTACTGAAAGAGAAGAGGGAGGAAGCAAAAACAAAAAATGAGGGAAGATCAGAAGAGGAGAAGAACACATTTTTTTACAAAGTAATAGGATTGCAGGTACGAAAGTGGTACACAAACAGGAGGGAATAAAAAGGAGGCAGGTAGTAGAACCATGTCATGACAAGTATATAAACAAGATGATAAAGTTGATGTACTCAAATGTGAATGGAATGGTATCTATATTACTAGAGATGAATGATTATGTCAGAGAAAATGAACCACAAATAATATGCCTAACTGAAACAAAATTAACACTAAGGATATCCAATGACATACTAAACTTAGAGGAATACAATATATGGAGAAGAGACAGAAATTTAAAAAAAGGAGGAGGAATTATAATATTAACTAAGAAAAATCTAAAAGTCAATGAAATAAAACTAGATATACCATCACAAGTAGAACTGATTGCAGTAGAGATCAACACATCTGAAGGGAAAGTAACTGTAGCCAATTTGTACATGCCACCCAGATCAAACACATGGGAAAGAGACGAATATGAGGACCTGACAGAGAGTACAATTCACAGTTTAAGATCATTACTACATAAAATGGAAGAGAAATCGGAAAGAATTATACTAACTGGAGATTTTAATACAAATATAAATTGGAATACTCTAGATATAATTAGCCAAGAAGGCTGTTGGGACCAAAAGCTCCTGGATCTCATGCAAGAGTTTTTCCTAACTCAACATGTGAGGGAAACCACCAGAAAAAGAGGACTCGATGTACCTTCAGTGCTAGATCTAATATTTACTAGGCAAGAAAATGATATTGACAGTTTAATATATCACCCTCCACTCGGCAAAAGCGATCATGCAGTACTAAATTACAACTTCAGGATAGCATATGACATAGATAACAGCAATGAAAGTTACAAAAAGAGCCTAAACTATAAAAAGGGAAATTATCAAGACCTAAAGAAGTATTTCTTAGAAGTTGTTTGGGAAAATGAGCTTAGAGGACAAGATTTAAATGCTGTATATAAAAAATTCTGTGAATTTTATGAAATAGGAGTCCAGACGTACATCCCACAGCACAAAGAAGCAGATAAGAAAATACAGGAATGGTTCAATACAGAATGTAAAAATTCAAAAGAAAGAAGAGATTTGTTGTGGAATAGATACAGAAGACACAATAGTGAAAGGGCGTATAATAATTACAAACAGGCAAGAAACGATTATACAAGAATAAGGAGGGAAGCCCCAAAACAGTTTGAGGAGGATATAATAAATAAAAGTAGTGATCAACCAAAGCTGTTTTACAGCTACATCAGAAGCAAAACCAAAGTAAAAGATATAATACAATCCATTACGGACGAGGGAATCACTTATACACAAGAGAAAGATATTTGTGAAGCACTAAATAAGAATTTCCAATTTGTTTTTACAGAAGAAAAAAATTTTGAGAGGGACTATGTGGAACATGCATGTCCACACATACTACCAGATATACAAATAGCAGAAAAGGTAATACAGGAGGAGTTAAGTAAATTAGACAGAGGAAAAGCAAGTGGTCTTGATGAAATTTCATGTTGGGTACTACGAGAATGTGCAAAGGAGTTAAGTAAACCATTATTTTTAATTTTCAAGAAATCCTTGAGTCAAGGTAAACTACCTGATATTTGGAAGAAAGCAAATATTGTCCCCTTATTCAAGAAAGGAAATAGACAAAATCCACTCAACTACCGACCAGTATCACTGACCAGTGTTGTAAGCAAGGTATTAGAGAAGCTTATAAGAAAAGCTTGGGTAAATCATCTAGAAGAACACAGTATAATAACAGAAAGACAGTTTGGTTTCAGAAAAGGAAAATCATGTGTTACTAATCTGTTGAGCTACTATGACAGAGTAACAAACACAATACAGGAAAGAGAAGGATGGGTGGACAGTATCTATTTAGATTTCAAGAGCGCTTTTGACACAGTACCACACCAAAGACTTTTATGGAAACTGTACCATCAAGGAGGAATTCGAGGCAAACTGTTTTGTTGGATACAAGATTTTCTCATAAAAAGAGAAATGAGAACAGTACTAAGAGGAAACTACTCATCATGGAAAGAAGTGACTAGTGGAGTACCACAGGGTTCAGTGCTGGCACCAATCATGTTTTCAGTGTATATAAATGATATAAACAGTAACACTGGAAATGAGAGCTATCTGAATATGTTTGCAGATGATGCAAAAATACAAATGAGAATTACTAACACAGACTCTTATAAAAAGCTACAAGAAGAATTAAATAAACTTCATGAATGGAGTAATACATGGCAAATGGAATTCAATGTGGACAAGTGTCGTGTAATCAAGTTTGGTAAAAGTGGAAAAAGACCTGATTGGGATTATAAGTTAGGAAATAAAACCCTATACACATCAGAAAGAGAGAAGGACCTAGGTGTGATTATCAATAACAGACTATCTCCGGCTGACCACATCAGCGAGAAGGTACGGAACATGTATACACTGCTTGCAAATATGAGAATAGCATTCACATACAAAAATGAAGACATGCTAAGAAGGATAATAACATCATTCATTAGACCAACCCTGGAATATGCATCAGTAGTCTGGAGTCCTCATCTCAAAAAACACATAGACAAGATTGAAAAAGTTCAAAGGGCCGCTACAAGATGGATACCAAGCTTAAGGGACCTAAGCTACGAAGAAAGACTAAATAAACTGAATCTACCAACACTACAGGAGAGAAGGAAAAGAGGTGACATGATAATGCTATATAAGTGCATATCAGGAAAGGAGAAAATAGACATAAATGATTACTTAACATATGGAGAAGCATCAGCAAGAGGACACTGCAAAAAACTGCATAAGAAGAGAGGTGATAAAGACGTAAGGAAATTCAGTTTCCCATACAGAGCAATTGATCAATGGAATGCATTACCGAATGAAATAGTGTGTGCCAAAACAATTCACAAATTTAAGGATATGTACGATAAATATGGTTTAAGACACAGGACAGTACGAGCTTGACTCATTCCTGTAAAGATACAATTAGGTAAGAACAATTAGGTAAGAACACACACACACCACACACACACACACACACTAATCGTTTGATCTGTTTTCTTGCCTCTTTTCGGCCTGCACACACACACACACACACACACACACACACACACACACACACACACACACACACACACACACACACACTACCTTTCACCTCCTTTTCTGGCTGGGTTTTCCTCTCCGCAATACTCTTGCAGCAAAGTTGGATCCTTTGAGCCCACCCCTGGAACCCTCTTAGGAAAATGTCTTAAGATGTTTTCACCCCTTCCTTACGAGGATATTCTTATTTATTAATTCTTTTTTTTGTGTAGTGATGTCTAGAGATGAGGTTTTCTTAGTTCTTAATGTGGTGATGTCTGTTTTATTTTTTACGAAACTTTCTGATTATTATTATTATTACTATTATTATTATTATTTTCATTATTATTATTATTATTATTATTATTATTATTATTATTATTATCATTATTATTATTATCATTATGATTATTATTATTATTATTATTTTCATTATTATTATTACTGTTATTATTATTATTATTATTATTATTATTATTATTATTATTATCATCACCATCATCATCATCATCATCATCACCATTATTACTATAACTACTTTAACTACTACCGCTCTAACTACTACTACTACTACTATACTTTTACTGCCACATATTCTTTGTCACAGGGTTTTTAAGATTATACAGTATTGAATAATAATGTTCAATAATACTGATGAGCAGGGACAATGAATTGTCTTGCTAAAATCAAGCAATGATTACTTTATGCTGACTTGCTTCGCTCGATTTTCTAAGAACGAGAATTTATAAACTTTCTCAACAGTACACAGCAGAGACTAATTCCTCATAATTGCTGTTTTTATTAGTACTGTTAGCCTCTGGAGAAAGTGACTTCACCCCTTACAATAAATAACTAAAACTACTAATGATATCAGGTTCTTGCTGATGCGTTAACTCATAGAAGGCACAACGGATTTTAAGCTTAATACAACAAGACTGGCCCAAGTACCAGTTATGAATAGCAATGCGTTTATGCAAGCTAGGAGCTATAACTAGAATAAGCTTAATTGTGGAGAAATGAAACACGAGTTTACATTACATTAAGCTCAAAGAAAAAGAACTGTTAAATTTATTGATTACAAAGGAATAAATTTAACGTTACATTTCAAAGTGAATTCAAATAAAGAGATCGCACTCACTCACTCACTCAAAAGCTAAATTCTTAAACCTAAGAAAACAACATGTGGTGCAGCCGGCCGGCATGTGAGGGAACAGCACCTCAACTAAACTCTTAAATCTAGGAAAACGAAAAGAAAATACTGATCAAAGAGTGGACTAAGCGGTGACTGGGTGTCGTTACTGAGGAAGAACACTGCACTCGCTGTCTCTCGCCAATTACAGCTATGGTGGGAACTAGGTGTCGTTGAGGAAGGACACTGCCACACACAACCTACTTCCGTGGCGCTCAAATCTTGACTAACTCGTGGGAAAGAAGGGAGCGCTGTGGCCTCATTTCTAATGGCTAGAATGAGCGAAACACGCCCAAAACAAATCGCTCAGCAGAAGCGCTAATGTCTCACACAAAGACGATCACTTATGACAGTGAAAAATTGATCTGAAAAGACTCCCGACCGAATGAGTGGTTAACTGAACAATAAACTGGGATTCCACTAGAGTTCGCGGTTTCCCACAAAAGACAATGTCACTAGCCGACTCATGACATTACGCCCCATGAAAATCAAATCTTTTTTTCTTCAGAAAAAAGATTTCAATATACATACATATAATTCCTAACTCAGTCACACAAGATTCACACTGTGGTGTGTGTGTGCTATCCTGCTACAGGAGAAAGTCGCAGTCGCCAGTGAGCGAAAAAAAAAACTCGTATTTACGTTAATAGAAGCAAGCTTGAGGGAAAAACTCCTTGACGACGGTGAAAAATCCTGTACTCAGGTCAAACTGAGTGAAAAGTTTGCTACATTTACGTTAACAACTAATTGTTATGTAGCGTAATGTATGTAATACACGGTGTAGGTGTGACAGTTGTGGTGTAACTGTACCTACGTGTAAAATCATGTAGTACAAATTTATAGTAAATAATGACGACAAGGCAGAAGAGAAGGGGCGGCAGCATGCTACAGGGACGACCAGCTAATCAGCACGGCAATGCTGCACCCACCAGCTGCACCGGCGAAAACAATCAAGGTGCAGCATCAAAAGTATCATTTCTCTCTCTCTGCCTAGCAATCAGTACTTGTTACAAAAAGTACACTATTTACATTATTAACCAGGAAACATAGGCGTGAGGTTTCTTAGCGGGGGAGCTCTAACCTGGCATGCACCTTAACAACATCCCATCACCCAGTCCCCAGAAGCTGGCGTGAGGGTTCAATATGAGGTGCACCCAGCCGGCATGTGAGGGAACAGCATCTTAACAACATCCCGTCACCCAGTTTACTGGTTAACTAACTCTACATTTACGATTAATGACAGGAAGCTGAGAATCGATACGCAATCTCGGGCTCGAGACGTTCCACAAGGTAATTCATACACAGCCTCGGACTGCCTCTGCAAGGTTCTCAAACTTCCCCTTTAACTTAGGGTACATATGTATGTACAGGCCCTGGACATGATGTGTCCTGTGGGGCCAATGGGCGAGATGTCAGGTCTGCACCAACTTCACCACTACCCTGTCTCTCAACTGACTCAGAGATTACGGGTGTGGTTACAAACGGCGCAGGAAGGACATGTCCCTGATTAGTGGTACGTGGACACACATTGCAGGAACGCACAAAACTATCTATGTCTCGTCCCATCCCTGGCCAGAAAAAGTCAGCTCGGATACGGCCCTGGGTCTTCCTTTTGCCCATGTGACCTCCTGAGGCTGAACAATGACCCCATTCTAACATTGCTAGGCGGTACTTGGCGGGAACGACAAACTGCAGTCGAACCTCGCCCTCGGGTGTTCGTGACTCACGGTAGAGCCGTCCTTGTTTACGAAGGAACTTGGCTTGACCTCCCCGTGAATACTTTATCACTCTACCCTTTTGTTTCTTTCACACAGCAGCAAGTGTCGGGTCAGAATGTTGTTCTTGAACAACAATTTGACTACTCATCAGATCTTGCGGCGATTCAATGGTCACTGGGGTGACACAGTCTGGAGCCTCAGCCATGGCTCGTGTTACTGCAGCCGAAGTCTGAGTAGCGTCATCTTCGGTGCAACTATCCTTGGCACCAGGAATATTGCCTATGATCAGGTCAAATAAAGGTTCTGGCATGACAACTGTGAGTGTCTTACCAGTATAAAATGGAGATGCCACCTGGATACATGCCTCAGGGAACAATCTCACTGATCCATCAATAAGGTTTGCATGGATCTGTCGACCTGTGTACTGATCAGGCCGAACTAAACTCTGCTTGACAGAGCAACCTGAGGACCCGTTGTCTCTCAGGACCTTCACAGGGATGTCTCCCACAAACCCTGGCTGAACAAGGAAGGCACTGTCACCTGTGGGAGGGCCTGTGGAGGAAGCAGCTAGCCACTCATGAGGCTGCTGAATAAATGATGCGGCAAACATTGTGCCTTGTGAACTAGATACTTGAGGGGTCGTACTCACTGCCTGGGGAGATGGAGCATTGGCCATCTGTGGAGGGGAGTTCACTGTCACTGTGGGACTAGTGAACTGTGGGGGAGTACCCGTACTGGTAGGGACGTGACCACCATGCTGCTGCTGAGGAATGAAGGCTGTGTTTACTTCCTGCCTCCTATTCACTTGAGCTTGTGCTGAAAAAGACAGTCCCGACGGTCGGTTGCGTGGCTGATACTGCTGCTGGTTAGGGTACCTGTTGTACTGCTTCCACTCAGGTTTCTGAGTGTTTTGCCCCTGGTCCTTCCTCTGCGGTTTTGGACCTTGGCCATTATTCTGAGAATGGCCTTGTTGCTGGGGTTCAGTCTGAGACAGTTTCCCAGATTTATCAGGTTTCCTGTTCCAGGTATGCTGCTTGCGAGTTTGATACCCGTATGCAGTGAAATATGCGTCAGCCTTCTTCACCATTTGGCTGGCATCTCCCACCTGGCAGATCTTAACCCGCCCCGTTCCGTCGACGTATGGGTACGTTTCAACGATTTGCATTTGCCAGTCCCAGCGACGTACCGGTACGTCGTGCAATTGCAATGTGCATAATTTCGACAATTTTCAAATTTCGCCCTTGATTTGCGGTATGTATCCTCGCATGACCTTCCCCTACCTGCCACCAGGCAGGGACACTCGGCGACCTTACGCGACCCGCGCTAACCCGCCACTCATCCACTCACCTGGTAGCAACGGTCCTGCTCAGACATGGCTAAGAGGAGGTCTCTCAGACGGCGAAATTCAAGCCGCCCTGGACGCCTTTACAGGCAACAGTGATTCCCCGCTGGACGACAAGGTTGTTGATAAAGATTATGTGCAGCCAGAGGAGGAAGAAACCACCAGCAGTGACGAGGAAGTACCGTCTCCCAGGAAGCGGCAGTACATGACTTACCGTGCTGCTAGAGAGGGGCAGCAGGCAAAGAAGGCATGTGCAACATCCTATCCCTATCCCCAAAGTGATTTGGAACCAGAATTCGAGGACGAGGACGAGGACGATGACGATGATGGAGCCGTGGGACGTGCTGCCACATGGTATGGACGTGAGGTCATCACTCATCGTGGCCCAGAGCGCACACCACGTCGGACGAGCAGGTATGGGCCTAGCATTTTGTTTGGGGAGTTAGGAAGTGAAGTGGAGGGAGTGGGGAGTGAAAGGGACAGTACAGGGAGGATTAGGGAAAGTGAGAGGGACGTGAGTGAGTCATTGCTCTCTCTATGTAGTGTGAGGCGGCGTAGTGTATCACGTGGGCGAGTGCGGGTGCGCTCATTATCACGTGGGGTTGTGAGGGAGGGGGAAGGTGGGGAGGAACCACTCCCAAGCACGTCTTATGCTCCCCAATATCCGCTAACCGTGGTCGAGCTAGGGTGCGTGAGAAAGCACGTGGTGTTGTCATGGAGGGGGAAGGTGGGGAGGAACCACTCCCCAGCATGTCTTCTGCTCCCCAATATTCCCCTACTTCATCCCCACAGCCCCCTAATGTTCCTCAAGGCCGTAAGTGTAAGGGAAAGGGAAAGGGTAAAGGCAAAGGGAAGAGGAGTGACAGTGGGGAAGCCCTCCGCACTCCTTCTCCCCCACCTCCCCAACCAGGATCTCCTCCCCAGCCAGACGAAGGTGGTGATGGGGATGATGAGGACGAGGGATTTGTGGCGTGGAATTGGGAGGATGGGAGTGATTTTTCTCCCCTCATTCACCCCTTCACTGAGCAGGGGCACTCTGGCTGCGTTGCTCCAGGAATTCACCGTAATTCTACCAGGTTGGATTTTTTCCACCTGTTTTTTAGTGAGGCATTTGTGGAGCAGATTGTATACCATACCAACCTGTTTGCAAGCACCCAGCACCTAGAGAGTGAAAGATTGGGAACAAGGAGTAGGCATTCTATCATCTATGATTACCCTGTCTCCCTTTCAGAAATGTTCTTATTTTTTGCCCTGGTCCTTTTGATGGGTATTATACGAAAGAACAGAATTCCTGCTTACTGGACTAGGGACCCTGTTATGTTTACCCCAATATTTGGTCAAGTGATGAGCCGTAATCGGTTTCAACAAATTCTAAGTCGCCTCCATTTCTATGATGCTCATGATCCTGCAAATGTGAACAACACTGATAAAATGAGGCGAATTAGGTTGATCTTTGATCACCTGAGGCAAACCTTTCGTTCCTCATTCTATCCCTATAGAGACCTCGTCATAGACGAGAGTCTCGTGTTGTGGAGAGGCAATATTTCATTTAGGCAGTATATACCCAGGAAAAGGCACCGTTTTGGGTTCAAGATCTTTGTTATGTGCGACTGTAGGACTGGATACGTGCAAGACATAGTCTTGTACACCGGTGCACAGACAGACATAATAGAAGATCGAAGTATTGGACTATCGGGAGCAGTGGTAAAGACGATGATAGAAGACTACATTCATCGTGGTCACGTCCTCTACCTGGACAACTGGTACACTAGCCCTCTTCTCGCTCGTTATCTTCACACACATGAAACTGGAGTCTGTGGAACAGTGAAGGTGAACCGGCGTCACATGGCCAAGGTAGGGCGGAAACTTGCAAGGAATGAGGTTGTCTTCTTCAAAGCCAACAACATCTTTGCAACTGTGTGGAATCACAATAGAGAGGTAAGCCTATTGTCAACAGTTCACCGCCCCTTGATGCACCGTACTGATTCAGTTGATTACCGTAGCGAGAACAGGCGTCGTATTTGGAAACCTGAGTGTGTCATGGACTATAATATAAACATGCGCCTCGTGGACCAGTCAGACTCCATGATATCGACGGTAGAGTGTGCCAGGACCACGATGAAGTGGTATAAGAAGCTGTTCTTTCACTTGCTAGACATCACTGCTCTGAATTGCCACCACCTTCACGCCATGACAACAGGAGTTCAGGAAACATTTGAAGGGTTTGTGAGGGAGCTCACAAGAGAAATGTTTGCACGGTATGCTGTAGAAAGGCCCCAACATCGCACCCGCACTGCCCCTATTGCACAAACTCCCCTGAGAATATCCGGCCGCCATTTCCCCACTCCTATCCCTCCACAGCCCAACAGACCTAGGCCCCAGCGCAGGTGTCACGTGTGCAGTAATTCCCAGGTGAGACTCACGACACAGAGGAAGGACACCCGCTATGAGTGCGTGGAATGTGACGTGGGTCTCTGTATTCACCCATGTTTCAGCGAATATCACATGATGCAATTCTGATATGGTGTGAATGCGACAGGACGCTGAAACTATGAGGTAAATGCGACAGACAGACGCTCAGTGAAATTATCAGTCATGTTGATCTCCAAATATTAGTATAAAGTGCATACGGGTATAACATAAGTGCAAAAATTGTATGTAAGTGTATAAATATGCTGTAAGTGGAAACATACATAGCGAGGGTTTTATGATGCGATATTCTCTCGCTCAGTGCAATAAATACGGCCCGTAATTATATAATTAATATTATTGGAAATGCTTACGGGTATAATATAAGTTCAAATTATTGTAAGTGCTGAAATATATTCTAAGTCAAATATTCATAGCGTGTGTATAGAGATGCGATATCCTGACGCTCAGTTGAATGAATAAGGCACGTAATAATGAAAATAAAAGTCAGCAAGTGGTAAAGTGTGTAATATATGTGAAGAATTAGTATATAAGTGTGTGAGTATTATGTTGGTCGAAACATTCATTGCGAGGGTATTTTCACGCGATATTCTCACGCTCACTTGAATAAATAATGCCAGTAAGTATATACAGTGCAGTATAGGGGTGTAAACGTGTGTAATGTAAGTGGGAAATTATAATTGGAGTGAATAAATAAAGTAGATGATGAAACACGAGTGTTTGAGATCGTGGTTGCTACGTGAATATGCGCTAGCATATCGCTAAATGCCCTCGTAATGAATGAAAATAATTGAAAACATTTACAGTGGTGGAGGAAAGGTTCTATGTAAAGGGAAAAATAATAGGAAAGTGATAAAACAAACTTCCGGTGTTGCTGTTTGCTGATGATACAGTATTGTTGAGTGAAGATGAATGGGAGTTGCAAGGTTTGGTGAATGAATTTGGGACAGTGTGTAGGAGGAGGAAGCTGAAAGTTAATGTAAACAAAAGTAAAGTTATGGTGTTTGAGAGGAATGAAGTCACAGAGTGTGCAGTGAGGTTGGATGGTGAGGATATGGAGAATGTGAGTGCATTCAAGTACTTGGGTAGGGTGATGAGTAAGGATGGAACTTTGGGGGATGAAGTAAGTGAAAGGGTACAGCAGGGAAGAAAGGTTGTTGGTACACTGAAAGCAGTGATGAGAAATAGGGAGGTGAGTATGGAAGTTAAGAAGTCACTGCATGATGGTATTGTGATCCCTACCCTGACGTATGGAAGCGAGGCGTGGACCTTGCAAGAGGGGAACAAGTCAAGAGTGAGAGCAGTGGAAATGAGTTACTTGAGAGGAGCATGTGGAGTGACGTGGAGGGACAGGTTGACCAATGAAGAAGTGAAGGAACGTTGTGGGGTAGATGTGGATGTGGTTGAAAAGATCAGGAGAAATACACTGAGGTGGTTTGGACATGTGGAGAGAATGGAGAATGAAAGACTGACTAAGAGGGTGTATGTAGGTGAGGTGGAGGGAGGGAGAGGGAGGGGTAGACCGAGGATGAGGTGGAGGGATGGAGTTGAGAGGTATATGAGGGAGGGGGGGTGAGTTGGGGGGAGGGGAGTCAAATGGTGGGTGACAGAGTAACTTGGAGGCGTTTTGTCTGCGGCCACCCTTTGCGGGATTAGGGCGTCGGGCTATAGATAGATAGATAGATAGATAGATAAAACAATTGGGTATGTTGAAATACGAGTCATAGCGAGTGCGCATACTAAGCTGATGTGTGCTAGACTTATGCTGCATGTCATCATAATGAATAAAAACATCTGAAAACACTTACAAACAGTTGTAATTGGTAAAATGTCATTGAAACAGAAGTATACAAGTAGAAAAAATGATATGTTGACTGATACAAGAAACTTAGCATATAGCATGTTACAACTCGGACCAAACTCGCTATGCTCGCGCAATGGTACAATGCTTATTTTTCATATATATGTGTCTGAAATCCATTATATTGTTACTGTTATTGTTTATTAGTTCAAATTCAATAAATATAGAGGTGTTGTGTGTTGTTTCTCCCAGTGTTCCTTACCACAGAAAACGTGAGCACCTGGCACGTCCATTACAGAATACAATACCTGGCTCGGGGGACCTCACCTGTATGGACCACTTATAGACCACGGTAAGCCCTTTCTTCGTGATTTTCCTTCGTTTCTCAACCTAAGCAGAAGTTTTAGCCGAAAAAAAAAATTTCCAAAAAGGCTCGGGACTGGGGGATGTCGGAGGGGCGGAAAACCTCGGGACATGACGGGTTAAGCTGAGCCACAAGTTCAGTAGGCCACGACTTTTCCAGCTGCGTGCGCAGCATAAAGTCAATTATCCCCTCACGCGTGGAAGGAGTTTCATCTTTCTCCATCCACTCATCTAAGTAAGCAGAAAGCCGGTCAAGAAACTGAACTGCAGTCTATCCTGTAAATGCGCCCTCATGAACTGACTCTTGGCGTCATCAACTGTGAGACCGTACGCTTTGACGAGTGCGGCCTTCATCATCTCATATGTGAGACTGTCTCCACGAATTCTGTGGAGAATATCGAGGGCAGGGCCCTCAAACAGGCTAAGAAACTGAAGCCGCTTAGCTGCATCATCCAGCTGGTACAGTTGAGCCATGTCTTCAAAGCGAGGTATGTATGGCTCGATTCGCTCGCCATCTTTGTATGGGGGAAGCTTGATGTGTGGGGTCGCCATAACACGGGCAGGGAGAACGCTCGTGGAGCTTGGACCAAATGCACCAGATGTATCTGAAGCCACGGAATCTCGCTTGAGCTTCAGCATTTCATATTCGTGTTTTTCGCGTGCTTCTCGCTCGGCACGTTCGTGTTCTCGTTGTTCTCGCTCGTATTCACGTTCTCTCGTTGTTCTCGCTCGTGTTCGCGCTGTACTCGCTCGTATTCGCGCTCCTTTTCGCGTTCCTCACTCTGAATTCGACGCTCTTCACGAGCATCACTCTCGCGCTGCTGTTCGTAATTAAACCGAGAGAGGACGAACTCCTTAATTTCAGTTGGGTCCGTAAGACTGACTGCGATTTTTTTTTTTGCAAAGAGAAATGCCAATAATAAAAAATAAAGGATATAGGCACAGGTTAGTGGTGACCAGTTCTATCTAATTAAACTGGTAAAGAAAGAAAATTAAACAAACAACTGTCAAAACTATTATGTAAATTAATAAAAATGAATCAATAATCACCAGTAACGTAGTGCCTATAGACTTTAATGATAAATACCGAAATATGAACGAGTGAGTATTATCTCGTGAATAGTTTTAGAGCTAGGAGTTAATATCCTGGAATGAGGTCGCCAATTGTCACGGGGTTTTTAAGATTATACAATATTGAATGATAATGTTCAATAATACTGATGAGCAGGGACAATGAATTGTCTTGCTAAAATCAAGCAATGATTACTTTATGCTGACTTGCTTCGCTCGATTTTCTAAGAACGAGAATTTATAAACTTTCTCAACAGTACACAGCAGAGACTAATTCCTCACAATTGCTGTTTATTAGTACTGTTAGCCTCTGGAGAAAGTGACTTCACCCCTTACAGTAAATAACTAATACTACTAATGATATCAGGTTCTTGCTGATGCGTTAACTCATAGAAGGCACAACGGATTTTAAGCTTAATACAACAAGACTGGCCCAAGTACCAGTTATGAATAGCAATGCGTTTATGCAAGCTAGGAGCTATAACTAGAATAAGCTTAATTATGGAGAAATGAAACACGAGTTTACATTACATCAAAGAAAAAGAAGTTAAATTTATTGATTACAAAGGAATAAATTTAGCGTTACATTTCAAAGTGAATTCAAATAGAGATCGCACTCACTCACTCACTCAAAAGCTAATTTCTTAAACCTAGGAAAACAACATGTGGTGCAGCCGGCCGGCATGTGAGGGAACAGCACCTTAACTAAACTCTTAAATCTAGGAAAACGAAAAGAAAATACTGATCAAAGAGTGGACTAAGCGGTGACTGGGTGTCGTTACTGAGGAAGAACACTGCACTCGCTGTCTCTCGCCAATTACAGCTATGGTGGGAACTAGGTGTCGTTGAGGAAGGACTGTGAAAAGTGTTGATTAGTTTTGGTAAACAAATCGGGGCCCTCTTTCTGGGCACCAAAATGTGAGATATGTTAAATGTATCCAAGTCTGTATCCCTGCCGGGACACCGCTATGCAAGAATTTTCTCGCTACACAACTCGTAGGTCGTTACTCTTCCCTAAAGTTGTTTAAGTAAATCAAACAAGTCTCAGAGTTAGGTGATACGTAAATTAAATTTAACTCACCTATAATACTATTCTTCTATCTTATCTCTTCGCTAATCCCCCCTTGAATTGGCCAATTCGTAAAGGTTACTTAGCTATATGAAGAGGGAGTGATCGTTAACCGATGACGATGAGGCTGCCTGGTATAGTTGCTTGGGGAAGCAAGCGTCCTTATGGTGTGTATGTACAACGTGCTAACTCCACGAGAGCTAGGAGCAGAGTGAGTGAACGCGGCAATTCTACCTCCCTCATAGAATGGTAGGTTGCCAACTTCTAGTTATTTACAGTACTAAATACAGTCAAATTACATCATGATATGTACAGGGTAAATCTAACAAATTAATCTTAGTTCCACTTAAATTAAAGTTAGACCAATTATTCCCTTTAACTATGTAAATATCTTAATTCCACATCTGCCTTAACAGGGAAATCTTTCCCTGCTTGCCACGTCACCTATCGCGCAGACGCAGCTTAGGTCAGTGGAAAATACCACATAATTACATGTATTTACAATGCATAGTTGTCCACGGGGGTTAAATGCAGTAGAATTTAATTTATCAATAACAAGAATTATTAAGGAGAACGTCGTTTCTGGGTTATTAAAACCGCTTGAATAATTAACAACAGTCTCTACGTCCTCTGCCTTTAACCAGGGATAAACTATGATAAATTTAGAGAGCGCAACTGCTCTGGGGGAAAATATTTCCCACAGTTTTGGGGCCGGCGGAAAATGATACGTTGTAACATGTAATATGACCCTTAGCCAAGAGTTCCCTCCATAGTTGTCGAGAACCCTGTGCTGCGGCCCTACTAGGTCGCGCCTCTTGACCCGTTTGATCTTCACCATTCTCTGGATCCGGAGTGGTTGCTAACTCAAGGGGTACCAGTTTATCAATAGTTTTTATACTGGTATGTCCCCTGCATTTTATTTTTACGAGTCTCGGCACCCCTTCAGAATCTGGGTGTGTGGAGATCACTTTAGCTAATGGCCACTGGGATCTTGGCTGTTCAGTCTTCACTAAGACCACATCTCCTATGTTAATAACTGATTTGTTGCTGGCAGCTTGAGCTCCATAAAACCTCTCTCGTAGGCTCAAAAGATACTCTTCGCTCCAATGTCTATTCCATGTATCCAGCACCCTTTTCAGACGTTGATATCCCTCCCGAAGGTGTTGTCCTAAATCATTATTTTCTATGTTAGGATCATCAACTTCTTCCTGGATATCCACACAAGGCATCGGATGGAGCTTCCTGCCATATACCATGTGAGCCGGTGTTAAGGCCTCTAGCAAGTCGCTAGTGTCATCTTGATAAGTCAGAGGTCTATTATTAATCCTGGCTTCAATTTCAGTTATTACTGTTCTTAAATCTTCTCTCGTGATCTTAGTTCTATGTAATGTTTTCCTCAGGCAGTTCTTGACAATACCAATCATTCTTTCGGTAAATCCATTTTGCCATGGAGCTCTTGGAGCTGTGAACTGCCAAATACAATTTCTGATTCCCAGCGTCGACTTAACCTTCGGGTCATTCATTATGTTCAACAGTATGGGAGCTGCTCCAACGAAATTAGTTCCGTTGTCGCTTATTAACTTGCCAGGACAAGACCTTCTAGCGGCAAATCTGCGAAAGACATTGAGGAATGTCTCAGAGCTTAGGTCTTCCGCTAGTTCTAGATGGACTGCCCTTGTGTAGGCACAAGTAAATAAACAAATGTAAACTTTATGGGGAGTTTCCTCACCCGTAACAGTTATAGCCCCTGTGTAGTCCACTCCTGTTATATGGAAGGGCCGACTTATGCTCACCCTTTCCTTCGGTAGGGCTGGTGGTCCAGGGTAGATATAAGGTCGCTGCTCATACCTCCTACAAATGATGCAGTTTTTGAGATATTTTTTAATAACCTGTCTACCCTTAGGAATCCAGTACCTTTCCCGAATTTGGGCTAAGGTCTGCGGTACACCTCCATGGAGAGTGGAATCATGGGCTTCCTTTATAATAAGTTGTACAAAGCATCCACTCTTAGGTAATAAAATGGGATGTTTGGTTTGGATAGGCAAGTCAGCCTTTACCAATCGGCCTCGACATCTTATCAGACCCTTTCCGTCTAAGAACAAGCCTAAATTCTTCATCAGCTTATTCCCTTTTCCAGTGTCTTGGCCCAAAAGTTTATATATTTCCCCGTAAGAATTTCTTTGTACTCTTTTCAGCCAGTATTCTAGGGGATCTAATTTCTGAAACCCCACCTTCTTATTCAAAAATTCAACAACCAATTTAGTAGTATTTAGAAGTTGTCTTATTGATGAAAATCGGCTGATGTCAATCACTTCTGGCTCAGGTACTACAGGATCCAAGTTCACTACACTAATCTCAGCTATACTGTACTGTTTCTGTTCAGGCCAATCTTTAGTGAGTAACCATTTAGGACCTTTAAACCACAAATTATCTTTGATCAGTCTCCTTACGGTCGAACCCCTCGAGAGCAGATCAGCTGGATTTTGTTTGGAGGACACATGCATGAATTTAAATTTGGAAGACAGCTCTTTAATAGTCTTCACTCTATTACGGACGAAAGGAATTTTACTGTCTTCCTTCCCTATCCAGTAAAGACAGATCTCACTGTCAGTCCATATGTAAATATCCTCAAACTGAGTATCAAGAGTAGTGGTTATATACCTGGCCAATTTAGTTCCTACTTCTATGGAAGCCAATTCCATTTGAGGTAGGGTTCTTTCTTTAATTGGCGCAACTCTGGCTTTGGACATTATAATCTTACTATCCTCTCCTGTTGCGCAATAAGCTACTGCTCCATAAGCCTTTTGAGAAGCATCACAAAATATGTGTAAGTGCGACTTCTCATTACTGTTTATTTTCCTGGGCATACATATGCTTAATGTAGTTTCAAACTCCTTTCTAATCTGTTTCCATTGTTCCACATATGTCTCACCTAATTCAGTGTCCCAGTCTAACTTTTCTCGCCAAGCCTCCTGTACTAAACATTTGCCCCTAATAACTATAGGACTAACAAATCCTAATGGGTCAAATAGCTTGGAAACCTGACTTAACAAGGACCTCTTGGTGAGAGTGACATCAGAGAACTTAATTGGTTTCGAACTTATTACATCAGCTGTTGTATCCCAGTTAAGACCTAACACATTTTGAATTTTGGGAATGTCAGAATCTGGATAGTCCTCTTGTATTTTATTCCTCAAAAGCGGTGAATTTGTATTCCAGCTCTGTAACGGCAAATTTGCCTTCCCACATTCGGAATTGGCTACTTCATAAGCCTTCAAGACTTCCGATTCTATATCAGCAACACCTTGCAAATTATCCATATAAAAAGCCTGCCCTATTTCTGGACATTTGGCATTTTCAAAATGATGCTTTAAAGTGTTGCAAAGTAGGAAAGGACTAGCACAAGAGCCAAAGAGCACCGATCGGAAACAGTAAGTTTTCAATGGACTATCCTCATTTTGAGGATCATGAGGCCAGAGGAATTTTGTAAATTTCCTATCCTCATCTCTCAGTCCTATTCTGAGAAAAGCCTTACTAATGTCTGCTGTGTAAGCGTAAGGTTTCTCTCTAAATCTTAGTAACACATTCCCTAACTTCTCTGTTAGTGTAGGTCCAGAGTATAGGCAATCGTTCAAGCTAGCTGATCCCTTGGACGCTTTACTACTACAGTTGAATACTATCCTTATGGGAGTAGTTACTGAATCCTTGCTTACAGCATGATGTGGTAAGTAATGTCCTTCTTTGTGGTTAACAGGGTATTCTACCTCTTCTATAAATTTATTCTTCAATTGATCCCTTATAATATTATCATATAGGGTCAGATGTTCTGGTTTATCTCTCAACTTTCTTAGAAGAGAATTTAACTGAGCTTTAGCTGCTTGGTAATTTGTTGGTAACTCTGAGTGGTTAAGTTTCCATGGTAATCCTACCCAATACTGTCCATCCTTAAATTCCACAGACTGATTATACAAGTCCAAAGTTATCTTATCTTCAGGGGTTGGTTCCCCAGAGTGTATACCTATACTGTCTAGGTCCCACAGTTTTTGTACAGGTTCAATGTTTTCATCCAACAAGTCATTTATCTGAGTAGGTTCTAATTCTGCACCTATTCTAGCTACCATCAATGACTGTGTGGGGGTAACAAAGACTGAGTCTACTAGTTTGGCCTCTCCTTTAACTTGTTTTGGAAAAGGCAACTGACCCATAATAAGGTTACCTCCTGGACTCTTGAACAACTGTACCTTATTCCTTTTGAAAGTCCTATGTAGGAATCTTCCACAATAATCAGAACCAATTATCATTTTTATGGGACCCACAGTATCTGATTCCACATTCCGTTTAGCCAACTTTATCCCTGAGCTTTGCAGATGATCAGAGGTTTCTTTCAATCCCTTTATGTATATACTTGTCTCCATAGTATCAAGCACAGCTGCTGTTATACGGCATTTATATCTGCCTAATTGTATTACAGGTCTAACTAAATCAAAGGACTGAGCCTTCCTAGTTGTTAAGAATCCTGTAATGGCTAGATTTACCTTGCCGATAACTGGTAACTTTAATTTCTCCACAATGTCTGCAGATATGAAAGTTTTCTGAGCACCCGTATCAAACAGGGTACATACCAATTGGTTTCTATTCTCAAACAATACTTTCACATCTGCTATTGGTACGGCAGCTGGCATTACTAATGGAGTATTCCCTTTTGCAATTGTCATATTGACGCTTGCAGGTTTAGGAACCTCAATTTTCATCCTAGGGCATAAAGCACTATGATGATGATCCCTTTTGCATTTAAAGCAAAGATTTAATTTATTCTTACAGTCCGCGGCAGTATGTTCGGAGTTCATACAGATTATACAACACCCCAGTTCCTGAAGCTTCCCTACTCTAGAAGCATAATCAGGGTAGTGTTGACAAAATACACTGGAATGTTGTTCACCACAAAAGACACAAACTTTCCTGTCTTTTACCATGGAAGGTTTTATTTCCCCTTTATCTTCAGCATGTCTATTCCTAATCTTTAATACTTTATCCTCGGCCTTTGTGCTGCTAAGGAAAGTACCTATCTCTTCTTTAGGCACATACTTAGTCTTCTCTGACTTAACTTTCCCTATCAGTTGGTTAGAGGGTTTTTTCTTTACTTCGGTCTTCTGTTTGACCTCAGTAGTGTTTAATGTTCCCTGCAAATGTTTACAGAGTTGCATCAAGCCTTCCTCTATCTCTTCACAGGAGAAATTATCTTTCTGGTACCTACCATACAAAGCATCCTTGGTTTTCGGTGGTAACTTTAAGGACACAATTCTTGAAAGCACCCAATCTGATGTTTTAATATCTTCGTAAGTACCTAAGGCCCTTAATTTACAACTTATTGCAATTCTAAATTTTTGCAAGGAATCAAATTCGTGCCTAGGCATGGGTAATTCTATTAGAGCCTTTAATAAACGATTTATAACTTGCTCCCTGTCTTCGTAATTTTGTCTAAGGATGGTCAAAGCCACTTCATAGTTATCTTCTTCTACTGGTAATTCTTTTATCAGTTGATATGGTGTTCCTTTGACCTGTCCTAACAAATAAGTAAGTTTGGTGACTTTAGGGAGATCTGTTCTATCGTGTACCAAATATTTGAACTGATCCCAGAAGGATTTCCAGTTCTGCTCTCCATCAAATTCCGGAAGCGTTATTTGTGGTAACACAGCTCTACTCTGCTGTGCCACAACTTGTGTTTCCGCGGCAGTGTCAGCTAATTCAGACTCTAGTGTCTTTACTACATTTAAGTATTCTTCTAATTTGTCTTCAAACTTAGTAGTTTCTGACTCTAAGAGTTCCTTATTCTCAGCCTTTACTATAGCCGCTT
This sequence comes from Coenobita brevimanus, assembly GCF_032717465.1. Classification (NCBI taxonomy): domain Eukaryota; kingdom Metazoa; phylum Arthropoda; class Malacostraca; order Decapoda; family Coenobitidae; genus Coenobita; species Coenobita brevimanus. The sequence continues at coordinate 37,551,312 of NC_137069.1, forward strand.
CTAAAGTTAAGTAACTCTCTTCGTACTTACTCCATCGATCTTTCAGAATATTTAGGAGACTATTTATTCTCTCCTTTGACAGAGGTATTTGGTCCAACGACTGGTTACAATCATTTATGGCTCTAGTTACCCATCCTGCCTTACTACTAGAAGATTTTTGCAATAAAGAAACAGACATGTTGACGGAGTTCTAATTTAATAATTTAATTATGAATTCCAACCACAATTTTACCACAACTTAGTAATGATTTGATTATTTAAAATTTTGAAGAGGGTAGGGATTAAGTCCTCATTGTACAAATTATCCCCTCTCCCAATTTCGTAATATTCATTACAGCTCAGCTAATTATTTAGTTTAATTTTGAGGAGTGTAGGGATTAGGTCTATACTTTTAACCTATTCCCCAGGGTTATTAAACCTCAAGGGTTTTATTTCATCCCCACACTCAATTGCCAAAACACCCATATTCCCAGAGCTCAGAATTTATTACCTCAATACTCCATAGGCCCACCCATAGCTTGTACAGCATAGAACTCTCCTTTCTTATGTTCTACATAATTTATAAATTTCTGCAGAACCGCTTCCCTACCATGATGGTTCCAATGTATACCATCAGATTTCAACATTGCTTGGAAGGGCTTGGCATTAAAATGTATGAAATCCCTTCCCTTCCTGGCCTGTTGCAAACTTCGGTTTACAGCTCTGCTAACTAATTTATATGTTCCATAAACTGGAGAGCCATATGGCAGGTTTCTTGGCTCGAGGAGGGTTATGGCTACTGAGGATTTACAAGAGCCCTCTATGGCTCCTACCACTGCTAAAATATTCTCCACAACTTCATTGACTTCCACGTCCTCATGGATATCATTTCCTCCAAGGAAAAGGACCGTACGGTCATGCTCCCAGTCTAGTACGGCATTCAGCCTTTCATCTTCAGAGAAAAGCTTGCTCTTCCTCCCGGAGCCCTATAGACACGTACGTCCACGTCTTCCACTTCAACCGAATGTGGTAGTAAACTATGCCCCACAAAAGCAACTTTAAACACATTCAGCGCCTCGGCACACATCGGTTTTCCTCACTCGATCGGGGCACCAAAAATGTGAAAAGTGTTGATTAGTTTTGGTAAACAAATCGGGGCCCTCTTTCTGGGCACCAAAATGTGAGATATGTTAAATGTATCCAAGTCTGTATCCCTGCCGGGACACCGCTATGCAAGAATTTTCTCGCTACACAACTCGTAGGTCGTTACTCTTCCCTAAAGTTGTTTAAGTAAATCAAACAAGTCTCAGAGTTAGGTGATACGTAAATTAAATTTAACTCACCTATAATACTATTCTTCTATCTTATCTCTTCGCTAATCCCCCCTTGAATTGGCCAATTCGTAAAGGTTACTTAGCTATATGAAGAGGGAGTGATCGTTAACCGATGACGATGAGGCTGCCTGGTATAGTTGCTTGGGGAAGCAAGCGTCCTTATGGTGTGTATGTACAACGTGCTAACTCCACGAGAGCTAGGAGCAGAGTGAGTGAACGCGGCAATTCTACCTCCCTCATAGAATGGTAGGTTGCCAACTTCTAGTTATTTACAGTACTAAATACAGTCAAATTACATCATGATATGTACAGGGTAAATCTAACAAATTAATCTTAGTTCCACTTAAATTAAAGTTAGACCAATTATTCCCTTTAACTATGTAAATATCTTAATTCCACATCTGCCTTAACAGGGAAATCTTTCCCTGCTTGCCACGTCACCTATCGCGCAGACGCAGCTTAGGTCAGTGGAAAATACCACATAATTACATGTATTTACAATGCATAGTTGTCCACGGGGGTTAAATGCAGTAGCATTTAATTTATCAATAACAAGAATTATTAAGGAGAACGTCGTTTCTGGGTTATTAAAACCGCTTGAATAATTAACAACAGTCTCTACGTCCTCTGCCTTTAACCAGGGATAAACTATGATAAATTTAGAGAGCGCAACTGCTCTGGGGGAAAATATTTCCCACAAGGACACTGCCACACACAACCTACTTCCGTGGTGCTCAAATCTTGACTGACTAACTCGTGAGAAAGAAGGGAGCGCTGTGGCCTCATTTCTAACGGCTAGAATGAGCGAAACACGCCCAAAACAAATCGCTCAGCGGAAGCGCTAATGTCTCACACAAAGACGATCACTTGTGACAGTGAAAAATTGATCTGAAAAGACTCCCGACCGAATGAGCGGTTAACTGAACGATCAACTGGGATTCCACTAGAGTTCGCGGTTTCCCACAAAAGCCAATGTCACTAGCCGACTCGTGAAATTCTTCATCTCTTCTTCACCGTACTTAATTTTGCTTTTCTGTGTGATATCGTCTTTTCCATTTTAATTCGCCTTATAGCGAACAATATCTTTTTACCCAGGAAGGATCTCAAGAAACAGAAATGAAGGATTTAACTGAGACTCTAACTCCTCCAGGTCAAGAAATTTTCCTTAAACAAATAAAATGGTGGGACTTATGGCTACAGGAAGGCCTCACTCATCCTTCCCCACTCTCATCTGTTGACTTAGCCTGTTCCATCCAATCCTAGCAATATGCACTTGTTTTTCCATCCTGCTTTGCAACTTCCTCTCACTCCATCTCTGAGCTGCCATTCAGTTACCCTGGTTGTCCATTTGATCTGTTCTACGAAGGACGTGACCTGCCCATATCCATTTATTCTCTCTCTCTCTCTCTCTCTCTCTCTCTCTAAGAAGTAAGTTGGCCTTGATTAGTTTAACCTGAGTTACGCTCCTTCCTCCTCCTCATTCTCTTTCATCCTCCTCTTTCACAATGTGTGTATGTGTGTGTGTGTGTGTGTGTGTGTGTGTGTGTGTGTGTGTGTGTGTGTGTGTGTACCGGTATGTACGTATGTATGTACGTATGTGTATGTGTGTGTTTGTATGTATGTATGAGTTTGTATGTATTTGTGTGTGTGTGTGTGTGTGTGTGTGTGTGTGTGTGTGTGTGTGTGTGTGTGTGTGTGTGTCATGCCTTCCTTAAGTATATATCAGCTATTTTTTCAATACATACTATTTTTAAAACAATTCATCTTCCGTATATCTTGAAGGAGTTCAGTTTTTCTCTCTTACCTTAAGAGGGTCCAAGTCGGTCTAAAATAGTTCTATCTCCGTAAGAACTAATTTTGTTCAACTGTAGATTTTTTTTTTTTTAACCATTGCCGGCACTGTTAGACCAAGACACATATAGGTGATTAAGCCATATTATACAATATATGCTGTACATTTAATGGTAGATGACCAATTGACTCCCCTCGATGGCACTCCACTTCTCTTGTGTTGAGAGGTCGGCTCAGTCAAAGTATCAGTTTCTTTCCTGCATCACATTCTACTTCCCTGTATCACATTCTACTTCCCTGCATCACATTCTACTTCCCTGCATCACATTCTACTTCCTTGCATCACATTCTACTTCCTTGCATCACATTCTACTTCCTTGCATCACATTCTACTTCCCTGCATCACATTCTACTTCCCTGCATCACATTCTACTTCCCTGCATCACATTCTACTTCCTTGCATCACATTCTACTTCCTTGCATCACATTCTACTTCCTTGCATCACATTCTACTTCCTTGCATCACATTCTACTTCCTTGCATCACATTCTACTTCCTTGCATCACATTCTACTTCCTTGCATCACAATCTACTTCCCTGCATCACATTCTACTTCCCTGCATCACATTCTACTTCCCTGCAACAGTTTCTACTTCCCTGCATCACAATCTACTTCCCTGCATCACAATCTACTTCCCTGCATCACAATCTACTTCCCTGCATCACAATCTACTTCCCTGCATCACAATCTACTTCCCTGCATCACATTTTACTTCCCTGCAACAGTTTCTACTTCCCTGCATCACATCGTTCTTCCTTGCAACATTATCTACTTCCCTTGTAACTTGTTATATCAGGTTTATGGTGTCTGTCTTTTTAACGTTCTCTTATTTTATGTTTGATATTTATTTCACCAAGCAGACAAAACATCTGAAAGTATCTGCTCCACCCACACCAGCAGACAGAGCCGTTTCAGCAACGCACAAGACAGAAAAGCTCAATATTCCGACCACCCTATATTAAGCGCAAACCTCCAGTCACCTCGTTGAGATCGAACCTACGCAAGGCTGACACTTTGACTGAGGCGCCCCGACCCTCTAGACCACCAGGTGTCTACATACAAGTTCCCTAACACCTCTTCCTAAGCGATTCTATTTTCCTTTTTGCTCCTTACTATCCTCTACTGTATCATTTAAATCAATCTACTGATACAATACTTAGCATAAATAACATACAAATTGATATTAACAAGCCGTATCCAAAAATAAATCGCCAAGGAAGAGGTGCTACGGAGCTTCCTGAACCAATGAGAATACGAGCGATGAATGCAACTTGAGAAAATTAATACATACGGTCGAAATTAGTTTAAAGGAATAGGGAGTAGGGACAGGCAGTTAACGGGACAGGGAGTTAAAGGGATGGGAAGTTAAAGGGACAGGGAGTTAAAAGGATGTGGAGTTAAAGGGATATTGAGTTAAAGAGATGAGGCGTTAAAGGCGTAGGGAGTTAAAGGGATAGGGAGTTCAAGGGACAGGGAATTAAAGGGACAGGGAGTTAAAAGGATGGGGAGTTAAAGAGATAGGGAGTTAAAAGGCTGGGATGTTAAAGGGATGGGAAGTTAAATGGATAGGGAGTCAAACTGACGGAGTTAAAGGGATAGGGAGTTAAAGGGACATGTATTTAAAGGGACGTGGATTTACAGGGAGAGAGAGTTAAAAGAATAGGGAGTTAAAGGGATGAAGAGTTAAAAGGATAGGGAGTTAAAGGGACGGAGTTAAAGGGAGTAGGGAGCTTGAGCCAAGTTAAGACCCGTGTCATCTGGTTGGTCTTTAGCTTGTTTTACTTGAAGTCAAGGTCTCTCTCAGTCTATGTCTCGGTCTCTGGGTCCCTCTCGGTCTCGGTCTCGGTCTCTGGGTCCCTCTCGGTCTCGGTCTCGGTCTCTGGGTCCCTCTCGGTCTCGGTCTCTTGGTTTCTCTTAGTCTCTGTTTCTGTCTCCTATTTATCTCGACTTATTTCCAGCAGTATTAGCCTCTCCAAGATTAAGTTTTATAATCTCACTTATCTTTGTCTCGGTCTCTTATTAGGATTGTGTCTAGGTCTCTGTCTCTCTCGTTCTCTGTCCAGGTCTGTCTGGGTGCCTGTTTAGGTCTCTGTGACTATCTAGGTCCTTGTCGTTATCTAGATCTATGTCTCGGTCTCTGTCAACGTTATTCTCTCTCTCTCTCTCTCTCTCTCTCTCTCTCTCTCTCTCTCTCTCTCTCTCTCTCTCTCTCTCTCTCTCTCTCTCTCTCTCTCTCTCTCTCTCTTGTCCTGCACAATACCAGACACAAAGCTTTAACAATAAAGCAACAATGATAACAACAATAATAATAAAATTAATAATAATAGTAGTAGTAGCAGTAGTAACAATAATAACAATAATAATAATAATAATAATTAATAATAATAATAATAATAACAATAATATTAATAATAAAATAACAATAATAGTAGTAGCAGTAGCAGTAGTTGTAGTAGTAGTAGTAATAATAGTAGTAACAATAATAATGATAATAATAATAATGATAATAATAATTAATAATAATAAAGTCTCCCCACTAAAAAGATTAAGTTCGTAAACGTTTCTGTGTAAGGGCAACGTTCTTTGTAAGGCGAACGTTTTCTTCACGTAATAATCTTATCAGGAGAGCAGCTGGAGTCGCCATTCGTCTTGCAAGTTACGTGGCGCCTGAGAGAGAGAGAGAGAGAGAGAGAGAGAGAGAGAGAGAGAGGAGGGGGGGTGAAGAAGGGAGAGGGGGGACATATGATCCTTTTTTGATGTAGATAGACAGACAGACAGACAGACAAACAGATAGATAGATATATGGATGGATGGAGAGAGAGAGAGAGAGAGAGAGAGAGAGAGAGAGAGAGAGAGAGAGAGAGAGTGGAAAGGAAATAGAAAAGGGAATGGAAAAGGGAAGAAGGATGAGAATGATACTGAGTGAATGAAGAGAGGAAGAGAGATGGATAATTAGATAGAAAGACAGACAGACGGATAGAAAGACGGAGATAGACAGAAGCACAGACAGAGACTCACAGACACAGAAAAGAGAGACAGAGAGGCGTAAACGAAAGTGGGTTTATCGGTGAAAATTAGGGCGTCAGGGGGGAGGAGGGTCATACCATGGATCAGCGGGCCAGGGAAAGAAGGTAGGCCAGTGGAAAGGTGTAAATTCATTAGACCTGGTGAGTCCTACAATCTGCCCGGGTAAACTTTGTAAACGGTGCCGACTGATGCTTGTGGGGGTGGAGGGGTGGGGAGAGGATTGTGGGGTGAGGGGCGGAGTTGGAGTGGAGTGGGATGTTGGTGTGTGTGTGTAAATTCAGTAATCTTTAAAGGAAGTTTGTGAATGCAACTGACTGAACTAGACTAGATGATTGGTGGGGAGAGTGAGAGGTGTGGGTGTGGGTGTGTGAAAGAGAGAGAGAGAGAGAGAGAGAGAGAGAGAGAGTGTGTGTGTGTGTGTGTGTGTGTGTGTGTATAGCTTCCATTTCCGCATCACTTTTCCCATTCCTTACATTTAATTCCCCTATTCCTTGTTTCATTCTCTTCTTGCTTTACTATCCTTATCCTTCAGCATATAGAGTCAGATCTTGTAGTCATAGTCTACTCTGTAACAAACAGCCTCGAAAGGACCATAAGGTCTGTTGCCGTTTGGTTTCCTTTGTACTTTGTAATTTTGTACTACTACGTCTGTACTCATTCCTTCCCTCGCTCTCCTGGGATTAGTAAGCTCCTTGGCAACCTTACCGCTCCCTCTCTCCTTCTGCTTCCTTTCTTTCCTTCACCTCCTCCTTCTCACTTTCCTTCTATCGTCTCCTTTCTTCATCTTACCTCGCTCCCTTCTCCCAATCTGCTTATCTTTTCCATATTCCCTCTTTCGTTTTCTGTCTTTTATCTTTCCTTCTTGTGCTCATTCTCCCATTCCTTCTTCTCCTCTTCCTTCACGTGCTCCCTTATTCTTTGTCCTACTCTATCCTTCCTTTCTCTCCTTCTCCTACTCCTTCCCTCCTTCTCGCACTCTTTTTCATCTTCCTATTCTCTTTTTTCTCCTACTTCCTCTTTCCTTCTCGTGTTCCCTCATTCCGTTCTTTCTTCCTCTTTTCTTCTTTCTCTTCTTATCACTACACTTTTCTCCTCTCTTTGTGTACCTCTACTCTCACCTCTCCTGTCTCACTCTTTTTCCTATCCAGTCTCTCCATCATTCTAGTTCTTTTTCCTGCCATTATATAGAGTGAGAGGGAACATGAAAAACAACGTTAGATGGACGTGTGTGTGTGTGTGTGTGTGTGTGTGTGTGTGTGTGTGTGTGTGTGTGTGTGTGTGTGTGTGTGTGAGAGAGAGAGAGAGAGAGAGAGAGAGAGAGAGAGAGAGAGAGAGCACAGACTAAACCAATCGCTCCCTTTGTTCAAGCAGTCTTCCTAAGTGCCCACGTCTTTACATGTCACCACTTTAGAGCTAATACCCACCGTCCATATTCAGTATGTGCTGGGGCCATCTCATTCAAAACTTTCTTTATGGTATTAGTTTTTTTCTATGGATCCTGCGGTTGATCATAAAACGCTGTTGTCATTAAATTCTTATCAGCAAAATTTTCAACGCCCCAGCCAGGCGATGCTCTCGTGGCCCTCTGCCCCATCCACTCCGCCACCACCTCCTCAAATCGAGTGTTCAGTGAAATTGTGGTGGTAGCAGTGGTGGTGTTGGTAGTAGCAGTAGTAGTAGGAGTAGTAGTAATTATAGTAGTAGTTGTTGGAAGGTTATGCTTTCACCTATGTTTGTCTTTCACTTTGTCCAGACGATATCTCCAAAAGGTTTCAGTGAATTTCAATGAAAGTTGGTGGAAGGGTGAGCCATGGGCCAAAAGGAATTGTTTTAAATTTGGGGGAGGATCCGGATCCTACGTTAAATTTCTCCAAAAGTTCTCAATGAAGTTCAATCAAATTTTGTGGAAGAATGGGCCATTTGTCATGGAACAATTGATTAAACATGGAGGTGGATCCGAGTCCTATGTATTCCACACAGTATCTCCACCGATCCAGATCCAAATCCTTTTTAATTGCAGTGGCATTGGCGGAGGTATGCGCTCTCTGGGTGCTTTCTAGTTGTTGTTGTTGTTGTTATCCCAGGTTCATCTGACCGTGATCCCAGTAGACTGCAGGCTTAAGTTCCCCTCTCATGCATTCCACCATCCACCTTTCAGAGGATAGGGAGGGAGTTGAGGCGCGTTTCATAACCAGACAACAGACTCGCCTACCCATGTCAGCACCACCGCGCGAAGGAGACCCTCTCCAGCACCTTCATATGCAGATTATGATTTTTTCTATGCAAAGAAGAAATAACCAAGGGCTAATTCTGGTAGGGAGCCCTCCAAACTCACCAAAACACAGCCCTAGTTCCCGATGTGTCTGGTAGTTCTTGGTGTCCTCCTCCTCTTCCTCCTCCTCCTCTTCACCTCTCACACCGCTAAGGGTCCATGAATGTCTAGCCTTCCTCCCACTCCATCTCAGCTCCTCTGATTCACGTCCCGATTTGCAAGGAATGAAAAATCTGTACCGATCATTTGGGAGCTAGAAATGGTCAAACAGGGTGACAGAGAGTTCCAAGTTGTCCGTCTTGAGATGTAGAGGTGAGACTATTGTGGTCTTTTTATCATTAACTTATTTATTATTATTATTATTATTATTATTATTATTATTATTAACAATATTATTATCATCATCATCATCATCATCATCATCATCATCGTCATCATCATCATCGTCATCATCGTCATCATTATCATCATCGTCATCATCATTATCATCACAATCACTATCGTCATCATTTATATCATCATCATCACGATCACCATCACTTACATCAACGTCATCATCATTATCATCATCATTTTCACCATCATCATCATCATAGTTATCCCTATCGTCATCATGATCATGATCATCATCATCATCATCATCAGCCTGAGCCATTATGAAGGCTTCTCTCATCTTTCTCCACTCTGATCTTTGGGCTGTTAACCTGTTCCATCCAGCCCCAGCAAATATGTAAACTTCATCTCGCCATCTTGTTCTCAGTCTACCTCTTCTCCTCACTCTTGAACTGACGAAAACGGTGGTCATCTTAAGAAAAACTGAGCTCCTTCAAGGTATACGGAAGATGAATTGTTTTAAAAATAGTATGTGTTGAAAAAATAGTTGATATATACTTAAGGAAGGCATGAGACACACACACACACACACATACACACACACACACACTAATACATACATACATAAACTCATACATACATACAAACACACACATACACATACGTACATACATACGTACATACTGGTACACACACAGACACACACACACACACCGCTCGCTGGTGCAGTGGTGACGTTCTCGCTTGCCATCTGGTAGACGGGAGTTCGCGCCTCGCTCAGGTTGCGAAAAGTTTCACTGACGAAGTGGGTGGTTACTGTCCCTCTTGAGCAAGGGGACGGGTGTGTGCGTGTGTGAAGGTCACAGCCTTGCCCTTAGATCGGACTATATGATCTCTCAGCTCCCTTCCGGGAGGGTAAAAGCTGACGATCACGACCATCAAGTGATCCTGACCGACCCGGTGAATTACACACAATGTGAAAGAGGACAATGAAAGAGAATGAGGAGGAGGAAGGAGCGTAACTCAGGTTAAACTAATCAAGGCTAACTTACTTTAATCTTAGAGAGAGAGAGAGAGAGAGAGAGAGAGAGAGAGAGAGAGAGAGAGAGAGAGAGAGAGGTAATGAAAAGGGGAAAGGGAAAGACAAGGAAATGAGAATGATAGTGAGACAGCGAGGAAGAGAGAGACATATAGACAGATAGATAGATAGATAGATAGACTGATAGGTAGATAGACATAAATAGAGAGATAGATAGACCCCGTTGCAAGGAATGGTCTCTCTCAGCTGAACTAAGTCGGCAGCAAGAATGTAATTAATATAGTCATCGTACTGAAGGGGTTACATCAGACCTTCACCCCGAGGACGCCATATATTCTCCCTAACATCTTTCCTTAAGCGATTAACTTTGTTTCTTACACCTTACTGTCCTACTCTGTATTCTGTTCTTGCTATTACTAGATTTCCCTAAGAGAGAACCCCAGCTCCCTAACACCTATTCCTAAGCGATTTATTTTCTTTATTATACCTTACTGTCCTCGTCGTGTTAAATAAATCCTTCCAACATCGCCATCCTCTGTATAAATAACGAACCAATTAGTTTTTATTACCTCTAGCACAGATTCTATTATCTGTCTCACCAAACCGACATTGACGGGTTTGAGGTACAAACTTTCCTCTCCCGTCTTTCCACAACACTTCGTCGTTGTGTCGTAGTGCATAGCTCTGAAAGGTAACGATAGTTTTTCTTATGACTGTACATACTGTACTGTACCGGTAGGACAACAGCACAGAAGTTGTTGCCTATATGTAGTCCACGGGTCTGCTCGGCCAGACAAACCGGGGTTGAGCAACGACAACAACAGCAACAAACCAACAGCAGCAGCAACATATTAACACTTGTTTGCAATTGATGCAGGTGAGCCAGTATACAGGCAGATATCGCACTGGATCTGGACAAGCTTTGGGGACATCGCTTGTAGTTTGCGCAAATGGTATAAGGAATTTGTTTAGCTACATAATCTTAAGGTTTCATCGTGATTTCGGGACTGTACTTCGAGATGGAAGTAAGGTTTTTTTGACCTTGTTTAGTTATATCACTATAAGATTGTACAAGGTTTCGAGACGGTGCTTCGAGACAGGATCAAGAAATATTGGTTTCATTTACTCAGATCTCATTGGGCTTTGACAAGGTTTCGAGACAGTGCTCCGATTTAAGGAAATATTAGTTTAGCTTAGTCAGATCTCATTGGGTTTTGACTAAGCTTCGAGACAGTGCAAGTAAACTATTGGTTAGGTTTGGGTAGATCTTATACTGTTTTATCACCTTTTCGAATCGTGTAATCAAACTATACCTTTTTTATTTTCTTTTTCAGCTGTAGGAAATTGACCACTTCCAAAATTTGTCTGCTAAATTGTGGGTGTGTAAAAATTGAGCTCTAGAAATGAGATGGAAATTAGTGTTCTTGGTTACTAGTCAGAACCTTCCAGTCTGACTGCACTTGGTCATCAACTAAGCTGAATAAGGTGACGAATCTTTGTCAGGTTAAAGTGCTCTAGTTGTTTCATTTAGTTCACTATTGCTAGGCTTTGCCAGCTTCGAAATTACATGAAGAACTAATAGGCTAGATGTTGTTAGGTCTCAAGATTGCATAACCGAACCTTCTGGCTTTTTCCTATTTTTTTTCCGCTATTTGTTCCTAGCTTCGAGGTTTCATAAAGAGAAGAGTTTCCTAGTTTACTCGATTTTGCTAAGTCTGAAAATTGTATAACTGAAACCATTGACTTTTTTCCTATATTTTTTCCCTCAGTGTTTTACCCTGTAATTTCCTTCTCAGCCCCCTCACTCCGTCTCAGGCTTCATCTCCTCCCCCTCGTCCCCCTCTGACTCCATCCCTCTCCCCTCGCTCCCCTCAAGTTCCATCCTCCCCCTTCGCTCCTCTCAGCTTCCATCCCTCCCCCTTCACTCCCCTCAAGCTCTATCCCCTCCCCCTTTGCTCCCCTCAGTCTCCATCCCTTCCCCCCTTTCCCCCCCGCAAGCTCCCTCCCCTCACTTGATGGTTCCAAAATTCCCTCGCCAGGATCGTCACATACAGTAATTTCCACACTATTTCCTAGATTAATGGTGGCGGTGGTGGGGTGATTTCCCGTTCGTTCTGGGATTAATTTCGCCGTTCATCAACTACCGGAGGGGATGGTAGTTTGTCAGGGCGTTCCGAACGTGTATGGGTTTGGTTACGTTCTGTTTATTGAAGGGGGAATCGACGGAATCATCATCGTCGTCGTCGTCGTAATTGTCGTCATCGTCGTTGTTGTGTCGTCAGTTATCAGTCATCATCATCATTCACCAGTTATCAGTCATCATCATCATCATCGTCACTATCATCATCATCGTCATCACCTAACAGTAATCAGTTTTCACTTCTCAGTCATCAATCGTCATTAATCATCATCATCATCATCGTCAGTCAATCATCAAACAGTCACGATTAGTCAGTTATCCTCAGTCGATCAGTCATCATCTAGTAATCATCAATCACCATCATCATCATCAATAGCATGAGAGAGTCCGCTGCAGGAGGAAAGCCCCTGTCATCGTTCTCCACTTTGATTTATTGGTTGTTAGCCTGTACTATTAAATTCCGAAAAATTTTCGAATTTAATATCTCCTTCTTGGGCCCGTATTCTCGTAGGTTAAAGAAACTCCCCAACACCTTTTCCTAAGCGTTTTATTTTATTTATTGGACCTTACTGTCCTATTCTGTATTATATAAATCCTTCAAACATCGCCATACTCTGCATGTATAACGTACAAAAGGATAATAACCAGCTATATCCAAAAATAAATCGCTAAGGAAGAGGTGCTAGGAAGCCTCCCTACCCGACAAGAATACGGGCCTTGTTCTTTGTATACCTCTTCCTCTCACTTCATCTCTGAGCATCCGTTTAGGTACCCTGGTTGTCCATCTGTTATCGGTTCTGCGAAGGGTGTTACCTGCCCACATCCATTTATGCTTTTGGATTGTACTGATTATATCCTCTACTTGTTCCTTTATGCAGTCAGCTCTCTTTTTTCTCTCTCCATGTGATACCTTAATTAATGGTTTCAGTTCCTCTGTAAACACTGCCAAATTTACTTTCCAAATATTTCGTTAGAGTTCGTGTTCTCGATCCAGGGAGTAAAAAAGGATAAACGCGATATTTCCCCGACTTTCTGACATAAAGGCAATTTGCCATTTTTCATGATCGTACTTTTTTTTTTTTTTGGCAATAGTCCTTCATCCTCTTTGTCATACTCGTTCTTCATTTATTCTCCTTTTCTTCATTTATTAATATTGCCGTTCATGTTTACGTTCTTTTGGGGGGATGGGGGGTGGACGCACTTTCTATCCACGTTGAAGGGGATTGGAGGTTAGGAAGGGGAGAGGGAGAGTGGGTTGGGGGGGGGGGGCAGAGAATATAGCGTCAGCCCCCAGTCCACGCATTTTCACGTGATTTCTTATATGTTTATGGGAGATTTGCTGTTTACTGAATTTATTAGCATGGGAGTTTTGTGTAAAGATAGATAGATAGATAGACTGACAGATAGGTAGGTAGATAGATGGGCAGATAGGTAGGTAGGTAGAGAGATAGACAGGTAGGTTGGTAGGTAGGTATACGTATAACTAGGATGGTAGGCAGGTAGGCAAGTAGATAGATGGGTAGGTAGGTTGGTACAGTAGGTAGGTAGGTAAGTAGGTAGATAGGTACATACATACATTAGATAGATAACAGATTAATTGACTGATTAATAGATATGCATTATTCATTTATTCAATTATTTTATTTGTTGAAATGATGGGTTGGAGTTAGGGAAGAGGTCTCGATTTATACACATTAGGGAATTCTGACGTGATTTTCCGTACGTTCTGAAGGCAGGTTAGCCGTTCACCCAGCCGTTCATCAACAGGTAGACGTTCAGATCGCATGTGACGTAAGAAACAGCTGGTGACACAAAATGGGAAATAATCATGTCACTCCAGTTAAAATAATTTCTTAGATTAAAGCATTGATGGTGTTATGAAAGAATTTATTTTAAAAGAAGGGCCAGTACTTTCGTAGCTTCCCTAACACCTTTCCCTTACCTGTTTGTTCTTGTACGTGCCATTTTAATCCATCCATCCATTGCCAGACGCCATGTATCCCAAACAGGGTGGTCAAGGGCTTAGAGTTAATTGTTTTACAGGGAGGGGCACTAATCCTCCACCAACCCCACTTGACACGTAGGGATGCCAACAGCATCTGGTGTTCCCAGGCGGTCACCCATCGAAGTACTAACCAGACCCAACGTTGCTTAACTTCGCTGATCGCACGGGAAGCGGTGTACTCAACGTGGCATGGCCATTTTAATCATTGTTTTATATTTTATTTATACAGTCTATGTCCCTAACATCTTTCCCTTACCTGTTTATTTCTGCATGTGCCATTTTAAGCATTGTTTTTATTTTCTTAATGCAATCTATGTCGATAATAAAAAGAAATAAATATAATGCAAGAGACTGGTCAAGAGTAACATGCAAAATAAATCACTAAGGAAGAAATGTTATTGGAATTGGTTCAGGCAGTTACATTTCATCCCATCCCTTATAATGACCCTTCCTATAGTGCGTTTACTCTGACCTGGCAAAGATCCCGAGCTTCCTTTACCTTGGTTAATGGCGAAGTGTAGTCGGATGGAAGGCTTGATTTGTTTAATAACCAAGGAGACTCCTCCCTACCTCAAAACAAAGGCTTATCGAAATTTATTCCGCCACAACTGGCCTTGGGTTCCTTCTTCCTTCCATTAAAAAAAAATCAGGTTGTGAGAGTGACCTAGTTCCCTCAAATGAAAACAAGACTAGTATGGTGAACCTGGCTATAGTCCTTTCACCTGAATTTGGCCCAGAGTTTTCCCTCTTTTTGCAGCTAATTTTCACGTAGCTCAATAGCAGAATAAGGCAGTACAGTGGCACTACATCCTTTCTCATCACTTCTTCATGACTAGCATCAATATTCCACAGTTAATCTCCAGGTCCACCTCAGAATCCATGGTAGAGGGATGACAGATCAGGCCAAGTTGGAGTGAGAGGAGTATAGTATAATTCCACTGATTACTGAGATGGATAAATTTTCGTCGCGTCACATCAGTTTCCTTTACTTTTCCATTATTACCTTCTTATGCTCGTTCCGCCGTTCATCAAGCTCCTTATTAACATGGGCACGTTCAGTATATGCTTTCAGTCCGTTCCATACTCAGTGATGAAAATATACCTACGAATTCTGCCGTTCATCTGTCAGGAAATCCATGCTTCCATCACCTTAACTTGGCCCAGATTTTCGTCCTTTTGCGACTAGTATGACCTAGTTAAGTGGCTCAGAGAGACATTGCTACGGCTCTACATCCTTTACCATAACACTTCTTCGTGACTATCATCTTATCCTAGCGTTAATTCAAGATGGAGGGACGGCAGTTTCGGGCTAAGTTAGAGTGAAAGGGGTATATGTTAGTTTTTCAGTATGGGGTCATTTAATTTTTAATTTAATGAAGGGATGGCAAGTTTAGGCCAAGTTAATGTGAACGGAGTATAGGTTATCATCAGTGGGACATTCAGATTAAGTATGGACTTTGGGAGGGAGAGATTTTTTGTGGATGAGTTTGGGAGAGTGTGTAAAAAACGGAATCTAAAGGTGAATGTAGGGAAGTGTAAAGTGATGGTCTTTGAGAGAGGTGAAGGCAGTGAATGTGCAGTGAGGTTGGATTATGAGGAAATGGAAAATGTGGGTGCGTTTGAGTACTTGGGGAGTGTGATGAGTAAGGATGGAAGTTTGGAGGGTGAAGTGCTTGAAAGGGTACAGCAGGGAAGAAAGGTTGCTGGCTCCTTGAAAGCAGTGATAAGAAACAGGGAAGTGAGCATGGAAGTGAAAAAGTTACTACATGACAGTATTGTAATACCAACTCTAACGTATGGAAGTGAAGTTTGGACGTTGTTGGAAGAACACAAGTCAAGAGTGAGAGCAGTGGAAATGAGTTATTTAAGAGGAGCCTGTGGAGTCACATGGAGAGACAGGCTGACAAATGAGGATATAAAGGAGCGTTGTGGTGTGGATGTGGATTTGATAGGAAGCGTTATGAGGAACACACTTAGGTGGTTTGGCCATGTGGAGAGGCTGGAGCGTGAGAGACTGACGAGGAGAGTGTATGTGAGTGAGATGGAGGGGGGAGAGGGAGGGGGAGGCCGAGGATGAGATGGAGGGATGGAGTGGAGAGGTATATGAGAGAGGGAGGTGTGAGTTGGGAGCGGGGCAATGGAATGGCTGGGGACAGGGCGACGTGGAGGCGATTTGTTTGTGGCCACCCCGTGCGGGATTGAGGCGGGTGGAGGAGGGAAGAAGGACAGGTGGATGGAGACTGGGAAGGGGGAGGAAGGAAGGGGAGAGGGGGCAGAGATGATGGGAGGGAGAAAGGACAGCGGGAGGTCGAGGAGGGAGGGGGTGAAAGATGAGGGAATGAACGGGGGGCACAGAATATTTCCTCCTCCCCCTCGCCCTCCCCCCACGCCCCCCTTCCATCTCTGGACAATGGGGGGTCTGTGATCACCCCCACCCCATCTCACGAAATTGCTTCATCAACGGGGAATTTTATCACTGTTGATTTTATGGTTCTGGGATGAAGTCGTCACTCTGTCTCGTTCTCGGTCTCCCTCTCCTTCATCTCCTGACCTTCTCCTCCCTCCTACTTAACCCCCTTCCCCCCTCCTTCTTCCCTCCTCCTTCCTCCGCCTACTCTCTTCCTCCCCCTCCTTGCCATTATCGTCTTAATCCGCCGTAACTCTTTCATCTCCCCCTCATCTCCCCCCTCTCTCTCTCTCTCTCTCTCTCTCTCATGTACTGCCAGTCTCTTCATTCCCTTTATATCTTTTGTATTATACCTCAGTCTTCTACCTGTGTGTGTGTGTGTGTGTGTGTGTGTGTGTGTGTGTGTGTGTGTGTGTGTAGACAGACAGACAGACAGAAAGATAGATACAATATATACTGTGAGCACCACCATCATCCTCAGTACCACATCATGGCATCACACAGCTGTTTTGCATACCAATATATACCATTGTTTTCCACGAGAGTAAAACAGATATTTATTTTTGCATACGGCCAGCACTGGCAGGCGTGTATAATTTATCTATTCCCAGGACGATGATATTCTGCTATTAACCTGTTTTAGTGTGATGCCAGTATTATGTATTTTTCCTACTTAACACTTATTCATTTTACCTACCCCTCTCATTGTACTATCGCCAACTATACTCCTTTTACTCTAACTTGGCCCAAAAATTGTCACCTCTTCACCTTGAATACTGAGTTGTAACAGTAGATGGATTTAAATAATGACGCTAGCCACGAAGAAGTGCTACGGAGAGGATGTAGCACTGTCTCCTGCCACTGAGTTACGTGAAATAAGCTGTGAAAGGACGATAACCTGGGCCAAGTTAAGGTGAGTGGAGTATAGTCCTGTCATCTCTCCTGTTTTTCTGTTTGCAGTCTTTGAAAATTTGTCTTGAATCCGAGGCAAATGACACAGGTGACACACATGACACTGATCTATGGCCAGGTAAGGTAATCAGTGTCAGTTGCTGTAGTGTCTATCTATCTATCTATCTACCTATAGCCAGACGTCATAATCCCGTAAGGGGTGGCCGTTTGACTTTTAGTTTTTATTTTTTTTTTTTTTTATGGGGAGGGATACTAACTCTCCGCCAACCCATTTGTTGACACGTAGGGAACACGTTTGGGTTGATTATATGGTTACCACCCAGCGTTGTAAATGGTTTCCTGGCTTACATGAAGACATTAGGCTTGTCACTCAATGTCAAGCCACTTGAAAAGGAAAGAAGAGTAATAAAAAGTGACAGGAAAGATAGGAGAAATAGGAAGAGAGGAGGGCAGACTGAAAAAGAATGATAAAGGTGAAGGAAGAAGTAGGCATCAAGTGAGTGGACGATGGTCGCCACCACTTACCTGTACTGTAGAATCACTAGATTATATTTTCAAAGCCCATAAGGAGAGAAGTAGAAATGGGGACAGGACTAGTGGGGCCGGGTGTACTTAACCCTTTCAGTACGATGGCGTGTTCCACCAAATTATTCTTGCTGCCTCTACACAACCTGATTAGGCTTTGGGGTTTTGTCACTCAGAGTTACGTTACCTGATGGCAGCACTACATCCTGTGAGTGGATGGTGAGCGCCCTGACATACCAAGAATAAACTAAAAATTAAAGACTGCCTGAAGAGATGAATAGACATTGTTTTTTACCCCTTCTGTTCGAGAGGCCTTTCTTAATAAATACAAAAATAAATAAATAGACTATAAGTGGCAGGAATAAATTAGGAAGATGAGGAGATGTATTATTAATGAAATTATTGTTATTATTGTTATTATTATTATTATTATTATTATAGTTACTACTGCTATAATACCAATACTAATACTAACAATTATAATAATAATAATAATAATAATAATTATTATTATTATTATTATCATTATTATTATTATTATCATTATTATGGTATTTAATGCTGTTATTATATAAACAGTGATACCCCCAGGAATATAGTCTTTAGTGATCGATTTGACAGTAGGGAGTGAAATAGATAGACATCTAGAAAGGTGGATGGATAGATAGAGGGATAAATTAAAAGGCAGTTGACTCTATGCATAGAGATGAATGGATGATTGGTTAGGGGGAGATAAATAGATAGATAGACAGATAGACAGATAAATGGATAGTTCGATAGATAGACATGGATAGATAGATAGACAGACAGAGAGACACACAGACAAATAGTTAGATAGATAAAAAGATAGATAGGTAGATAGATAGATAGACAGACAGATTAATTGACTGATAGATAAATATATAGACATAAATAGAAGGTCTGACAGACATAAACTTCTGGTCCACGTTTACTGACTGTGAGAACAAAAGCCTGAATAACAATATATATATATATATATATATATATATATATATATATATATATATATATATATATATATATATATATATATATATATATATATATATATATATATATTATCATGAAAAAATAAATTGCTCCAAGAGAACCTTTATCTTAATACGAGGTGTGGCAGTATGTGGTGTGAGTGTGTGGTATGGTAATGTAAAGTGTGGCAGTGTAAAATGTGGCAGTGTAACGTGTGGCACTGTGTGGTGTGGCAATGCGTGATGTGGCAATGTGTGGTGTGGCAGTGTGTGGTGTGGCAATGTGTGGTGTGGTAGTATGTATAGTATGGCAGTGTGCGGTGTGACAGTGTGTGGTATGGCACCGTGTGGTGTGGCAGTGTGAGATTTGATTGTGTGTACAAAGCTCTCTTCATAACAGTATGCAGAATCTGATAACACGGCTCGACTCACTATGGATTTCGCCTCGTCAGCATCAGAGCAAGATAGAGAAGACTGACAAGCAAGATGACTGCTGATGTGACTCTTGATGTTTCCTGGTGGCTTTTGTGGAAAAATAAACAAAGAAGGCTGAGAGAGAGAGAGAGAGAGAGAGAGAGAGAGAGAGAGAGAGAGAGAGAGAGAGAGAGAAGGGTGGGGGGAGGGATCATCGTCGTCATAACCCTATTCCCACTATCACAAATGGGATGGGTATGATACAGACAGACAGACACGACAATACTCCTCCATATATCGTGATAGGCGAATTGATGTGCGTGGCAACCCAATGTATTTACGGCCAAGATTTTACAACACTGCGGAGGAGGAGGAGGAGTAGGAGGAGGAGAAGGAGGAGGAAGAGAAGGAGGAGGAAGAGAAGGAGGAGGGGAAGTGTAAGCCTAAGTATTTCACTGTGAGGACGGATGGTAGGTGGTGGCAACTATCATCCACTCACTTATAATGTTGTGTACTTCTTCATCTGTACATAATTGTTTTTCTGTGTCTGTTCTCTCTACCTATTTCTCTCATGCTCCCTGTCACATACTATTGCTCCTCTGTCCATTTCAGATGGCTGTACAGTGAGTGACTAGCCTAGTAGTTTTCTGTAACCCAGGAACACCTTTACAAAGCTGTGTGGTAATCCTACAACGAAATAAGGAGGTGATGTGGAGCCTTCTTTTCGTGCTTCCGTTAACATGGTTGAGAGGCGCAAATGCGGCGTCCATCCAGGAACCAAATCTCCACACTCTTCCCTCGCCTCGCTGTGGCGATGTACTATCTGCCACAAGGGAACACAAGTTCACAACACAGGACGGCCCTGTAGGGATGGTTGTTTGTCTGTGATTGATGGGTATGCTCGGTCAGACAGACCGGGGTCATACAACAACAAAAATTAGGTAAGAGCATATACACACAAACGCAAAAACTGATACACGCACACACACACAATTAAGATTATCGATCACTTCTAACACCAAAACATTGAATACGAGGTGTGTGTGTGGGGGGGGGGACTGTGACCATCAAACTCTTTGTCTCACCCTCACCCTCACCCTCACTCACCCTCACCCCCATTCACCCTCACCCTCACTCGCACCCTCACCCTCACTCACCCTCACCCTCACTTTTACTCACCCTCACCCTCACCTTTACTCACCCTCACCCTCACCTTCACTCACCCTCACCCTCACTCACCCTCACCCTCACTCACCCTCACCCTCACCCTCAATCACCCTCACCCTCACCCTCACTCTCACTCACCCTCATTCAGCCTCACTCACCCTCACCTTCACTCACCCTCACCCTCACTCATCTTCACCCTTAATCACCCTCACTCACCTTCACCCTCACTCACCTTCACTCACCCTCACCCTCACCCTTACTCTCACTCACCCTCATTCAGCCTCACTCACCCTCACCTTCACTCACCCTCACCCTCACCCTCACCCACCATCACCCTCACTCACCCTCACCCTCACCCTCACTCACCCTCACCCTCACTCACCCTCACCCTCACTCACCCTCACTCACCCTCACCCTCACTCACCCTCACCCTCACTTTCACTCACCCTCACTCACTCACCCTCACTTTCACTCACCCTCACTCAGTCACCCTCACTCACTCACCCTCACTCACTCACCCTCACCTTCATCCTCACTCTTACTCACCCTCACCCTCACTCATCCTCACTCTCACCCTCACCCTCACTCACCCTCACTCACCCTCACCCTCACTCTCACCCTCACCCTCACTCACCCTCACTCACCCTCACCCTCACTCACCCTCACTCTCACCCTCACCCTCACCTTCACTCACCCTCACCCTCACCCTCACTCACCCTCACCCTCACTCACCCTCACCCTCACTCACTCACCCTCACCCTCACTCACTCACCCTCACCTTCACCCTCACCCATACTCACCCTCACCCTCACTCACCCTCACTCTCACCCTCACCCTCACCTTCACTCACCCTCACCCTCACTCACCCTCACCCTCACTCACCCTCACTCACCCTCACCCTCACTCACCCTCACCCTCACTCACCCTCACTCACTCACCCACCCTGACCTTCACTCACCCTCACTCACTCACCCACCCTGACCTTCACTCACCCTCACCCTCACCCTCACTCACCCTAACCCTCACTCACCCTCACCCTCATTCACCCTCGCCCTCATCCTCACTCACCTTCACTCACCTTCACCCTCACTCACCCTCACCCTCACCCTCATTCACCCTCTCCCTCACTCTCACCCTTACTCACCCTCACCCTCACCCTGCCTTTCCCCTCATTTTCCTCGTCGCGTCACTCCTCTTCCTCCCCCACCGTCACTCCCTCAATTTTCTTTCTCATCACTCCCTTTCTCTCTCACCCCCTCTCTATCATTATCTTATCTCTCTCACTGATATCTCTCCTCACGCCTAGTCCCTCCCTCAACCTCCATCTCATCTTTCCTCCCCCTCACCCTTGTCTTTCCTCCCCTTCTCGTCTCTCCCTCCCTCATCAAATTCTTATCTCCTTCTCCATGTAATCTTTCCTCCCCCTCCTCCTCTCCTTTCCTCTGTCTTTTAGTCTCATAGGAACGATGGTGTTAGGAGAAGGGGAGGATAAAATGATGATTCTCCCCCTCCCCTCCCCTCCCCTCCCCTCTCCTCCTTTCCCCTCCTCTCCCCTCTCCTCCTTTCCCCTCCTCTCCCCTCTCCTCCCTACACATTCTTTCCTCCATCCTGTCCCCATCTCTCCCTCCCACCACTCCTATCCTGCGTCTTGTCATTCCCTCCTCCCTTCTTTCCTCCATCCTCCCCTCCTCCCTTCTTTCCTCCATCCTCCCCTCCCTCTCCCTTTATCTACCCTCTTTTTCTCCATCATTTTCCCCCCTCTCACCCCATCCACCTCCCTTTTCCCCTCCATTCCTCCATTCTCTCAAACCCCCCGACCCTCACCCCTTCTCCCTCCCTTCTCTTACCCCTCTACTTCTTCCCTTCATCCTCCCCCTTCCATCTCCTTCCCATTTACCACCCCTGCCCCCCTTCCCTTCCCCCTTTCACCCCTCCCCTTCCGTCTCCCCCACGCGATCTCTATGACCGTAGGAGAAGTGATTAGGGGTGTAAGGAAGAGGGTAGGGAGGGGGTGTAAGAGGGGGTAGGGAGGGGGTATCAAGGGAGGGGAGGGAGGTGATAAGGGGGTTAGGGGGGAGGTATAAAGGGGTGGTAGGGAGGGAGTGTAAGGAGGGGACATCAGGGAGGCACCGACTGTCTTTTCCTCTCCCTCCTCTTCACTGTCTCCCCCTTCACTTCACTTCTTCCTCCCCCACTTCACTTCTTCCTCCTCCACATCATATCCTCCCCCTCCACTTCACTTCTTCCTCCTTCACATCGTATCCTCCCCCTCCACTTCACATCTTCCCCCTCCACTTCACATCTTCCTCCTCCGCTTCACATCTTCCCCCTCCACTTCACTTCTCCTCCCTGCATTTCACATCCTCCCCCTCCACTTCACATCTTCCCCCTCCACTTCACATCTTCCCCCTCCACTTCACTTCTTTCCTCCCTCTCCACTTCACATCTTCACATCTTCCACCTCAGTTTCACTTCTTCCTCCTCCATTTCACTTCTTCCTCCTCCATTTCACTTCTTCCTCCTCCATTTCACTTCTTCCTCCTCCATTTCACTTCTTCCTCCTCCACTTCACTTCTTCCTCCTCCACTTCACTTCTTCCTCCTCCATTTCACTTCTTCCCCCTACACTTGACATCCTTCCCCTCCACTTCACTTCTTTCCTTCTCTCCACTTCATTCAGCCTCATGGATCATAAAAAGAGTAAGGCAGATCGAGAGTGAGGGGGGGGGGGTTGGATAAATCAAGACATAAACGGTGATACGGGATATGTAATGGCAGGCAGTATCATTAGAGCACAACAGATGGACAACCAGGGCAAGTGAGTGGCTGCCCAGAGATGGAGTGAGAGGAAGAGGCAGACAGAGAATAAGGAAAGACGGAATGAGAGGAAGAGGCAAAGAATTAGATGAAGAGATGACATTTAGAGGTCTGATAGGACTGGATGGAATTTGCTAACAGCCAATGGGTCAGAGTGGAAAAATGTTAAGAACGTGTCCTGCACTGGACCCTCACTGGCTGGTTATGATGATGTTGATAATTCCTGAGACAAGGCACAGACGGTCAAACTGAAAATAGTGGTACCGTAGAACACAGTAGGGTTTTGGATTTTCATTTTATTGTAACTCACCACACTTGTGGTAAATTATTATTATTATTATTATTATTATTATTATTATTATTATTATTATCATTATTATTATTATTATTATTATTATCATTATTATTTTATCATTATTATTATTATTATAACTTGCTTAACGATCCATGTCAAAAAGGCTGTGTTACCTGTTATGCAACAGGTCAGCTCTGGAACTGTCTCCCTTTGTCTGTATTTCCTGCTGCCTATGATCTCCAGTCTTTCAAACGCAGTGTATCCAGGCATCTCAAAATGATCGGATCTCGAATTTGGCTCTCTATTGTATTTTGTTTTTCTCTTGGAGGGAACTGTTACTGCGGGCTCATGGCCTTTGGTTCCTTCTTCCTCGCATAAAAAAAAAAAAAACTTAATTGCCCACAAAGAAAGTGGTCCGCCTTCAGGTGGTCTTTGTTCGATGTCAAAAGGCTAGAAATGAGTCATAACTAGGGAACCGGTGGCCCGATTGGACTGGAAATTCTTTTATTCTTGAACTTAGAGCATTTTAGAGGTACCATGCCCTGACAAAATTTGTGCTACAATGCGCCAGTTTTGCTGTGTAACCATAACAAATGGACAAACCAACAACATACAGAAATAGGATCATTATGATATACTGGAAATAAAAGATTATTATTATTAGTAGTAGTAGTAGTAGTAGTAGTAGTAGTAGTAGTAGTAGCAGTAGTAGTAGTAGTAGTAGTAGTAGTAGTAGCAGTAGTATCATTATTATTATTATATAACTCACCAAGCCATCTGTGAGTTATATTGTTCTTGTCAATATTATTGTTATTATACTTATTATCATTATTATATTTTTTAACGAGGAAGTTTCTCGTATTCACCCAATTTCAAGGTTACGGCCATCATACTTGCCCATCTTAGTCTCCAAGGTGGCGGCTCCATATGACCCAGCTGACCCAGGATCATCCATTTCCCAGTACTGATTTTCCAGTTACATCTCAAAACCCACGAAAATAGTCTATTCGTGGATTCTCAAAAATCCCTAAAGGTACAGACTTGAAATTCTTGTGGGACATAGCCAAAGTCGAGGAGCAGGTCTGAAATGACTATGGTCTCATCTGGGCCCGTAGTTTCTGAGATCGCTCATGGGTCAATGGAAAGAAGTTTCGGGTCATTGAGTGCACAATTGTAAAACAATAATAATAATAATAATAATAATAATAATAATAATTATTATTATTATTATTATTATTATTATAATAAAAATAATAATAATAATATAATTGAGCTACAACCAAAAAAACGTGGTACATCTGAAGAACTTGATATGTCAATCATGGCTACCTAGTATGAACGGCCTTGACCCAAAATTCAAGGTCACAACCAAGCTCAAAGTCCAACATTTGCTTATTGTTTATGTACT
>NC_137069.1:37578725-37596225 GCF_032717465.1 Coenobita brevimanus
CAGTCACGAAGAAGTGCTACAGACTGTATGTAGAGCCACAGTATTGTCATTTTTCTGCCACTGAGGTACGTGAAATAAGCTGCAAAAGGATGAATATTTAGGCCAAGTTAAAGTGAGTAACTAAACTGTATCAACTTACTCTCTTCTAAGCTTCCCAATATTTAGATTTCTACATCCTAACACCTCTTCCCTAGCGATTTATTCCAAGCTACCCAGTATTATTCCTTTTTTTTTAATTCTTTGCTCTTTTAAACATCGACATAGGTTGCATGAACATTGAATAACACAAGAATATAGCAGCGGAACAGAATCAGAAACAATTCGCTAAGGAAGAGGTGTTAGTGAGCATCCTAACCGCACAAGACCCTACTGTATTTCTTCCGCTTCCTTCTTCCTTCCTTCTTCCTTCCTTCCTTCCAAACATCTTGAAGTTTGTCATTCCTCTCCTTTGTCAATGCCTTTCAAACTTGGTGCAGTTTTTCTAAAGGTAAATACTTCTACACGTCTTTAGTAGTAGTAGTAGTAGTTGTAGTAGTAGAAGTAGTAGTAGTAGTAGTAGTAGTAGTAGTAGCGTTGTAGGGATAGTAGTTGTAGTAGCATTGCAGGGGTAGTAGCAGCAGCAGTAGTAGTAGTAGTAGTAGCGTTGTAGGGATAGTAGTTGTAGTAGCATTGTAGGGGTAGTAGCAGCAGTAGTAGTAGTAGTAGTAGTAGTAGTAGAGGTAGTAGTAGTAGTAGTAGTAGTAGTGTAGAGGTGGTAGTAGTAGTAGTAGTAGTTGTAGTTGTAGTACTATCGGTCGGTTTAGTGCTGGTGGCCAAACATTTGGAGGACGCTGTGAGTGGTGAGTTAGAGCCCCACCGCCTGCTTCAGTGTTTGTAAGGTGGACACTCACTAACAAACGCCTGTATGTAGCAGTTAAAAAAAAAAAAAAAAAAAAAGTCTGTTTCACTGTCAAAGTCAGAGTCAAATGTTTATTTAGCCATAGAGATTACAGTAGTTGACATAACAGTTTACAAGCGGCTGATCCTTTTGAGAGTCCGGGAACTCTCTTTAAAGGCACCTTGTATTTCTTGCACTTTTGGTAAACGTCAATTGTCTAGTAAGGCTAAAACTACGATTTGACTAAATCAGCTGTATGACTTTTAAGTAATAATGATCATCTCCGAAAGACAATATTTTAAGGTTTTAATAAAGGGTATATACAAGATTGCACTACAACAAAACGGAGGTAATTTATATTAATACCAGTAATAATGGTCATAATAATAATAACTACAACAAAACAATAATAATAATAATATTAATGAAAGTTAACTAATTTAAAGAATTAGTACTTTGATAGCAAGTAAGATTTATAAGCCGATTTGAAAGATACAGCCTCGCTTAGTTCACTGTCTTTGCCTTGTGTCTGCCCCACCCTAACACCACCTTCCTAGTGATTTATTTTTGGTTATGGCTTGGTGATATCGTTTTGTACATTATTTAAGCAGAGTATGGTGGTATTGGAAGGATGTATGTAACACAGAAGTGGAGAGTAAAGTGTAATAAACAATATAAATTGCTTAGGAAAAGGTGTTAGGGAGCTTCCTTAACCGACGAGATTACGGGCCTTAATCTTTCACAGCGGGCACTCATAATAAATTCCCCCCGTTCAATAAGTGGGTAATTTTTCGAAGGATGCGTAGTGCATCCTACCCTCAGCATAGACTACTCAACCCTTTCCCTGTGGTTCATTTACGTCGATTAGAAAGATTGTATGTGTGTGTGTGTGTGTGTGTGTGTGTGTGTGTGTGTGTGTGTGTGTGAGTGTGTGTGTGTGTTTTAGTACGTTTTTCCCCATGTACGAGAATGTTAATATACTCTTATCTCCGTGGGTGTAGGCTAATCGACCCGTTCACTAAGGCCCAGCACTGCTCCCTGTCACCAACAGATGGCGTTCAGGCCCTCCCATGTCCTGTATTTAAGTGCTGTCTCTCTCTCTCTCTCTCTCTCTCTCTCTCTCTCTCTCTCTCTCCTATGGGCCTTGCAGTGGGGATTTAAGTTTTCCGTAGGTAAGTGTGCCGCTATAGTTTTCACTAATCGTAACGTACCTAATTTGTGCTTAACTTTGGATAATCAGGCGGTACCTTTCCAAAATTCTGTAAAATTTTTAGGAATACATTTTGATCGTAGAATGAATTTTAAACTTCACGTTAATACTTTGCTTGCTCGTTGTGATAAACCGTTAAATGTCCTCAAGTACCTAGCAGGTACTACCTGGGGTGCCGACAGAAAATCTTTATTAATGGTGTATAAGTCCCTTATTCGATCGAAGCTAGACTATGGCGCACAGGTGTATGGCTCGGCATCCGATGCCACTCTGAAAGGATTGGATGTGTTACAGAATAAATGTTTGCGAATGTGTCTTGGAGCCGTTCGGTGTACCCGTGTGACTCGTATGGAAGTGGAGGCGAATGTGCCTCCCCTCCGTATTCGCCGTGACCACCTGGCCTTGTCCTATGGCATAAGGACGTTAAGGAAAAGTAATATCGGCAATGTGGCCTGTACCCCCCTGCGTCAATACCACCACCTTCTGCGGGGGGTGCGTCGGCCACTTGCCGCTCGCCTCCACTTACTGACTCAGGAGCTTGATGTGGACCCCAGTGACTGTGACAAGTTGGTGCTTAAAAATATAGCGCCTTGGGAGCCACCCGGCTTTACAGTCGATGTCACATGGCTCCCAGCACCAAAGGCCAAGGCGCCGGAGGCGGAGGTCCACCACTTGTTTCGTAACATCATTGTTCGTCACTTGGGGTCCCATCAATTGTACACCGACGGCTCCAAGTCGAGTGAATGTGTGGGTGCAAGTGTGTGGTCGACTGAATGTGCCCTCAGGTATCGGTTGCCGACTCATACATCTGTGTTTACTTCAGAACTTTTTGCTATTGACAAAGCCATAGACTATGCTCTCAATTCTAGGCATGACTCATTTGTCATATTTTCAGATTCAAAATCAGCCCTTCAGGCAATTGCATCTTGCACTACGGACTCTCATGAGATCCAGGGCCGCATCGTTAATAAGTTGCATTCATGCAACAAGTCATTCACGCTGATCTGGGTGCCTGGTCATTGTCGTATCTACGGCAATGAGCAGGCTGACTTACTTGCAAAGTCGGCTGTAGAGCTCGAGGAGACTTGGGACGTTCCTCGTGATCTACGGTCGAGTCTATCTCTCGGAAAGAAATCAATAAATCTTCTGTGGCAAGGTCAGTGGACCAGACTAAATATTCCAACTTGTAAGCCGTACCTGGGCGACTGGGACACTGCCAACCGTCCCAGTCGCCTAGAAGAAAAAGTGTTGGCACGGTTTCGGCTTAATGCCACCATTTTAACCCACATAAAACCATATATGGAAAGACGCTTCCCACCGCACTGTGACATCTGTAATGCGGTGTTATCTATCAGTCATATCATCCTGCGCTGTCGGCGATTTATTCGTGAACGCGCTTCACTTATAAATTACTGCGGCGCAGCAGACGTCCCCTTCACCCTTTCCACTATCCTGGGTGATGGGGACATTGTTATGACTGATAAATTGATGGCTTTCTTGAGAGAGACCGGACTGATCAGAGTGATGTGACTTTTTTACTGTGTGGTTATGGTTTTTATGAACAATAAATATGTATATATTGTAATATTAATTAGAGTTGACAGTTGACATATTTTAAATAGTTCCTCCTCCCACCGATCTATTTCTAATATAGATGTCCCCTACATTAAGCCAAGTTCCTCGCCTGACAGTCACCAGCTGATGAGTGCAAGTGTGCAATATAGGAAGGTATTGGGCACTTGCAGTCGATGGTAGTCTGCTGGGCGAGGTTCTTCAATTTTTGTACAAATTATGTAAATACATTATATTATCTTGCTTAAATTATTCTAATTAGGGACGACAGCTGACGTATATGGAAATGTTCCTGACTCGTCTGGTTCCCTTTCATATATTGATGTCCCTTATATTAGGTTGTGCCTCGACTGACAGTCATCAGGTGATGAGTGCAGGTATGTAATGTAGAAAGGCATTACATATCTGCAGTCGATGGTGTTCTCTTGGTCGAGGCTTTTTGAATATTAGTGTAGGTCTAGTTATTTGTCTCTTAGGATTTAGTATAGGTTAGCCTAGCGATTTGTCTGTTAGGTGGTTAGTTTTAGGGTCTTTTAATTAGGTAGTTTGTTTATAAGTAATATAAGGTTAAAAATATAAAAAAATAATTAAAAATAATAAAAATAAAACTACAAAAAAATAATTAAATAAAAATTATTATATATATATGTACGTGTGCATGAAAGTGTGTATGTTCATATGCATGGATGTGTGTATGTATGTATATATATATGTTTGTATATATATGTATATATGTGTCAATATATATACATATATATATTTGCCTTAATGACCAGAGGCTCCGGCCTCAATGGTCGATAGGCAAAAAAAAAAAAAAAAAAAAATCTCTCTCTCTCTCTCTCTGGGGGCGCGGTAGCACAGTGGTAGCGCGCTGAGCTTGTGATCGGGAGGTCGCAAGTTCGAGCCTCGCCCGGGCTACCGTTGCCGGGAAAGGTAGCGCCCTCCTGTAGGCTAACCCAGCGGGGCTATATGGCCTTAGTTGCCTAGCTCGGGGAATTCATTTCTCCATCTCTCTCTCTCTCTCTCTGAGAGCTCCCCACTTCACTCTCCTGTCAGACCCTCTCTCTCTCTCCCTTCACTCTTATGTAGTATAAACACCGCTCGTTCCTTTCCTCCCTTCCTCTCCCTCTCCCTCTCCCTCTACTCACTCACTCACTCCTATAGCACACACTCACGTCTACTTCTTTTTCTCCCTTTCCCACTTTCTCAAATTTTCTCTCTTATGTTTCTCTCATTTTCTGCTTCTCAGTCTTTCACTTTTTTATCTCCCATTTTCTCTACTGTACTATCATTTTTCTCTCATTTTTTTCTTTGTTTTTTATTCCTTGCTCGTTTTTATCTCTTATTTTCTCTTTGCATCTCATTTTCTTTTTCTCATTTTTTCTCATTCTGTCTGTCTGTCTGTCTGTCTGTCTGTCTGTCTGTCTCTCTCTCTCTCTCTCTCTCTCTCTCTCTCTCTCTCTCTCTTTTTCTGCACCTCGTCCCCTCTCTCCTTATTCGATATCGTTGTTCGAGCTTTCTACTTCATCTTTTTCCCTTCTTCCCCCTTCCTCTCCCCTCTTTCCTATATCTTTTCTTGTTTCCCCTCTGCTCCCCTCTCACTCCCCTCCTTCTTCCCCCTCTCTCTCTCTCTCTCTCTCTCTCTCTTTCTCTATCAAGAACCAGGATTCGCAAACAGAAACTTCCCCTGTAAAAGTCAACATAAAATAATTTCCTTTAAATAAACGTCTTCTAAGTTCAGATATCCCCTCTTAAGAAAGCTGGCCGCGTCTTAGATAAGGACCCAGTAAATAAACACAGCCTCTTAGCGCTAAAAGCTACGGCAAATTATTCATCATCATCATCAACATAAAAAAGTCCACTGCAGGATATAATGGTCTCTGTCTTTCCCTACGGTCTGTTGGTTTAGCCTGTTCCATCCTGTCCTAGCATGGTTGGCTGGAGGAGTTTAGTTTACTTATGCAGATGTAAATTGACCTCTCTCTCTCTCTCTCTCTCTCTCTCTCTCTCTCTCTCATTTCTTGTTTTTAGCCACCTCATCACACCTTTCCCCTCCTACCTTCCTTCCTTCCCCCTCCTCCTCCTCCTCCTCCTCTTCCTCCTCTTCCTCCACACCACCCCTAAACATCCACTCTGTGCATTGCACATCCACACTGTGCACTGTACAGTCCCCTTTTATCTAAGACGCCCGTCTTATATATTTTTCAATCTCCCCAATGCAAAGAAAGCAATATAAGCACAGATTAGGATCTGCACAGATAACCCTGAGTTAACGGTCACTACTCTTACTTTCGACCTGTGATGGGCTGCGGATCACTGAAGGTCCCTGTTGGTCAAGTGACCACCATCGGGATTTTTTTAATGTACCAGGGGTCACTGCTTCAGGATGAAACTTGTGTACTTGTCCCACATGGGAGAGTTCCTTGTCTCAGTGGAGCGAACGGAGCTAGGGCCTGATTGACTGCTGCCTACCTTAAAAGCGCCAGGCAAGGCTGCCGCACCACCCCTAAACATCCACACTGTGCAGTGTGTAGCTTCCACGTTATGTCCACAGACTTCCCATTAACTCAATGTACCAGTTTATAATGTCATGCCGTAACTATTATTTTATTTGTTAACTTTCTTTTTCAGGTTACTCAATCGGGTAGCTTAAAGATAAAGTATTATAGAATGTGACTTTTCCTTTCCAGTGTTTCCTATAAAATTTCCATGTCAGTTTTTCCATGCTGCATGGTGGTTTTTCTCACTTTTTCCTGGAGGGTTTGGTGGTGGGGGGAGCCTTCTTGCTTTACTATCCTTATCCTTCAGCATGTAGAGTTAGATCTTGTAGTCATAGTTTTCTCTAACAAGCAGCCTCGAAAGGACCATAAGGTCTGTTGCTGTTTGCTTTCCTGTGTAATCCTGTGTAATCCTCCTCCTCCTCTCCATTTTCCTCCACCACTCTCCACTCCATTTCCCTCCCCTCCCTCTTCCCTCACTTTCCCCTCTTTTTCTTTTCACTTCCCCTTCCCCTCTCCTTTCATTCCACCTAATTCAACTCCCTTCAGCCATTTCCACCCCTCTCCTTCTCACTCATCTCCTCCCCTCTCTCCTTTCCTTCTCCTCCTCTCCTTCTCACTCATCTATTGACTGCTGCCTACCTTAAAAGCGCCAGGCAAGGCTGCCGCACCATCCCTAAACATCCACACTGTGCAGTGTGTAGCTTCCACGTTATGTCCACAGACTTCCCATCAACTCAATGTACCGGTTTATAATGTCATGCCGCAACTATTATTTTATTTGTTTACTTTCTCTTTCAGGTTACTCAATCGGGTAGCTTATAGATAAAGTATTATAGAATGTAACTTTTCCTTTCCAGTGTTTCCTATAAAATTTCCATGTCAGTTTTTCCATGCTGCATGGTGGTTTTTCTTACTTTTTCCTGGAGGGTTTGGTGGTGGGGGAGCCTTCTTACTTTACTATCTTTATCCTTCAGCACTTTCTTGTAGTCATAGTTTTCTCTGTTAACAAGCAGCCTCGAAAGGACCATAAGGTCTGTTGCTGTTTGCTTTCCTGTGTAATCCTGTGTAATCTCTTCCCCTCTCTCCTTTCCTCCTTCCCCTCTCCTTCTCCCCCTTCCCCCTTTCCAATTCCCTCTCCTCTTATTGATATATTTTTCCCCTCTCTCTCCTCCCTCTCCTTTCCCGTCATTTTACTTCCCTCTCCCCTTCCGTTTCTCTCTAATTTCTATCCCTCTTCTTCCCCTCTCCCCTCCCCCTCCCTTCCTTCCACCTCTTTCACCCTTCCCTCCTCCCTATCTATTCGACTTGTCAACAGCCAAAATGTTCTCATATGTGAGTATGTGTCCATGACTATTTTGATAGCACTGATTTCAAATCTGATATTCATTTTACGCTATCGGACCAGGTTTCTTGAATATCAGACTGAAAATATATTCAGTGTGGCATAACTCGTCTCAACCTTGTAACATATATTGAGGGACACACAGCTAATATTGTGATGATTTATGGCACAAAAATATGGAAATCCAATGCACATTTTATATGCAAGCGATGAAGTTCTAAAAATACTTCTGAACTTTGGTTTTTCCACTTGTTCAGCTGACACTCTTCACGTTGTTATAGCATCCAGCAGTAGTCGCCCATCATGTTGGGACTGAATCGGCCTTGATACCTGCTCTCCATTATAGCAATGTCTTGGTGAAACCTTTCACCGTGCTCGTCACTGATGTCTCCGAGGTTATCTGAGAAGAAATGGAGGTGGGAGTGAAAGAAATGAATCTTTAAGGACATCCGTGAGCTCAGAGCTCTATAACTCCGTAGCATGCCTGCCATGATTTCCTCGTAGTTGTCCACACGATGGTTTCCAAGGTAGCTGTGTGAGACATTTACGAATGATTCCCATGCATCCTGTTCCAGTGGGTTTAATGCCTTGATAAAGTCACCATCATTAACCAGCATGCGGATCTGAGGACCATTCAAGACCCCTGCTTTCAAGTTGGCCTCGGATATCACGCCACCGAGCTTCATAGACAAGTATTGAAACCCAGTACCCGTTTGATCCATGGCTTTTACGAAATTTTTCGCCAAGCTCAGCTTGAGATGCAGTGGAGGCAAGAATATGTTTTCTGGATTCACAAGGGGTTTGTGAAGACAGTTGAACCTTCCGGGTGCGTCTTTGGTCTTGCCGGCCATTCTTTTCTTACATAGTGCTCGGCATTAGCTCTACTGCTCCACAAGCAGAGAAAGCACATGTGTTTTGTGTAACCGCTCTGAAGGTCCAGAAGTAGACTGATCACTTTGAGGTCCCTGCATACTTTCCACTGATGCTTCTCATACTCGATAGCGGAAAGCACAATCTTTATAGTTTCATTGCTCTTGGTCATCTTCTCTGCATGTGCTATTGGCATGGATGGAAACCGATTCCCGTTGTGTAGGAGGACTGCTTTCGGAGTGTCTTTTCCTGAATGTATAAACAGCCTACAATCATCCGGCTTGTATGGATCAGACTTACAGAGTTGTTGCATGAGCGACACCGCATCATTGCAACAGCAAAGGTTGTTTGCCATTTTGAAAAACGCAGACTGTTGTCTATGCCGATGACGTGCTGTAGTGGTGTGCACTCCATCTTCCAGTAGGCTATGCTGCTTCAGTCGCGATCCCAGGGGATCTGCCTTTTCTTTAGACAAATCAAGGTCCCTTATGAGATCATAAATGGCTCCCTGGTTGAGTGGTTTGGGTCCACTGTTTCCTGAGTCGTCCCAGTAATCATCCATGGGACTACTGTATGACTGGAATCAGATTCGCTGCTTAGCTCGTGTTCAGCAGGTGGGTTTGGAACCGGTAGTTCTGCATTGTGTGGCACTGGTCGGATTGCAGAAGCGATATTGGGGTACTGTACTGTGGCCCGTGTCTTGACTGTTATTCCTTTGATGTTCGTGAGACAGAAATAGCAGTCGTTGCTGTGGTCTTTGGGTCAGGATCGTTTACACATTTGCGGCGTTCCATCTTTCACCACTGTCAATGTGACTGAGAGTCTGCAAGAATAGAAGACTGAGAATTTCTGCAAGAATGGACGTGGAAACAATATATGTAACCTGCAACAAAATTACAGATTTAATCGTTGGAACTAAACAAATAACTATGAGTCACATCCTGTGAGCAAGATACACCGATGTACTGGTTTTCAAGAACCGGACCTGATACGTCCTTACTGATGTCATAGTCGAGTTCAGCACCGTCGATTACCCTAGAATCAGACCATTTCAATTCAGAACCATGATGTAATTTTTTTCTGTTGACCAATGTTCTTTACTTTTCTTCCTCTCTTTCTCCTTTCATTCTTTATCTCTCAACTTCATTCCTTCTCCTCTCTTCCACTTTCCATATCTCCCTCTCCATCTCCTCTCGTCACTCACCTCCCTCTCACCCCTCCTCCCTCTCTACCTCCTCCTGTATACTTTCCTCCCTCTCACTTTCCCTCTCTACCTTACCTCCCCCTCCCCTCACTCCTCTCTCTTTCCCTCTTCTCTTCATCTCCTCTATCCCCCTCTTCATATCCCCCCTCCCCCACCCCTTTCCATTTCCCTACCTCTCTCCCTCCCCTTTATCTACCCCATCTTCACGCCCTCTTCTCCCTCCCTTTCATTTCCTTCCCTCCCTCCCCTCCCTCACCCCTCTTTTCTCTTCACCTCCTCTTCTCCCTTCCTCCCTCCTTCCCTCCCTCCTCACTTTCCTCTCCATCCTCTCTTTTCCCCTTTCATTATCCTCTCCAGTCTTTCTCATCACGACAATCCGATCAATACACACACACACACACACACACACACACACACACACACACACACACACACACACACACACACACTATACATTCTCTCACGTTCTCTCTCCAACTAACGCTGTATTGAACGTTCTTACGATTTTCTTAAGACATCTTCATGTTTTCTTAATTTTCTTACTCTCTCCTTGACCAAGTTTGTATGTCGTAAGAAAATTGAGACTGAAATCTCTCTCTCTCTCTCTCTCTCTCTCTCTCTCTCTCTCTCTCTCTCTCTCTCTCTCTCGTGTGTGTGTGTGTGTGTGTGTGTGTGTGTGTCTCTCTCTCTCTCTCTCTCTCTCCGTCAGAAATAAAGGACAAATGTGTATGCTCGCCTTCAGTCAAGATGCATCCTGTATAAGTCAAGAAACCTCCCTCAGGCGCCCCGTGCCTCCGCCTCATCCCAATCCCTGTCTTCTAAGTCTGTGGATTGGCGGCTTCTGACTCAGGCTTCTTGAAGTGTTTGGCTGATGTTCAGTCTGTTGTTTTAATGCAAGAGAGAGACGAACCACCTTTTCGAATACTTGAAGATGATTGGTCGTCCGGGTGCATTCATTATTACCCACGCATTTTGTATTATTTTTATTATAAGGGTTGTTTGACGATAAGACTGCCCCCAAATTATTATATGTAGTTATTTCCAAAGATTAATTTTAAAACGAGGCCTTACAAAGTTTATCAGATGGCCTAGATACGTGTAAGATTTTGAACCCGGGCCAAATCCAGTGAATTTTTTTTACAAGTTATATAGACTGATTGATTGATTGATCGATTGATTGATACATAGATAGATAGACAAACAAACAGACAGATACAGACTGACGTTCTGAGACTGAAATGGGTAAAGAATAGAATCCAGAGTCAAGGCCACAGCGAGCCTTCGAACGCGACGTAAATATTGATTAAAAAACCAACTGATAAACGACAAGAATATGGTGTTTTTTGTTTATTTATTTATTTATTTATCTGTCTATTTTATTGCGTTTAATACTGGATTAATATTCTTTTTTTTTCCAGTTAGCCCTAAGACCCTGGATAATGTGTGTGTGTGTGTGTGTGTGTGTGTGTGTGTGTGTGTGTGTGTGTGTGTGTGTGTGTGTGCCTCTGCTTACACACTGATGCTGTATCAGGTGCATGTGCTGCCATCTGTACACTCGATCAAAAAACTTGTCTTTACTCAGGTGATCAGTACTTTCGTATTGAACATGGATACATTTTTTAAAAATTCGTTCACTGTTTCAAAATTTACAGACAGTGTTTTGACTGAGTGTCCAGAGAAAATTTAAAACTGGCGAAATATTGTGAAACCCCTATATCTTACTAGTGCTTGTTTCATATGATTTCGATTTTTCCGCTATGTATTCGTTCAAAATTAGGATAATGCTCTCTCTCTCTCTCTCTCTCTCTCTCTCTCTCTCTCTCTCTCTCTCTCTCTCCCTTACGAGCGAACTGATAGAGCTACATTACAACCCTTCCATCCCCAAAGACTTTTACTTGAGTGAATTATTCTAACCTAACGATGATCCATAACCCCTGTTCAGTGTCAAAGTGAAGTCAGATTGGAAGGACGATTTGGCTGAGGAAGCTCCCTAACACTCTTTCCTAAGCGATTTATCTTGTTATGCCTTACTCTCCTCTTCTGTGCTACATAAATCCTTCCAAGGTCGATTTGATTCATATCTAATCCCGTGTTCTCGTAAGTAAGCTTCCTAACACCTTTTTCTAAGCGATTTATTTTGTTATACCTTACTTTCCTCTTCTGTGCTACATAAATCCTTCCAATATTGCCATACTCTGGATATGTAACATACAGAAGGATATTAACCAGCCATATCCAAAACTAAATCGCTAAGGAAGAGGTGTTAGGGAGCTTCCTTAACAAGCTCCCTAAGGCTTAAAGTTGTAGTATTTGCCCAGTCCTGTCGTGTGAAAACAAACTACCTATTAAAGAGTGTTAAGAGTGAGGAGGTTGAGAGAAGAGGGAGAGAGAGACCGAGAACGAGATAGATGAGAGGCTGTGTGAGGGAGGAAGGTGGGGTATCGTGGGAACAGGAGTCGTTGATGAGTAGGGACAAATGCATGGGTTATTTTACAGTGGTTTGAGAGTTGTGATTTAGTTTTGAGAGAGAGAGAGAGAGAGAGAGAGAGAGAGAGAGAGAGAGAGAGAGAGAGAGAGAGAGAGAGAGAATCACAGATAATATCGCCAGTCAATAGTTCCTTTACACTGTCTCAAAACCCTGAAGACCTAATGGGATCATACCAAATTATGAACAATATTAATCACTCAAATCTATTGTCCTTTCATCTTAACTTGGCCCAGATTTTCGTCCTTTTGTGGCTCACTTCACGTAGCTCAGTGGCGGAACCAATACCACGGCTCTACATCCATTCCATAGCACTTCTTCGTGACTAGTATAGATTCTAGTGTTAAAGCTATTGTTACAGAATAGCATTCAAGGTGAAAAGATGTCAATTTTAGTCTAGTAAAATAAATCAGTCCTATACTCCTTTCACCCTGACTTGGCCTGATATTACCATCTCTCCATCCTACAGCTCAACATTCATGACGGAGAA
Organism: Coenobita brevimanus; assembly: GCF_032717465.1. NCBI lineage: Eukaryota > Metazoa > Arthropoda > Malacostraca > Decapoda > Coenobitidae > Coenobita > Coenobita brevimanus. The sequence goes on from NC_137069.1 coordinate 37,591,277, forward strand.
GTGGCAGCGTTACTACGCCCAGTTAAAGTGACAAGGGTATAGATGAACTTTTTTGTCACCTCCTGCGTCCAGGCTTCCTTCCGTGTTCTCGTCAGGTAAGCAGGCTCCCTAACACCGTTTCCTGAGCGATTTATTTTCCTAACTACTCATTAACATCCCTGGTTTGCTTCTTATGTCTCCTCAGTCTCGACGTAGATTGCATGAATAACACAAGAATGGAGTAAGGGAGCAGGATCAGAACTAAATCGGCAAGGCATAACACACAAGAATATAGTAACGGAGCAGAATCAGAAATAAATCGGTATGGCACAGCACACAAGAATATAGTAACGAAGCAGAATCAGAAATAAATCGGCCAAGCATAACACACATGAATATAATAACGGGGCAGAATCAGAAATAAATCGGTAAGGCATAACACACAAGAATATAGTAACGGAACAGAATCAGAAATAAATCGGTAAGGCATAACACACAAGAATATAGTAACGGAACAGAATCAGAAATAAATCGGTAAGGCATAACACACAAGAATATAGTAACGGAACAGAATCAGAAATAAATCGGTAAGGCATTACACACAAGAATATAGTAACGGAACAGAATCAGAAATAAATCGGTAAGGCATTACACACAAAAATACAGTAACGGAGCAGAATCAGAAATAAATCGGTCAGGAGGTGTTGAGTAAGCTTCCCAACCTTACTAGAATATCGTCCGCCGTGTCCCTTTCAAAGGCTGGCTTATCTACATCGACTTCAAGGTGAGAGTTTTATGGGGAAGACTAATTAGGGAGAGAGAGGGTGTGTCGCGTGTGTGTCCGTGGGAAGGGTGTGTGGGGGGGTGGGGGGGTGAATATGTGTGTGGGTGTGTGAGATATTAATATTAAATACCAAGCACAGAGAAGCTGTTAAGTAATTTGTCTGTCTACATATCACTGTCTAAACTGTCTGTGAGTCTCTACTCTCCATCCGTCCATCCATCCATCTGTCTGTCAGTCTATCAATCAATCAATCAGTCCATCCATCCATCCATCCATCCATCATTCCATACAAAAAGAATCAGAACACTCGCCATAAACATTGAACACTGAGATATATAATTATTATTTAATCTCTCTCCAGACCGTTTTATTCAGCTTACAAAAGACTCTTGGAACTGGAGGGGTTAGAAATAGATTTAATATAACCTTTAAAGTATGATTGGAATTTCTGAAGCTCAAAAAATCGTCTGGTAGAGAAAAGAATGTTTACTGTGTTATACTCTTACCTGACAAATATACCTGACTTATAGTGTACCTGACAAATATACCTGTCAGATACACCTGACAAATGTACTTGACAAATATGCCTGGCATATATACCTGACAAATGTACTTGACAAATATACCTGACATGTATACCTGACAAATATACCTGACAAATATACCGTGTTATACTCTTGCCTGACAATTATCCCTAACCCCTTTCAGCTCAGGTGATGGCCATGTGTAGTCAGAATGGAAGGCTAATTTATCAATACTCCTTTTATTTTTACTTGGCCTAAAATTGCCATCCTTCCTTCTTGAATGCTGGATTGTAACAGGATATTAACACTAGAATATGGTGCTAGTCACGAAGAAGTGCTATGTAAAGGACGAAAAGCCACTGAGCTTTCTGAAAGTAGCTACAAAAGGACGAAAATTTGGGCCAAGTTAAAATAGAAATAGTATAGTAACCTAGGAGATTCATTCCTACCTCATAACAAAAACATCATATTTCATGGATCAAGGTTTTGTATTCAGACTGGAGGGTTGTTTTGACTAGTAACCAAGGAGACTCATTCCTACCTCATAAATTAAGATTCATTAAATATCATGCAGCCACGATTATTCAAACTGGAAGATTGTTTTGAGCAGTAACCAAGGAGACTCATTCCTACCTCATACTTAAGATTTATGTAATTTTATTCAACCACAAATATTGTATTCTGAGTGGAGGGAAGATTTGACTAGTAACCAAGGAGACTCATTCCTACCTTAATTAAAGCTCATCAGAATTCACACAACCACGATCTGTATGTAGACAGGGGAAGTAATTTGACTAGTAACCAAGGAGACTCATTCTACCTCATAACTAAAGCTCAGTGATCCAGTCCTGTCGGATGAAAACAAAACGACTATAGAAAGGACGTCATCTGGATTTTAGCGATTAATTCTGGGGGGAAGTCTATTGGTTAGCTCATCGAACTGGCAAATGAAAGAACCTGAGGTCGATTTTTGGACCGGTTAGTCTGTAAGACAAAGTTCGTTTCCTTCTTCGTCCATATTTCCCCAGCAGGACAATTAGGGTCATGGCTATAACATTGACTACTTAGGGTCGCGTTGAAGAAGAAGGGGGTTTGTAAAGATGACTGTTTTAATTACCCACTTGTAGATAATAGGCGATACTCTAAGTCTCTCAAACTAACATCCCCCCCTCATCTCTCTCTCTCTCTCTCTCCATCTCATCCTTGGTCTCCCCTTCCTCCTCTCCTCCTCACCCCCAACTCTCTCATTTCTCTTAATCCCTTCATCTCATCCTCTGTCTTCCCCTCCTTCTTCTCTCCTCCCACCTCCTCCTTTCCCTCTCCGACCCACTCACCCACAGTCCTCTAGTCAGTCTCTAATTCTCCACACTGTCCACATGCTCAAAACCCTCTTCTAGTCAGCCTCTTATTCAACACCACGACGCTCCTTTACTTCTTCATTTGTCTGTCTGTCTCCCCATTGAACTGCACATCCTCCTCTGCGTACTTTCTCTATATTCTGTTCTTAACGCATGCACACAGGCGATTCATGCAGCATAGTGGAGACATTTCTAAAGGCAGAGGTTAGAGATAGCCATCAAACTTACTATACTACTTGGTCAGCGATTCCTAAGCTTCATGTATTGTTCTAAGGGCAAATAGATAGATAATAGATAGATAGATAGATAGGCAGATCGATAGATAGAAGACATCCTTGTACTTTAATCTGAGAGGTGAGGGATGGCTGGAGGTGTAAATTATCACTAATACTTGATAGATATAGATATATAGATAGATAGATAGGTAAATAGATAGATAGATAAAAGACATCCTTTTGCATTAATCTGAGAGGAGAAGGATGGCTGGAGTTGTAAATTAATACCACTCATACCCCTCTTCACATCAAAGCTCTCTCTCCCTCTCTCTCGCCGTATTACATAGGAAATCATTATGAGACGAAGCATTTTAGGGTGCTGACGTGTGACTGGTGTGTGTGTGTGTGTGTGTGTGTGTGTGTGTGTGTGTGTGTGTGTGTAATACTGACAGTGCCTGGAGCCGTCAACAACCCGCCAGGTAAGCTATAAAGATCAGGTACGCTCATCAACCTGGTTTTTAATTACAGTACCGCGTCACCTCCCCCCTCACCTCCGCTCTCAGCCCCCCCTCTCTCTCCATGCCCTTTACTTCCTCCCCAACTCCCCCTTTCCTCCTCCTGTCCCCCTCCCCTCCCCCTAACTCAGCGTTTCTTAACCTTTTCCGACCTTATCACCCCTCTGTAATAAGGTGTCAGTCCAGCACCCCTTTACACCTGGTTACTGGCACTACAGTCGCTACACTACTGCAGGGTTAAAGTAAAGTGAAGTACTGCCTAACAATTTATTTTATACATTCTCAAAAAAAAATCAATGATGCCAATAATAAGCAAAACCAATAAGAAAAAAATAATAATGCAGCATTTTCCAGCACCCTCTAAAATTGATTTCAGCACCCCTGGGGGTGCTAGCACCCCAGGTCAAGAAACACTGCTCTAACTCCTTCCCTTCCTCCCTTCTCCCCACCTCCTCCTATTCCTTTCAACTTCTCCTCTCTCTCTCTCTCTCTCTCTCTCTCTCTCTCTCTTTCTCTCTCTCATCCTTCCATCGAGAGAGACAGATAGACAGACAGGCAGACAGACAGAGAAAGGGGGAACAGAGAAAAGAAAGAATGGTAAGGAAAGACAGAGGAGGGGGTACTAAAACAGAAAAAAAGAATGAAAAAAGAAAGAAAACTAGAATATCAAAGAGAGAAGAGAGGGGAGGGTGTCAGTCGATAAGAAAGAGAAAATATCCTCTAAAATATCTTCCCTGGAAATAACGTGACTCATTTTTGCCAGTCAGTTGTGTTAGTGAAGCCCTGTGGATATGTATAGAGTAGTACCCCCTCCCACCCAACCACCTCCTCGTATTCTATGACGACAATCCCCTGGTTTGTGTTTTATTTACTTGCTGTCTCTCTCTCTCTCTCTCTCTCTCTCTAGCTTAGTGAAATGAGACACATCATCGCCACCTCCACCACCACCACCACCACCAAAACCACCATCATCATCATCATCATTATCATCATCATCATCATCATCATCATCATCATCATCATCATCATCATCATCCCAGTCTTTATCCTCTCTCAGTATCCTCTGTGTCTCATCTCATAGGTGGGGAATGTGGTAGGTGGGGACGCTCATCATCCACTCACTCGATGTAGTGCTGCTTTCATGTGTCTGCCCTTTCCTCTCCTCCCTCTTTTCCTTACTTCCTCTTCTGCCTTTCTTTACTTCATGCTTTCCTTGTCCTTCTGCCTACGGGTGACTTTACACTCCCTCTTTGTCTTTCTTTTCTTCATTCTTTCCTGTTCCTTCTGCCTATGGGTGACTCTACACTGAGTGACAAGCCAAATGGTTTCCTGTTCACCAGGAAACCATTTACTACGCTGGGTGGTAACCATATAACCAAATTATGGCCCCTGGTGGTTTAGTGGGTAACTGCAGCACTCCAATCGGATTGAGCTGGTGAAGGTGTATATCCAAGGGGTGGTTGGGGTTATTGCTCACATAATGCCACTGAGGGATGAGTGAGGCTGGTCACTCTCATTTTAAATGTCAGGACCAACTTGCCTAGCCCTAGGCTCTTACGCTACTCATGGGGCAA
>NC_137069.1:37601225-37648725 GCF_032717465.1 Coenobita brevimanus
GCAAAGTGTGGGCAATATCCAGAGCCCCAAAATAATATTAGTCAAGTCTTTTTACCAGACTATAGAAAGAAAAATGGCCCCTTCCTTCAAGAATGCGCGTCTAAGAAAGAAACTGTCTGGGAAGAAATGAGACAGAAGATCAAGGAGTTAATGGGAAGGGGGTTTGGGGGGTGCATTATCATTATTATTATTGTAATATTATTATTATTATTATTATTATTGTAATAATAATAATAATAATAATAATAATAATAATAATGATAGTAATATTATTATTATTATTATTATTATTATTATTATTATTATTATTGTAATATTATTATTATTATTATTATTATTACTATTATTATTATTATTATTATTATTGTAACATTATTATTATTATTATTATTATTATTATTATTTTATGATTATTTTTATTATTATTATTATTATTATTATTATTATTATTATTATTATTATCTTTATTATTATTATCATGATTGCTACTATCATTATCATTATCATCATCATCATTAACTATTATCATCATTCCATCCCAGGTCATCATTAGCATCATCATCATCACAGTCATCATCCTCAGTCATCATCATCATTTAACCAACGTTCCCACATCACAAAAAAAAAAAAAAAAAAAATCATTTCCAAGAATTTTCAGTAGATCACATAGAAAAAGAACACACATCTTCACTCAAAAGCATAAAAAAAAAATACAAAATAGTCCCTCACAGTAGACCCTCCGCAAAAGACCTCCCCAGAAAACATCCCCAAAAAGACCCATCAAAAAGACCCCACCAAAAAGACCCCCAAAGAGACCCCTAAAAAAAAAGACCCCCAAAGAGACCCCTAAAAAAAGACCCCCAAAGAGATCCCCCAAAAAGGACCCCAAAAGGCATCCCAAAGGACCCCCAAAAGGACCCAAAAAAGACCCCCCAAAAAAAAACAAAAAAGAACCCTAAAAAAGACCCTAAAAGACCCCCCCGAAAAAGACTAGGAAAAAAGACTCCTCAAAAGGAATGAGTAAGAGGGTTAAGGAGCTACAGTGGAGGGAGTTCCTTGGTTGGGTCTTGAGCGGCTGCTTCAAGGACTTTGGGAATTATGCCAAGTTCATCCGGACCGGCAAGGCGCTCTTTACGAATGGGGGAGGGGGAAGAGAAAGGGGGGATGATGTAGTGGGGACAAGGGGGGATTATGGGGGGGAGAATGGGGCTGGAGGATGTAGTAGGTGAAGGGAAGGGGGGATGATTTGAGGAAATAGGGATGGGGTGAAGGGAAGAAAGGGAAAAGGGAAGGAATGAGGATGGAGAGAATGGGGTATGGGAGAGGATTAGGGGTGATGATGTGGGGGAGAATGGAAGCAGAAGATGGGGTAGGGGGAAGATGAGGGTGGAGGTGGGAATGAGGGACTATGATGTGAAGTGAGGGGTAGAAAGAGAGGTGATGACACTAGGAAGGTGAGGAGGGATGGCAAATAGTGGAGAGGGGAAAGGGGGGGAGGAAGTAGGACAGGAAGTGGGGAAAAATAGTGAGACGAAAGAAAAATCCGAGGAGAGGGGAACTGGGGGCAGGGAGAATGAGGGATGATGGTAATGTTGGTGGGGAAGGGTGTGTCTGAGTGGTGTGTGTGTGTGTGTGTGTGTGTGTGTGTGTGTGTGTGTGTGTGTGTGTGTGTGTTGCATCATCTTTGTTTTGCTGGCTAGATATCTGTGTCTCTGTGTTGCTTAGTGTGTTTCTGAGTGAGGAAGTGTGTTGCATAGTCTGTGTGTTGGTTAGTGGAGGGTGTCAGTGTGAGATCTGATGGGTTACAGTGTTATGAGTTTTGATGGTGTCTGTATGTGTTGAAGTGATGGCTTGTGCTACTTAATGGTGTGTGTGTGTTTGTATGTGTGTGTGTGTGTGTGTGTGTGTGTGTGTGTGTGTGTGTGTGTGTGTGTGTGTGTGTGTGTGTGTGTGTGTGTGTGTGTGTGTGTGTGTGTGTGTGTGTGTGTGTGTGGATGTGGGTGGGTGTGTGGGTGGGTGGGTGTGTTGGGAGAGTATTGCATCACCTGCGTTGCATTACGATCCAAAAGAATGTTGTCCTTTTGCAATATCTAAGAATCATTTCAGTGAGCGTGTTGCAGCATGTATTAGAGTCTCTGTATTTGTCTGTCTACCAGTCTAGCTGTCTGTCTGTCTGTCTGTCATTACCCATTTGTCTATCTGTCTCTTTTTCTATCTATATGTATAATCCATCTACAGTATCTAGCTATTTGTATTTCTGTCTCTGCCTGCCTCTCAGTCTCTGTATCTATTTGTATATCTATGTTTGCATGGGAGTTGCAGTGTTCCACAAGTGTTGTAATGTTGCATTAATGTTGTGTGCGTGTGTTGCTTCGTTAGGTAGTGTGGTGGAGTGTATTCTGCGGTTGCCAGTCGCCACACTAGATTACAGTGTTGCATTGTTTGAGTCCGAATGTTGCATGAATGTTGCAGTGTTGAATCGAGTGTTGGAGCATTATATCACTAATTTGTTTTTCCCATGCCCAGAATAATTGTGTGTGTCAAAGTCCTGAAGTGTTGCATGAAGATCCCACGCTAGCCAGGATGTTGCAGTGTTGCGTGAGTGTTGCAGTGTTGCGTGAGTGTGTGGCGCGTGTGTTACTTCTTTAGGCAGAGTGGTGGAGTGTTGTAGCGTTGTATGAATGTTGCAGAGTGATGAGTGTGTGTTGCAGTGTTTAGTGAGTGTTGCAATGTTGTGTAAGAGTTGCATAGTATTGAGAGAGTGTTATATAGTGTTGAGCGAGTGTTGCCTAGTGTTGCGTGAGTGTTGCAGTGTTGCGTGGGTGTTGCAGAGTGTTGAGTCAGTGTTGTAGCTTTTCCTGATTGTTTCCTAAATGTTGCAGAGTACTGAAAGAGTGTTGCAGTGTTTCCTCGAGTGTTGCAGAGTGTTGTGTGCATGCTGCAGTGTTCCCTGAGTGTTGCAGAGTGTTGTGTGCATGCTGCAGTGTTCCCTGAGTGTTGCAGAGTGTTGTGTGCATGCTGCAGTGTTCCCTGAGTGTTGCAGAGTGTTGTGTGCATGCTGCAGTGTTTCCTCGAGCGTTGCAGAGTGTTGTGTGCATGCTGCAGTGTTTCCTCGAGTGTTGCAGAATGTTGTGTGCATGCTGCATGTTTCCTCGAGTGTTGCAGAGTGTTGTTTGCATGCTGCAGTGTTCCCTGAGTGTTGCAGAGTGTTGTGTGCATGCTGCAGTGTTTCCTGAGTGTTGCAGAGTGTTGTGTGCATGCTTCAGTGTTCCCTGAGTGTTGCAGAGTGTTGTGTGCATGCTGCAGTGTTTCCTGGAGTGTTGCAGAGTGTTGTGTTCATGCTGCAGTGTTTCCTGGAGTGTTGCAGAGTGTTGTGTTCATGCTGCAGTGTTTCCTCGAGTGTTGCAGAGTGTTGTGTGCATGCTGTAGTGTTTCCTGAGTGTTGCAGAGTGTTGTGTTCATGCTGCAGTGTTCCCTGAGTATTGCAGAGTGTTGTGTGCATGCTGCAGTGTTTCCTCGAGTGTTGCAGAGTGTTGTGTGCATGCTGCGGTGGTTCCTGAGTGTTGCAGAGTGTTGTGTTCATGCTGCAGTGTTCCCTGAGTATTGCAGAGTGTTGCGTGTGTGTTTCTATGTTAAACCGAGTGGTGGAGTGTTTCTGGCCTCGTTTAACTGCAGCCTCTTGTGGTTCGCCTTCCGGTCCAGTTGACAGAATTGTTCCTTAATTGGGGTGATGAGCAGACCGACTTGTTACCGTAAGTGGTGGTGACGGTCGGGGAGACTGATGATGGTGATGAACGGAGTGGGAGATGTGGTGGTGAGGTGGGGCTACTAAGGGTGTGATGATGAGAGAGGGTAGTGAACAGAAAGGTGATGGTGGTGGTGGTGGTGATGGTGATGATGATGATGATGATGAACAAAGAAGATGCGGTGATGATGATGATGATGATGATGATTATGATGATGAACTGAGTGGGAGATGTGGTGGTGAGGTGGGGCTAGTAAGGGTGTGATGATGAGAGAGGGTAGTGAACAGAAAGGTGGTGGTGGTGGTGGTGGTGGTGGTGGTGATGATGATGATGATGATGATGATGATGGTGAACAAAAACGATGCAGTGATATTGATAATGATGATGATGATGATGAACAGAAGTTGCGATGATGATGATGATGATGACGGTGATGATGATGGAAAAGTAGTGACGGTGAGGGTGGTGGTAGTGGTGGTGGTCGTGATGATGCGAGGAATAGCCTAATAGTTGTGATGAGGATGTGGTGATGTGGACACAACGGTTTCGTAATTTGGGTGATGAGCAGACGGTCTTGTTACCAAAAGTGGTGGTGACGGCCTGCTTGGGTGATGATGATGATTTTGATGATGACGAACGGAGGGGCGGATACGGGTGAGGGTGGTGATGATGGTGAGGGTTGTGATGAAGAAATGATGATGTTAGTAGGTAAAACTGTGGTGACGGTGAAAGTAATAGAGTTGGTGGTGATGATGATGATGATGATGATGATGATGATGATGATGATGATGATGAAGAGGAGGAGGAGGAGGAGTGGGAGAGGTTTGGTGGTGAAGATGAGGGTAGATGATGTGAGATGATGATAATAAACTAAGAAGTTGTGATGATGATGATGATGATGATGATGAACGGGTGAGGGTAAGATGATGTGAGATGATAATAAACTGAGAAGTTGTGATGATGATGACGATGATGAATAGAGATAGTGGTGATACTGTAGTCTTAGTGCGGATGTTGTGATATGAATAGATGATGGTGATGAAAGATGTTAAAATATTGTTGATAGTGATGAAGGGAGGAGCGCTGGTGATGATGGCGAGGTTGTGATGATGATGTAATGGTGAGCAAAGGGACTTGTTACTCTCTGTGGTGATGACGAGCAGTGCGGCTGATAATGATGAGGGGAGAGGAAATGTGGTGATGATGTGGAGTCGACAGAAAGGGTATGGAGATGAGAGTGTGGTGACGATGATGATGATGATGATGAACGAAGATGTGGTGATCATAATGAAAGGAGACATTGTAGTGAGTGTGATGATGATGATGGCGGTGATGATGTACGGAGTTCGAGTGACGGAGTGGTGATGAGGGTGGTGAGGCAGGAGAAATTGTTGGTGATGGTGGTGATGAGGATGGGGGTGGGGGAAGGTTTTAGCCCTGTCAGATAAAGTAATTATTATTATTATTATTATTATCATTATTATTATTATTATTATTATTGAAATATAAAGTTCGCCGTGGTAGTGAAGGGATTAACGAAATTCAACTCCCCCCCCCCCCTCTAAACTGTTCCTTGTCCCAGCCTGGAATCGATCTCGCGTCCTTCCGGTCAGCTGTCCACTTCTCTGCCATCCCCTACACCCCCCACCCTCTCTCTCTCTCTCTCTCTCTCTCTCTCTCTCTCTCTCTCTCTCTCTCTCTCTCTCTCTCTCTTCCACATTCATCTCTAGCTACCGTTGTTCTCGGGTTCTTCCACCTGCGAATTAGACGTGCTGACCACCAACCCCCTACACACACACACACACACACACACACACACACACACACCATTTGCGTACGTGTGTGTGTGTGTGTGTGTGTGTGTGTGTGTGTGTGGATATAAAGACTGAGTTGAGGACCCAAAATACTACCCACTTGGAATTTCATGGTCATATGTTGTGTTGTTGACCAAGAGAGAGAGACAGAGAGAGAGAGAGAGAGAAGGAGAGATACTATAGGAAAGGCAACCTAGGAATGGAAGAGAAGGGGAGAGAGTAAGAGAGTGGGAGGAAAAGGAGAGAGAGAGAGAGAGAGAGAGAGAGAGAGAGAGAGAGAGAGAGAGAGAGAGAGAGAGAGAGAGAGGAGGAAGGAGAGCGTGAGAAGGAAGGAAGAGGGAGAGGGTGAGAGGGAAGGAAGAGGGATAGAGAAAGTGGAGAGTAGAAGAGAGGGAAGGAAGAGGGATAGAGAAAGTGGAGAGTAGAAGAGAGGGAGGTAATACAGGAATGAGAGGAAGGAAAGGGTGAGAAGGAAGGAAGAGGGAGAGGGTGAGAGGGAAGGAAGAGGGATAGAGAAAGTGGAGAGTAGAAGAGAGGGAGGTAATACAGGAATGAGAGGAAGGGGAGAGAAAGAGGCAGATAAAACTGGGAGGGAGGGGGGAGGGAGAGATCGGTAGGAGAGGGAGAAGGGGAGAGAGAGGATGGAAGGTAGAAGAGGAAGAGGAGAAATAGAAGTAAGGGGAGAAAAAGGAGAGAAAGAGGGGAAGAGACTAGAGAAAAACGGAGGGAGGAGGAAGGGAAGGCAGGAGAGGAAGAAGAAAAAAAACGAAGTAAGAGAAGGGAAGAGGGGGAGGGCGAGGGAAGGCGGGAGGGGAGAGATAAAGAGGGAAAGGTAGGGGAGGAGAAAAGGGGGAAGGAAGAGGGAAGGGAGAGGAAGAGAGGAGGTGATAGAGAGGAAACAGAGGGGAGGAGAGATATGGGGAGTAAATGGGAGAGAGAATGGATGGGGAAGGAAGGTGTTTCTGCAATTCTGTCTATATGTCTTTCTGTGTGCCGTATTTATCTATCAATATATCTGTCTGTCTATCCTTTTATGTCTGTCTGTATGTCTATCTACATCCATAACTATTTACCTACCTATCTTTTTATGCATATGTGTATTTATATCTCTATCCAATAAAAGTATATTTGATCATTTATTTTTCAATCTATCTATCCATCTGTCTATATATATATATATACCTATCTGTCTATCTGTATATCTGTCTGACTATCTATCTACCTACATGTCTATCTATCTATTTATCTATGTCGGTCTACCTACCCACCCGTCCATTCGTGCATGCATGCATCCATCCATCAACCCACCTATCAACAATCCATCTGTCCATCCGTCCCAGTCTGTCTAATTATCTGTTCATCCATCCATCCATCCATCCATCCATCCATCCATGTCTTTCTGTCTGTCTGTCTATCTTATCATCTATCGGTGCGTCCATCCATCCATCGATCCTTCAACCATCCTTCCATCCGTCTGTGTGAGCCCGTCTCTAGACCCATTCATCCATCCATCCATCCATCCATCCAACAGTCTATCTATCCATCCATCTACACATCCATCAATCCCTAGCTGGACGCTGCATCAAGTGATAGGTGCTCAAAATACAATCCCTTATTCTCTCTTTCATCACACTATCTCCCTTTGCAATATTCCTTGTTTTCCATCTATTTTTCGTGCAACCTCGAAAATAGATATATATCATTTTTTTGGAAAAGCAAGGAAAAGGGGGCGTGCAAAGACAATAAACGGAAAAGTCTAGAGGGAAAAAAATGTAAATGAAAGTTTAGGAAGGAAAATTGTGTGTGTGTGTGTGTGTGTGTGTGTGTGTGTGTGTGTGTGTGTGTGTGTGTGTGTGTGTGTGTGTGTGTGTGTGTGTGTGTGTGTGTGTGTGTAAAATCGGATGAAAAAGAGGGTAGTGGGCATAGAAAAGGGACACAGAAAAAGCGGTTGATTGAAAAATTACGGGAACAGAAGAGAAAAGTGTGTGAATGAAAATGGGATATATCTTGAAAAAATCACACACACACACACACACACACACACACACACACACACACACACACACACACACACACAAGAAAAAGGCTGCTCCCTTCCCGTCCGCATCAGGGGCGTATCGTCTGGAGATCACGCGAAGAAAAATGACTGTAGCCGAGAAACACATTTGGGCCGAATTCTCCTTGGCTTTGGGGGCTCTTAGTTGAAACGGAGATTACGTAACACCTTTTCTCTACGGATTCATTCTACTTATTACACTTCAGTATATTCTTGCTTTTTATTTATGATAATTTTATCGATATTAGTTAGATATAGATACAGTATTATATACGAGAGTGTAAGGGTGCAGTGAGCAAGATTTCAGATTCACAGATTAAAACATGCAAGATACACTGATCATACACAATATTATCCTTTTTTCATTCTCTCTCTCTCTCTCTCTCTCTCTCTCTCTCTCAACACATGCAAGCAGCGTCACCCTTCTCGATGTTGCCTTCATGACCAAAATATTTCCATCCCATTCCTGTTCTTCTCTTGATTTCGTTATAATAAGCTGTCTGAACGCCTGCCAAGGTAATATTTATTCTTCAGTACACGCAATGGTCCATTCACCGTAACTTGGCCCAGCTTCTTGTCCTCTTGCAGCTTATTTCTCGTAGCCCAGTGGCAGAATAAGAGAAAATTGTGCCTGTTCATCCTTTTCATGGCACTTCTTCGTGACTGACATTGTATTCTAGTATTAACCGTCTGTTAGAACTCAGCATTCAAGGTGAAGAAATGCAATTTTTGGCCAGGTTAATGTGAAGAGGGTATAGTTCTTCACCATTTTTTTTTTTTTAATGCAAAGAAGGAACCATGGGATAAAAGGCCGGAAATTGTTCCCTCCAAGAAAAAAAGAGAGAGAAAAAAAAGAGAGAGCCAAAATCAAGATCCGTTCATTTCGATATGCCTGGACACAGTGTGTTAGAAAGATGGAGGTCATAGCAGTAGGAAATACAGACAGAGGGAGACAGTTCCAGAGTTGACCTGTTGCATACATGAAGGACTGGGAGTAACGGTTAACTCTTGTATTAGAGAGCTGGACAGAAAAGGGATGAGAGTTTGTTACTAGCCGGGTGTTACGTGATAAGAATTTGTTGCTAGACGGGTGCTACGCGATGAAAGTTTGTTCTTAGACGGGTGCTAAGAGCTGGAGGGGAGTGATAATAATGTTATCTTTCGTCTGCTTCATAGTCACCTACAGGCCTGTATCTCCTGTTCATTTCATCTACCTTTCCTTGTACAGTGAGCGCCTATAGTCGTGTCGTGAAATTTGGCGAAAACATAAGCCTTCGAGCTAAACGTCTAATATATTCCGTCGTCTGGTAGGGCTTTCGTAATGTTTGACGAGTTACATTTAATCTTCGGACAAAACCGCGACACGACTATTGGCGCTCATTGTACAATCAACCCAAGAAGTATGGCACACCTGGGCTACGATGGAGGTGCAAATGAACGAATTCTGGAGACACAATTAAATCTATTAACCCAGTGCCTTATAAAACACAGCACCCAGAATGTATACTTGTTTTGTGCCATTTCGAGTTCCACTAATGACCAAGGATAATATCTGCATTTACAATCACAGCACGCTGCATATATCACAATGCTTCGTCCAGGCTTCTTCGTCTCCGCCTTTGTCTTCGCCTACTCCTTCGTCTTTGTCTTCGTCTTTGTCTTTGTCTTCTTCGCGTTCTTCGTCTACTTCTTGTTCTTCTTCATCTTCTACTTCTTCTTCTTCTTCTTCTTCTTCTTCTTCTTCTCCTCCTCCTCCTCCTCCTCCTTCTTCTTCTCTTTTTTTTTCTTCTTCTTTATCCGACTACTTCAATTTCTCGCAACTGAGCCAGATCGTCTTCAGGTAATGTGTGTAAAATAATTTCATACCTTTATTAAATCGAGGAGGTTAATGACAGAATAAACCACGGAATGGACAGTGTTATGGGTGAATGAAGCCAGAAATAAATCTAACTGGCTTCATCAGCAATAAAGATGTTGCAACACGAAATAAAGTTGTTGCAGTACTAATAAGAATGTTGCAACACGAATGATAAAATGTTGCAGCACGAATGACAATGTTGCAACAGGAATAAAATGTTGCAGCACGAATGAAAAAAACGTTGCAACAGGAAAAAAATGTTGCAGTACGATTATAAAATGTTGCAGCATGAGTAAAAATGTTGCAGAACGATTTAAACTGTTGCAGCAGGAATAAAAATGTTGCAGAACGAATAGTAAAACGATGCATGAATAATAATGCATTAGCACGATATGGAATGTTGCAGGACTTATAAAAATTTTGCAACAAGAATAAAAATGTTGCAGCATGAACACGAAGCACGTACGAGGGCGACGTGCACGGCAGGGGATTAGTCAGCGTTAACAAGGAAAGGGAACAAAGAAAAGAAAGAAAAGAGGAACGATAAAACCAGCCATAACCTTAGACGCCCTGGTAACCCCCCTCCTTCTTCTCTCTCTCTCTCTCTCTCTCTCTCTCTCTCTCTCTCTCTCTCTCTCTCTCAAACATCAGCGACAAGAGGCCACAAGTCCCACTCACTCTCTCTCTTTACCTGCAAAACCTTCATCACTTTTTACACTCAAACTTTTGCATAAAACTTGGGTTATGTATAAGTTTCAGAATTTAGTGGACGCCGGACCAATGACTTTCACCATATTCTCTCGTGGGCTTGGTAGGCTGTGTGGCACCTCTCCCTGAGCGATTTATTCTGCTTAGGGGGGCTTAATATTCGCTTGTGTGTGTGTGTGTGTGTGTGTGTGTGTGTGTGTGTGTGTGTGTGTGTGTGTGTGTGTGTGTGTGTGCGTGTGCGCGCGCGAGCGCGTTTTGTAAATGTAAATGGATGTGGGTAGGTCACGTCTTTCGTAGAATAGATAATAATAGATGGACAACCAGGGTAACTAAGTGGCAGCCCAGAGATGGAGTGAGAGGAAGAGGCAGTGAGAGAACAAGAAGGAGAGATGGAGTGAGAGGAAGAGGCAGTGAGAGAACAAGAAGGAGAGATGGAGTGAGAGGAAGAGGCAGTGAGAGAACAAGAAGGAGAGATGGAGTGAGAGGAAGGGGCAGTGAGAGAACAAGATGGAGAGATGGAGTGAGAGGAAGAGTCAGAAAGAGACCGAGATGGGGAGATGCAGTTCACAGATCTGCTAGGATTGGATGGAACAGGCTAACAGGCAATAGGCTGAGTGGAGAAAGATAAGGCCTTGGTCATGAGGTGGACTGTCTAAACATGTGGATAATAATAATACTAATAGTTATAATAATAATAATCATAATAATAATCTATCTATCTATTGCCAGACGCCTCAATCCCGTTTGGGGTGGCCACAAACAAATCGCCTCCAAGTCGCCCTGTCCCCCGCCATTTCACTACCCTGCTCCCAACTCACACCCCTCTCTCATATACCTCTCCACCCCATCCCTCCATCTCATCCTCGGCCTCCCCCTCCCTCTTCCCCCCTCCACCTCACTCACATACACTCTCTTCGTCAGTCTTTCACCCTCCATCCTCTCCACATGACCAAACCACCTCAGTGTGTTCCTCATAACGCTTCCTATCACATCCACATCAACACCACAACGCTCCTTTATATCCTCATTCGTCAGCCTGTCTCTCCATGTGACTTCACAGGCTCCTCTTAAATAACTCATTTCCACTGCTCTCACTCTTGACTTGTGTCCTTCCAACAACGTCCAAGCTTCACTTCCGTACGGTAGACTTGGTATCACAATACTGTCATGTAGTAACTTTTTCACTTCCATGCTCACTTCCCTGTTTCTTATCACTGCTTTCAAAGAACCAGCAACCTTTCTTCCCTGCTGTACCCTTTCAAGCACTTCACTCTCCAAACCTCCATCCTTACTCATCACACTACCCAAGTACTTAAACGTACTCACATTTTACAATTCCTCACCATCCAACCTCGCTGTACATTCACTGACTTCACCTCTCTCAAAGACCATCACTTTACTCTTCCCTACATTCACCTTTAGATTCCGTTTCTTACACACTCTCTCAAACTCATCCACCAAGCCTTACAGCTCCCCTTCGTCTTCACTTAACAACACAGTATCATCTGCAAACAACAGTACAGGGAGTTTCCAAACACTATCCTCTCTCACCAGGGCCACTCCAACATCCACTACCCTACCTTGTACCTCTTTTGTTACCCCATCCATGTACAGATTGAACAACCATGGAGACATGACACATCCCTGTTTCAACCCAACTTTCAAAGAGAAAAATTCACTTAGTTCACCATCCACACGCAGTGCAGCCTTCGCACCATCGTACATACTCTTCACATCATTCAACAACTTCCCATCTACTCCATATATTCTTAACACTTTCCACAATCCTTGTCTATCCACCCTGTCATATGCTTTCTCCAAATCCATGCAAGCCGCATACAACTTCTTTCCCTTCTCTAGAAACTTTTCCACTAAAGATCTAAGAATGAATATCTGATCTACACAACCTCTTCCCTTCCTAAAGCCTCCCTGTTCTTCTCCAACTAATTTCTCTGTTCTTTCTCTAACTCTGTCAATAAGTATCCTACCATACACTTTTCCTATTATACTAAGAAGACAAATGCCCCTATGATTACCACACACTTCTTTTTCCCATTTTCCTTTGTACAAGGGAATAATTATACCTGACTTCCAATCCTCCAGGACTCTACCTTCCTCCCAGGCCAATCTGCACATCTTCCACATCCATTCTACAACTATCTCTCCCCCATGCTTCAGCATTTCACCACACACTCCATCAATTCCTGGGGCTTTCCCCGATTTAACTTTCTTCATTGCTTCCACAACTTCTATCCTACTGATTTCTTCCTGTCTTCCCACCTCCCTCCTTCTCCCAGCCATTCCCCAGCCACTTATACTCGCATTATTTCCATCCTCTACGTTCAACAATTCCTTAAAGTGTTCTCTCCATCTGCTCACTTTTTCTCCCTTCTCCACTAGTAATCTACCATTTTTATCTTTCACTCCCCTGCTAACTTCACTTCCACCCTGTCTTACTCTTTTCACCTCTCTCCAGAACATTTTCTTACAGCCCTCCACTTTACACTCAAATTCCTTCCAAATTCCTCATCCACTCTCTTCTTACTCTCACTTACTAATCTTTTCACTTCTCTCTTTCTTTCTACATATAACTCTTTCTTCCGCCTCTCAACTTCTTCCACGCCCCTATTTCTCATCCATTCATTGTATGCTTTCTTCTTTTGTGCCACAGCCTGTCTCACCACCTTCATTCCACCACGCTGTTCCTTGCACCCCCCTCCGTCTTCTCTTCACCCCACACACCACATCACATGCTGCATATATTTCTTCTGTAAATATCCTACACACACCTTCCACGTCTCCCATCTGCTCCAATTCATATTTGCCCAATCGTTCCTCCACTTCTCTCTTATACTCTGCCTTTTTCTCATCCTCTTGTAACCTTTCCACTCTCCTTGCAACTACTCCTTCCTCTCGTCTTTCCCTTCTTCTATTCCAACATCTTACTTGAATTCTAATTCTGGCCACCACCAAGTAGTGGTCAGAAAGTCCACTCCCCCAACCTCTATAAACTCCTGCATCCATTACACATCTTCGCATCCTTTCATCCACACACACATAATAATAATAATAATAATAATAATAATAATAATATGATGATGATGATGATGATGATGGTGATGATAATGACTATGTTAATGATAGTGATGATGATAATGATGATTTTAATAATAATACGGTAATAATAATAATAATAATAATAATAATAATAATAATAATAATACTGTAATAATAATCATAATAATTAATAATAATAATAATAATAATAATAATAATGATGATAATAATAATGACAACAATTATAGTAACAATAAAAACAATGATCCATCCATCCATTGCCAGACGCCATGTATCCCACACGGGGTGGCCAAGGGCTTAGTGTTAATTGTTTTACAGGGAGGGGCACTAATCCTTCACCAACCCCACTTCACACGTAGGGATGCCAACAGCATCTGGTGTTCCCAGGCGGTCACCCATCCAGGTACTAACCAGACCCAACGTTGCTTAACTTCACTGATCGGACGGGAAGCGGTGTACTCAACGTGGAATGATAATAACAATAAAAATAATAATAATAATTATTATTATTATCATCATTATTATTATTATTATTATAAAATAAAAAATAATAATAGCAGTTGTCATTGTTGCAACCCCAGAATCATCTGAACGTGGATCCGGTGCACTGCAAGATAAAGAAATCCTTCCTCTGCCATCTGCCATCCACCTTTCGAGGGATAGGGAGGGAACTGAGGGACGTCCGTGTATCTAGGCAACTGCACCGCCCAGTCATATCAGTGCCACCACATGAAGTCGTCCCCCTCCAGCGCATGTAGTCAAAATGAGGATGAAATGTATCCTAAATAAAATACAAGCGAATATTGGCGTGTCATGAAATAAACTGCTGAGGAAATGGTGATGTAAAGCTTCCTGTTCCAAGGAATATTCGATCCTTTGATTCATTAAAAACATTACCAACATACGTAGGAACAAGGTGATATGGGAAAGATATTAGTGAGGCTCCCAGGTAATTGAGAATACGGTCCTTTGATTCGTTAATAACATACAAGAGAATATTAAAGTGTCGCTCTAATAAAATGGCTAGGAAGACCTGCAAATCTCGGAAACCTTGGAGAATATTTATATGATATTCAGAAACACTGTGGTATGGAAGAGGTGCCGATGAGACTCTTATGGCAAAGAGAATATTTCCCTCTGATTCAGTAATAATATAAGGTTCAGGACCCTGCTGGAAGGACACACGTTAAGAATGAGCGTACTGAGAGTGAGTTATTTGAGGGGAACATGTGGAGTTACATGGAGAGGCAGACAGACAGATGGGGAAGTTAAGGAGCGTTGTGGTACTGATGTGGATGTGATTGAAAGCATAAGGAAAAACTCTTGAGATGGTTTGGTCATGCGGAGAGGATGAAAAATGAGAGACTGACTAGAAGGGTATATGAAGGTGGTGTGGAGGGGGAGACCAAGGGTGAGATGGAGGGAACGGTTGGAGGGATATACGAGTGAGGAGGATGTGAATCAGAGGGAGGGATACCAAGTCAGGACAGAGGGATATGGAGACAATTTGTTTGTGGCCACGTCTTGCGGGATTAAGACGTCTGGCTAGATATAGGTATATAATACAGGATAGACAATATTAACCTTCCACATACAGCAACAAACTGGTAAAGAAGAGGTAGCAGTCCACGTTCTAAGACAACGAATGGATTAACGTTGCAAACAGAGACGTAACACAGCCTCTAAATCAACAAGAAAGTCAGCGTTCCATTTTCTAAGACTGGAAAGGAAGAGATAATCGTGAGCCTCCTAAGCCAACACGCCGTAAGTCCTGTGGGGTGGGAGAGTCAGCTGTGAGAGTGAGTGAGAGTGAGAGTAGAAGCAAGTCAGTAGAGCTTAGGCTGTGGTGGGGTGAGGGTGTGCGTCTCGAAGCTCCCGTGGGTCGCTTTGTTTTGGTCACGTGTGCTAAGTTTCGTCACTCTTTCTCATGGTGGCCAAAACCACCCTAAGGATTACCTGCTTAACCTTGGATACCTGAGCTTCTACAAGATGTTCAGGACTTAGACTGAAGGTAAGAAGGAGTAGGAAGATTGGTCAGGTTAAGTGTGTTGTTGTTTTGTTGAGTCGAGGGTTATGTGTTGTAAGGCTTCGATCGGTTGCCGTTTCGTTCCTCGTTCCTGTTGGGAAAATTATTGGACTAGGTTAGGAACGCTGTTTGGTAGAAGCGTGTGCGTTTGGGTGTTCGGTTTTGTGTGTGTGTGTGTGTGTGTGTGTGTGTGTGTGTGTGTGTGTGTTATTCGTGTGTTTGAGTGTAATTTCGAACAAATGAATATTAAGTTAGGGACGTGGTTTTGGTAAAGGTGCGTGTGGTTGTGTGTCCGGTTTTGCGTGTTAGTGTGCTATGTCCTGTGTTTGGATATTGGTTCTTGTGTACGAGCTATTCCTGTGTGTGTGTGTGTGTGTTTGTGTGTGTGTGTGAGAGAGAGAGAGAGAGAGAGAGAGAGAGAGAGAGATTACGCTTAAAAATAGATGTTTGTGTGCTAAATTTTGCGTTAGTATTGTCTTAGTCCTTGTATGTATTTCTCCTTAAAAGCGAAATCATCTTTATTTCATCTTTCTCTTTTCTACAGGACGACTTTAATCACCGCACTAGAACAACCTAAGTAGTAAAGGAATTACTAGCAGGCATTATCTAACTCCTGCTATATCTAACCTTTAGTCACGTGTTAAAGCCTCTAGTAAGCTAAATATAGAAGATAGCAACAATATTCCTGCTACATAGGATAGGTTTGTGTGTGTGTGTGTGTGTGTGTGTGTGTGTGTGTGTGTGTGTGTGTGTGTGTGTGTGTGTGTGTGTGTGTGTTAATCTAACTAGAAAAAGTATTGAATGTCGAGGGACCTGTTTTAGGGTAAGTTCTGGGGCGTTATGTGTAGTTGTGTGTGTGTGTGTGTGTGTGTGTGTGTGTGTGTGTGTGTGTGTGTGTGTGTGTGTGTGAGAGAGAGAGAGAGAGAGAGAGAAAGAGAAATGAATATTCTTTTGCCCTTGTGCGTGTGTGTGTGTGTGTGTGTGTGTGTGTGTGTGTGTGTGTGTGTGTGTGGCAGGTGTTTGTTGTACGTGTGTTGTTCTGTGTTGCTAATGACATATAATCCAGCCCTACATAGCCTGTTACCATCCCGATGTTATTAATGCAGTGTTACGTGTACTGTACGTTTGTGTGTGTGTGTGTGTATGTGTGTGTGTGTGTGTGTGTGTGTGTGTGTGTGTGTGTGTGTGTGTGTGGGGTAGGTGTTTGTTATACGTGTGTTGCTAATGACGATATATAACCCAGCCCTATATAGCCTGGTGCCATCCCAATGTTATGAATGCAGTGTTTAATGTACGGTACGTGTGTGTGTGTGTGTGTGTGTGTGTGTGTGTGATGAATGCAGTGTTACGTCGTCGCTGCGTTGCTTGCTGACCGTGTTTCGTGCTCCGTGTTATGCTTGTGTTGCAGGTGGGAATTAGGAAGACCTGCGTTGATTGCTGAGTGTTGTGTAGTTTGTGCTGAACAGGTCCAGGATTCAGAAACAACCTTTTAAGCAATTCTCTGTCGTAACTGCGATATAGGGTCGTCATCTGGTGCTGACTTAGGACGCCTTCGCGTGGTGGCACCGATATAGCTGGCCGGTGGAGCTGCCTGGTTATACAAACGCCCCTCACCTCCCACCCTATCCTCGTACAGGAGTATGGTGGACTGCTGGACTAGGGCATCTTCAGCCTTAAGTCCACTGGGTTCACGTCTAGATGAATCTGGGATAACAACAACAACAGGAGGCTTCTTAACACCTTTTCCTCTGCGATATTTTCTGCACAATACACCTCAATATCCTTATGTATATTATCAATGCAGACTATATCCATACTATAAATGCACACATAACATGAAAAACATCCAAGGTCAGATACGCAGAATAAATTGCTCTGAAAAAAATGTTAGGGAGACTCCTTTCCCACCTATAGTATTCACAGGATGGACAAGGAGGACCAAACTGAGTACTTAACCTGACAGATGAAACAATGCAACAACTAAAAGAAAAACATCCAACTGCATGACAAGCAAATGCTCAGTCAAAGCTTCACGGCAACTACACTCCTCCCAATCCCATCATATACGACAGGACAGCTGGAGATATGGTGTGGCGGAAGGCAATGCACACACAGGGAGGGGCCTGGGCCGTCAGGCCTGGATGCAAGATCTTGGTGAGTAATCCTCAGTAACATCAAGTTTGGGGAATTCGATCCCATGGCAGCATGTCATCGTGAACTTTCTCGAAGCTGCACACAAAAGGAATGAACAAGAAAAAAATAGAAATTATCAAGAAAGGATCCAACATGTGGACCACGGTCGATTCACTCCCCTTGTGTTCACAACATCAGGTGGGATGGGTCCAGAGGCAGTGAGATTCTACTCGAGACTGGCAGAGGTTCTTTCTGAGAAGAAACGTCAACTGCAGAGTTCTGTTATGGCCTGGATGAGATGTGGACTGTCATTCTCCCTCGTGAGGTCTGCTCTGCTATGTCTCAGGGACACAAGATCATCAGGGCTGTCTCTCTGGAGGGTATGGATTACGAAGCTACTGTAGTCGAGAGTCGCATAGACCAGCGACTTCAATAGTTTAACCCCTTAACCGCGGGGCATCACTTTCGTGACGCTCGGCCACAATGGATCATACCGCGGGGTGTCACTTTTGTGATTCTGTGTTATTTTGAATTATCCCGGGCTCTCAAGTGGTGGCTTGTATCATCTATCAGTACTGCCAATGTCCAACACTAGTCAGCACTCCAAATCTCATCTGTACTCCCATCCATTGTTGACATTTTAGCGATTTAACCCCCTTCGTGACTCCCCTCCCTACCTGCCCTCCATTACCCTCTCCTCTCACCTCCCACGCCGTGCTGCACTACGGAAATTTCCCCCTGATTTTTCCACAGATTTCATCCATTGAAAGAAGCCCTATGCCCTATATTTATACCAAATAATATATACCAAAAAAAAAAACAGGTAAGTGATAGTGTTATACTCCAGAAATTGGCTAATTATCACCTGACAAAACCTCACGTGCATTCATTCGCTACATTACCACGGTAAATTCCCCTTTGAGTTATGCCTTGTAATCGATGTCTGTAATAAAAATATATATCAGAAAGGAAGGGAGAATCCTAACTGACATTTGCATTCACCTGGAACTACCTATTTCTTTATTTATTGCCGAGATTTTCTACCTATAAAAAATTAGCCTGTAAGTTAGCAGCAGTCAGCCTAAAGTGTCATTGTCAACCCTTCCCTTCTCAGATAAGCCGCGGCATTTAGTTCCTTGTCCTCCACTGTAGAGAAAACATGTCGCACTCGCGCCCCGTCATTCCTGCCGCTTCTGCGCCCATTGCAAAGGGCCCCGTGACCTCTACTCCAAAGAAAAGTGTTGAGGCAAGCAGGAAAGGCCTCAGTGACTCTGCAGTGGCACGAGAACTTGCAGAATTGTCCATGATAATGATGGACAGTGACTATGACGATTCGGGTGAATCGTGTGATGAGCCGGGTGAGGTTATCGCCCCAGAAACAGCGACAACAAGTGCTTCAACAAGTGAATCAGTGTCTAGCTCCAAGGGAAAGGAGCCTTTAGTGCAGGAAGGACAAGAATTTGGGAAGGGAGTGAAAAGGCAGTGTGTTAGCCCCAGAACAATGCCCCCACGTGACCCAGCCCGCCATGAGTCACGAGTGCATTCACCTCCCCGTTCCCCAAGCCCCGCTTTACTCATCCCGCCATCATCATCGGCTAAGTTATCTCCGGAGTCTTCGTCGTTGGAGTCACCACCAGCATCAACAGTGAAGGCAGGCTGTAGAGGTAGAGGTAGATCTAAGAGAGTGAAAAGTAGTGTAGCTAGTAGGGTAAGGGCTGCTAGTGCTGTACGGCAACCTAGGGTCAGTGAGAGTGACCTTGACAGAGATAAGCCTCCCTCACAGCCAACCTCCACCACCACCACCACCACCCGCCCTCCACCGCCACGACAGGGAATCCTGGACGCCTTCGCGTGGACGGAAGGGTCAGATTTTGTCCCCGAAAATCTTGTTTTCGATGAGAGCTCCTCAGGAGTTCAGCCTGCCTTCACTATGGACGAAAATGCTGAGTGTGTCGACTACCTTTTGGCCTTCCTAGATGACGAAGTCATGCAGCACATATGTGATGAGACCAACAGGTACGAATCACAACGTGCTGCTAGTGGTACAGATGCAGTCAAGATGCAACAGTGGTCCATGCTGGGAGTGCAGGAGCTGTATGTGTTCTTTGCCCTCATGCTTCTTATGCCACACTCCAAGAAGCATGAGTTGGAAGAATACTGGTCCATGGACCCCTTGCTACCCTCACCCACCTTCAATAAGTACATGGCCAGAGATCGCTTCCGGAACATCATGGGAAACCTGCACTTTGCCGACAATGATGTACCTTCCCAAACCGACCCACTCTGGAAGATCCGGGAGATTCTGAGCAGAATGAAGGATAAGTTCATATCATTCTTCCACCCATTTCAGAAGGTTGTCATTGATGAATCCTTGGTTTTGTTCAGAGGACGTCTTTGGTTTGTTCAGTACATTCCAAGCAAACGCCATCGCTTTGGAATTAAGTTCTTTGCACTGTGCGACTGTAAGATGGGGTACATCCTTGACTTCATCATATATTCAGCCAGCACTGTCGATCTCGATAAAACTCACCCCCTTGGCTTCTCAGGCTGTGTAGTGAAAGTGCTCCTAGAAAAGTATTTTGGTGGGAATCATGTGCTGTATACAGACAACTACTATACAGCACCGAAACTTGCCAAATACCTTTCTGAGCACGACATTGGCTCCTGCGGAACTGTAAAAAGTAATCGTGCCAACTTCCCCAAATTCCCAGAGGCGGGAACCTCGCAGCGAGGAGACGTGCACCTACGCAAGTGTGAGAAGATGCTGGCAATACGGTGGCATGACAAGAGAGTCGTGCACATGCTCACCACCGTACGTAAGGGGGAGATGAGAGACAATGGGAAGGTCGACCGTAGGACAGGCGAACCTGTGATGAAACCTGATGCTGTGTTGGACTATAATATCAACATGCGGCTGGTGGACAAGTCCGACATGATGATTGGTGAGATCGACTGCCTCAGGAAGAATACTAGGTGGTACAGGAAAGTTTTTCTGCATCTCATAGATATGACGATGCTGAACGCCTTCATCCTGTACAAGATGAAGGTAAAGCCACCCAAGTCCTTCTCCCTGAGGTTGTTCGCCAGGACTTGTGTCCAGCAGCTGCTGGAAAGATTTGGTAGAGTGCAAGCAGCAACTCCAAGGCGCCATCCAGTTACACTTCCCGACCGACTTGACCAGAGGGCGTATATGGATCGGCACAGACTTGAGCTAATGCCTGCCACAGGGAAAGGGAAGGCTGCGATTCGCAGGTGTCAGGTATGTGCGCATACCACACGCCGCACACCTGAGCATAAACGCACCTCTTGGCAGTGCGCTGAGTGCCAGGTTCCCCTCTGTGTTACCTGCTTCTTCGATTATCACAGCCAGAAGCAGTTCTAACAGTGCAAGTGTGGAAGCAGAATTATTTGGAAATAATGTGTAAATAATGTGTAAATAGCAGGTGAAAGCAATGGATGTTCAGTTCATATGATTGAACAGTGTATTATAGTTTTATCTTACTGAAAGTGACAGTGAATAACATAGTGTAAGTAAAATAGCAGGGTAAATATTGAAAATAGAATAGAAAATGTAAATAGTAATGTAAGTAATTAGTAATATAAGAATATGAGTACAAATAATTTATGTTATAACAGTGAGAGTGAATCCGTGGCTCTCTACGTATTTTACTGACTGAAAAATTGAATGACTTCAGTGACAATAAACTAATACGACTGAAGGAAACTTATGGAGAAAGACTCCAGATATATATAAGTGTGATATAGTAATAGAAATATAAAGTGTGAGGGGTTTTATGAATAATAAATGACAGAGTGCCTAGAGCGAACTAGCGCAAGTGCGACGATCAGATGCGCTCGTACCGGTAATTTCCATTGCTTTCGCAGTGTTTTTTTTTTCAGTATGGATCCCAAACTACTTGAAAATTGTAGAATAGTGTTTATAGTGTTTGTATCTGGCTGTGGTAATCATATTACGGGTTGTCGGGAAGTGTAAAGTGGAAACTTAGTTACCCTACTTCAGAGGTCCCCACAAGTCCTACAGTAACCGACGAAGGCTCAACAACCATTCCAGGAGAAAGCTGAAGGTATGTGCCATAAGCATATGTAATTTTATTATTCTAGGACTAATAACTGATTTTTGGCAAATATTTTTTGAGAGTCTGTCGGAGCCCAAATAACCCCGCGGGACACGCAAGTCATTGGTAAACAAGCCTGCGGTGTAGGGGTTAATGCCTTTATTTACACTGTAATATCTATCTATCTATCTATCTATTGCCAGACGCCTCAATCCCGTTTGGAGTGGCCACAAACAAATCGCCTCCAAGTCGCCCTGTCCCCCGCCATTTCACTCCCCTGCTCCCAACTCACACCCCCCTCTCTCATATACCTCTCCACCCCATCCCTCCATCTCATCCTCGGCCTCCCCCTCCCTCTTTCCCCCTCCACCTCACTCACATACACTCTCTTCGTCAGTCTTTCACCCTCCATCCTCTCCACATGGCCAAACCACCTCAGTGTGTTCCTCATAACGCTTCCTATCACATCCACATCAACACCACAACGCTCCTTTATATCCTCATTCGTCAGCCTGTCTCTCCATGTGACTCCACAGGCTCCTCTTAAATAACTCATTTCCACTGCTCTCACTCTTGACTTGTGTCCTTCCAACAACGTCCAAGCTTCACTTCCGTACGTTAGAGTTGGTATCACAATACTGTCATGTAGTAACTTTTTCACTTCCATGCTCACTTCCCTGTTTCTTATCCCTGCTTTCAAAGAACCAGCAACCTTTCTTCCCTGCTGTACCCTTTCAAGCACTTCACCCTCCAAACCTCCATCCTTACTCATCACACTACCCAAGTACTTAAACTTACTCACATTTTCCAATTCCTCACCATCCAACCTCGCTGTACATTCACTAACTTCATCTCTCTCAAAGACCATCACTTTACTCTTCCCTACATTCACCTTTTGATTCCGTTTCTTACACACTCTCTCAAACTCATCCACCAAGCCTTGCAGCTCCCCTTCGTCTTCACTCAACAACACGGTATCATCTGCAAACAACAGTACAGGGAGTTTCCAAACACTATCCTCTCTCACCAGGGCCACCCCAACATCCACTACCCTACCTTGTACCTCTTTTATTACCCCATCCATGTACAGATTGAACAACCATGGAGACATGACACATCCCTGTTTCAACCCAACTTTCAAAGAGAAAAATTCACTTAGTTCACCATCCACATGCACTGCAGCCTTCGCACCATCGTACATACTCTTCACAGCATTCAACAACTTCCCATCTATTCCATATATTCTTAATACTTTCCACAATCCTAGTCTATCCACCCTGTCATATGCTTTCTCCAAATCCATGAAAGCCGCATACAACTTCTTTCCCTTCTCTAGAAACTTTTCCACTAAAGATCTGAAAATGAATATCTGATCTACACAACCTCTTCCCTTCCTAAAGCCTCCCTGTTCTTCTCCAACTAATTTTTCTGTTCTTTCTCTAACTCTGTCAATAAGTATCCTACTATATACTTTTCCTATTATACTAAGAAGACAAATGCCCCTATGATTACCACACACTTCTTTTTCCCCTTTTCCTTTGTACAAGGGAATAATTATACCTAACTTCCAATCCTCCGGGACTCTACCTTCCTCCCAGGCCAATCTGCACATCTTCCACATCCATTCTACTACTATCTCTCCCCCATGCTTCAGCATTTCACCACACACTCCATCAATTCCTGGGGCTTTCCCTGATTTAACTTTCTTCATTGCTTCCACAACTTCTATCCTACTGATTTCTTCCTGTCTTCTCACCTCCCTCCTTCTTCCAGCCATTCCCCAGCCACTTATCTCGCATTACTTCCATCCTCCACGTTCAACAATTCCTTAAAGTGTTCTCTCCATCTGCTCACTTTTTCTCCCTTCTCCACTAGTAATCTACCATTTTTATCTTTCACTCCCCTGGTAACTCCACTTCCACCCTGTCTTACTCTTTTCACCTCTTTCCAGAACATTTTCTTACAGTCCCTCCACTTTACACTCAAATTCCTTCCAAATTCCTCATCCACTCTCTTCTTACCCTCTCTTACTAATCTTTTCACCTCTCTCTTTCTTTCTACATATAACCCTCTCTTCCGCCTCTCAACTTCTTCCACGCCCCTATTTCTCATCCATTCATTGTATGCTTTCTTCTTTTGTGCCACAGCCCGTTTCAGCTCTTCAGTCCACCACGCTGTTCCTTGCACCCCTCTCCGTCTTCTCTTCCTTCCACACACCCCATCACATGCTGCACATATTTCTTCTGTAAATATTCTACACACACCTTCCACGTCCCCCATCTGCTCCAAATCATATTTGCCCAATCGTTCCTCCACTTCTCTCTTATACTCTGCCTTTTTCTCATCCTCTTGTAACCTTTCCACTCTCCTTGCAACTACTCCTTCCTCTCGTCTTTCCCTTCTTCTATTCCTCCATCTTACTTGAACTTTAACTCTGGCCACCACCAAGTAGTGGTCAGAAAGTCCACTCCCCCAACCTCTATAAACTCTTGCATCCTATATACATCTTCGCATCCTTTCATCCACACACACATAATCAATCATTGCCTTCCTTTCACTCAATTCACCACCCACCCTTCTCATCACTCGCCATGTATACCTGTGGATCATTTTATGCCTGAAGAGGGTATTGGCTATCACCAACCCCCTCCCAGCACAAATGTCCACTAACGCACTCCCATTCTCATCTATCTCAGCAGGCACACCCCACTCACCAACTATTCCATCCACCTTCACATTCCGAACTTTACCATTCATATCACCAATCAAAAACACTCTATCATTCCTTCCAAACTTTTCCATGCACCCTTCTACATTTGTCCAGAACTCTTCTCTCACTCTTCTAGCACGATCTTGCGTTGGCGCATACACACACACAATCGCCCACATTTGTATTCCAACTTTCAACTTTACCCACACAATCCTTGATCCAACTGATCCATACTGTCTTATGCTCCTCTTCCATCTTTTACTCACAACTATACATACTCCTTCCTTTGCCCTCTCATTCTCACCTACTCCTGCACATATACCCCATCCATACTCCCATTCTCTCACACTTTCTCCTCTCCATTTTGTTTCAGTTATTCCACATACATCCACTTTCGCATCCTCAAGCACCTGGACAATCTCTCTCTTTCACCTCATCATTTGCTCCCCTTACATTCCACGTTCCAATTGCAATGTCCTTTGTCCGGTCCTTGGTCATCAACGTTTGGTCAGTCCTTGTCCGAGGCTTATTGTTTGTTTTTTTAGTTAGTTGTTTTCCGGGGAGGGGCACTAACCCTCCGCCAACCCTTTTAGTCGCCTTTTACGACAAGCAGGGATACTAGGGGAGTATTCTTGACAAACCCCCCTACCCCCAGGGGGTACTGTAATATCAATAAATATAAAATAATAAAAGTAATAGTAGATGGTTGGTAACCACAGTCGTTGGCGTGCTTGGGGCCAACGGATTGTAATATGAGGGTTAGTGTTAACCTTCACATTACAACTCCAAATGGTGAACTGTATTAGGAAGGTTGGTTTTGATCTTCACAATATAGTTCCCGAATGGATGGAGGTGGTATTTATAACGAAAAAAAAAAAATAGTAGTAGTGGCAGTGGTTGTAGTTGTAGTAGTTGTAGTAGTAGTGGTGGTGGTAATAGTAGTAGTGGTGGTGGTGGTGATGGTGGTGGTGGTAGTAGCAGTAGTAGTTGCAGTGACAGTAGTTTTTGTTGTTGTTACTGATGCTTATGATAGTAATAATAATAATAATAATAATAATAATAATATAATAGTAATAAAAAATAATAATCATATAATAGTAATAAAAAAATAATAATAACTAGAATGGCACTCAGTAGAGCGCATACCTCCGCCGATGCCCCATCTGGCAGGGTTAAAGAAATTGAAAAAAAAAAAAAATCATGGATCTGCACCGTTATCCGGATTCGCACCAAAATTTGATGGTCTATTCTGGGCTAAGGCACATTCTTCTACCAAGTTTGCTGTAAATCTGTCCTGTAGCTTTTGTGTAAGCTTGCTCACAAACCATCCAACCAACCAACAAACAAACGGACAGGGGTGAAAACATAACCTCCTTGGTGGAGGTAATAATAATAATAATAATAAAAATAATAATAATAAAATGGCCACAGACGTGAACCATGTGGACTGCGCTTTTAATTGCCTTTCTCCCCCATTGACCATCCTCCCTTCGTGGAATAAGGAGGTAAATAGGTGAGGGACGTTTGTACATCCAGGCAGTGGAACCACCCACTTATATCAGTGCCACCACGTGAAGGCGTCCCTCTCCACCACCCACACCCTACACTCCTTTTTTTTTTTTTAAATCGGGGTGAAGATGCACTTGATAGGTTGGCGATGATTGACTGAATGTAACATTCCTTCACAATCTCTTTACTCGTTTGCAATATTAATTTATAACATTTATCTAAGGGGGAAATTTGGGTTAGTAAATGTTATTCGGGCATGTTGCATTCAGTCAATCATCACCAACCTGTCAAGTGCATCTTTGCCTCAATAAAAAAAAAAAAAGAATGTGTAGAGTTACCACGTGGGATTGACCGAAAAATGCTTGTGAATCAGAACACTAAATACTGAACATCGTAAATGCTGAACATCACATCTTGTATACTAAATGTAGATAGATAGATAGATAGACAGATAGATAGATTTAGAGACAAATATTGCAAAGACTGATGTATTGGCTACTTTGAAGATTATTTTTTTTACGTCTGCCTTTGCTGTGTTGTGATGTGTTAAGATGTTTCTGTGTTGTGTTAGATGTAATGCAGTGTGCTCTGTGCTGTGTGATGTGTGTGTGTGTGTTTTGTGTAGTGTAGCAAGTTAAACAGGTGCCGGGGTATGTGTTGTCCCTATAGTGCGTTTGTTCTAACCTGACATAGATCCCTAGTCCCTTTTAGCTCATTTGGTAGTCAGTTATAATCAGACTGGAGAGTCGATATGGCTGTACACTGTTCACTTTAACTCGGCATAATATTACCATCCCCCCTCTTGAATGCTTAAGTGTAAAGAGAGAAAAGAGAGAGAGAGTAATACTAGACGTCGCTGCTAGTCACGAAGAAGTGCTGTGGGAAGGAATTGGGCTTTTATGATGTCTTATTCTGCAAACGGACGATAATTTTAGCCAGATTAAAATGAATGAACTACAGAGGTTGAAATTTTTTTACATTTGTCGGTCATTTATGGAACGCCTGTGGATATTACGTATGGTTAGCCTGCATCCCATATTACATAATGCAGTCAGCAGCCATATAGGAAGGCCAGATACGTTCCATCATTGGCAAGTACTTCAAAAATCATTGTCAAAATTTTAGAGCCAGCAGCCCACTTTTTCGATTTCCCTAACGCCTTTTCTTAAGCGATTTACTTTGTTACACCTTACTGTCCATTTCTGTGTCAAGTCTAGAAACAAATAGCTAAGGAAGAGGTGTTAGGGAGCTTCCACGACTTGGGATGCAGGTTGTGGGAGTGGCTGAGTTCTGTCAGATGTAAACGAACAGACAGCAGTTTGTGTAGTAGTGGTGGTGGTGGATGGATTGCGGTGTGTTGCGAGATATATGTGGTATTGCTAACTATGCAAGGTGTATTGCGAACTGTGTAAGGTGTGTTGCTGATTGAATAAGGTGTGTTGCGAACCGTATAATACTGTAAGGTGTTTTGAACAGTGTGTGTTACGAACTGTATATGGCGTGTTGCGAACTGTATAAAGTGTGTTGCGAACCGTGTTAGTTGTATTGTGAACTTAATAAGGTGTGTTGCGAACTGTATAAGGTTGTTGCGAACTGTATAAGGTGTATTGCGAACTTATTAAGGAGTGTTGCCAAGTGTATAAAGTTTATAAGGTGTGTTGCGAACCGTATGGTGTGTTGTGAATGCTATATGGTGTGTTGCGTACTGTATAAAGTGTGTTGCAAACTGTATAATGTGTAATGCGAACTTTATAAGGTGTACTGGAAACTGTACATTAGGTTCTTTGCGTATTGTTTATAAGGCTTATCGCAAACTGTACAAGGTGTATTGCGAAATACTAAACAGTTTACGAAGTATGTAAAATGTGTTGTGAGGTGTGTTGCAAAGTGTATAATATGAACTATAAACTATATAATAACTGTTTGTTGCAAATTGTATGCAGTGTATTGCTAGCCATATATATCTGTTGCAAACTAATTCTGATCAGGCCTGTTGCAAGCTGGACAGGGTGTGTGTGTGTGTTAAAGGGGAACGTCGTGTAGTAAAGAAGTTAATGATTGCTATACTTAGCCTCCTCAGCTCAATACAGGAGTTTTGTAGCAGCAGCGACACAATGTTAAGCTGGGTACACACACGCGAACAGAACACCGTATCGTAACAAGGCCGTGTTGCGCGACGAAGATACTGGTAACAAGGTGTGGAAATGATGAGTCCGTAACCGTACCTCGTCGCGTCGCGAACTTTCATGCGTCCCACCTCTATCAGTCAGAGTCAGTCCGTGTTTGGAGGTTGTACTGACAATGGCAAGTTTACCTGTCGCAGCTGCCGCGTATATTTATATACATTATCATACAGTGAAGAGGAGAAAGGAAAGAAAATGGTGGCAGTCACAGTGGTACATTACCGGTACTTTAAAAACCTGTGTTATATATTTTTATGTTTAGGGACCAGCCTCATACTGATTACTGAGCAGACTCGGTGTAACGGCTCTACCCAGTTGATAGGTGTCGGACACACGTCCCGTCCACACATTGCGTAACCTCACCCTATAACATCCTTTGATGCGACGCGCAAAAACCGACAATTGGTGGATCGGGAGAGAACCCCAACGCGTAACATATATGTTCGCTCGGGTGTTACCAGTGATGTTACGAGGTCCCGTCCACACAGGCGTTTTTGTTACGCGACGGGGTTACGTTACGATGTTCTGTTCGCGTGTGTGTACCCGGCTTAATATTAATAAGGTATCGTGCTGAAGTAGTGAGAAGAATACAGGTTTATAATTTCATGAATATTTAGATCCCATACCGTGATCATTGTTATTATCATCATATTATCATCATTAATATCGCTGTTTTCGATATCATCACCATCACCACCACCATCATTATTATTATCTTCACAGCACATCACATCCACCACCACCACCACCACCACCACCATCATCATCATCATCATCATCATCATAACTACAGCCATCTAAAAAAATATAATTAAGGGTGTTCTTTTTCTTTCTCAAATCACCAAAGAAACACTAGTATTGCAAAGCTCTCAATCATCATATAGACTTGAAATTGCAATCCTCTAATCAACACAGAAAAATAAGTGTGTTGATTGCAGAGAGAGGGGAAGCGTGACCCATTTAAATGGCATCCTGTTAATACCTCTTTATATAGAGTTTTAGGACAAGTATCTTTATCTTTGTTAATGTGGTGTAGGACGTGGGAATGTGGTGTGGTGGAACAGAGTGTGGTGTGGTGGTGTGGCAGTGTGTGTGTGTGTGTTCTTACCTAATTGTATCTTTACAGGAATGAGTCAAGCTCGTACTGTCCCGTGTCTTAAACCATATTTATCGTACATACCCTTAAATTTGTGAATTGTTTTGGCACACACTATTTCATTCGGTAGTGCATTCCATTGATCAATTGCTCTGTTTGGGAAACTGAATTTCCTTACGTCTTTATCACCTCTCTTCTTATGCAGTTTTTTGGAGTGTCCTCTTGCTGATGCTTCTCCATATGTTAAGTAATCATTTGTATCTATTTTCTCCTTTCCTGATATGCATTTATATAGCATTATCATGTCACCTCTTTTCCTTCTGTCATGTAGTGTTGGTAGATTCAGTTTATTTAGTCTTTCTTCGTAGCTTAGGTCCCTTAAGCTTGGTATCCATCTTGTAGCGGCCTTTTGAACTTTTTCAATCTTGTCTATGTGCTTTTTGAGATGAGGACTCCAGACTACTGATGCATACTCCAGGGTTGGTCTAATGAATGATGTTATTATCCTTCTTAGCATGTCTTCATTTATGTATGTGAATGCTATTCTCATATTTGCAAGCAGTGTATACATGTTCCGTACCTTCTCGCTGATGTGGTCAGCCGGAGATAGTCTGTTATTGATAATCACACCTAGGTCTTTCTCTCTTTCTGATGTGTATAGGGTTTTATTTCCTAACTTATAATCCCAATCAGGTCTTTTTCCACTTTTACCAAACTTGATTACATGACACTTGTCCACATTGAATTCCATTTGCCATGTACTACTCCATTCATGAAGTTTATTTAATTCTTGTAGCTCTTTACAAGAGTCTGTGTTAGTAATTCTCCTTTGTATTTTTGCATCATATGCAAACATATTCAGATAGCTCTCATTTCCAGTGTTACTGTTTATATCATTTATATACACTAAAAACATGATTGGTGCCAGCACTGAACCCTGTGGTACTCCACTAGTCACTTCTTTCCATGATGGGTAGTTTCTTCTTAGTACTGTCCTCATTTCTCTTTTTATGAGAAAGTCTTGCATCCAACAAAACAGTTTGCCTCGAATTCCTCCTTGATGGTACAGTTTCCATAAAAGTCTTTGGTGTGGTACTGTGTCAAAAGCTTTCTTGAAATCTAAATAGATACTGTCCACCCATCCTTCCCTTTCCTGTATTGTGTTTGTTACTCTGTCATAGTAGCTCAACAGATTAGTAACACATGATTTTCCTTTTCTGAAACCAAACTGTCTTTCTGTTATCATACTGTGTTCTTCTAGATGATTTATCCAAGCTTTTCTTATAAGTTTTTCTAAGACCTTGCTTACAACACTGGTCAGTGATACTGGTCGGTAGTTGAGTGGATTTTGTCTATTTCCTTTCTTGAATAAGGGGACAATATTTGCTTTTTTCCAAATATCAGGTAGTTTACCTTGACTCAAGGATTTCTTGAAAATTAAAAATAATGGTTTACATAACTCCTTTGCACATTCTCGTAATACCCAACATGAAATTTCATCAGGACCACTTGCTTTTCCTCTGTCTAATCTACTTAACTCCTCCTGTATTACTTTTTCTGCTATTTGTATATCTGGTAGTATGTGTGGACATGCGTGTTCCACATAGTCCCTCTCAAAATTTTTTTCTTCTGTAAAAACTAATTGGAAATTCTTATTTAGTGCTTCACAAATATCTTTCTCTTGTGTATAAGTGATTCCCTCGTCCGTAATGGATTGTATTATATCTTTTACTTTAGTTTTGCTTCTGATATAGCTGTAAAACAGCTTTGGTTGATCACTACTTTTATTTATTATATCCTCCTCAAACTGTTTTTGGGCTTCCCTCCTTATTCTTGTATAGTCGTTTCTTGCCTGTTTGTAATTATTATACGCCCTTTCACTATTGTGTCTTCTGTATCTATTCCACAACAAATCTCTTCTTTCTTTTGATTTTTTACATTCTGTATTGAACCATTTCTGTATTTTCTTATCTGCTTCTTTGTGCTGTGGGATGTACTTCTGGACTCCTATTTCATAAAATTCACAAAAATTTTTATATACAGCATTTAAATCTTGTCCTCTAAGCTCATTTTCCCAATCAACTTCTAAGAAATACTTCTTTAGGTCTTGATAATTTCCCTTTTTATAGTTTAGGCTCTTTTTGTAACTATCATTGCTGTTTACTATGTCATATGCTATCCTGAAGTTATAATTTAGTACTGCATGATCGCTTTTGCCGAGTGGAGGGTGATATATTAAACTGTCAATATCATTTTCTTGCCTTGTAAATATTAGATCTAGCACTGAAGGTACATCAAGTCCTCTTTTTCTGGTGGTTTCCCTCACATGTTGCGTTAAGAAAAACTGTGTGTGTGTGTGTGTGTGTGTGTGTGTGTGTGTGATGTGGTGTGACAGTGTGTTTGGTGTGACTGAGTTGTCGAAGTTTGTGTGATGTGTGTCACGAATTCACGTGAGCGTATTTATAAATTTGTGACATTGTACTTCAGTGAGAAAACCACGATTTCTAGTGGAATTCCCACTGCGCATCACTCAGTTCAACCGTCCTCGTATTCACTTAATCGGAATGGTTTTCAGAACATTTTTCACTGTTTCACAAGTGATCATTCTTATGTACGACATTTAGTGCCTTCACTGAGTGATTTATTGTGAGCGTATATCATTCACTTTCTCTCTGTTGACCGTTGAAGCTAGGCCACACCCTACTTCTAGCAAACACGGCCAGCCCCTGCCTCTTTCATAGTTTGAATTCAGTCAGCTCTGAGTCGTCGCGAGAATAGGACCGTTGGTGCCCAGCATGAAGAGCATCTTCGTTGTACAGCGAGTTCCTGAATCCCCACCTAGATGGTGAATTGGCGAAGCGGGCTTAGCGAATTGCAGCATCTGATGTCCTGCACAGGCTCCCAGTTCTTTTCACTCAGCTCCCTCCCACTGACCAGTATTTCTTTTCGTTTTTCTAGGCTTAAGTGTGTTAGCTTTTGAATAAGCGAGTGAGTGTATTCTGCTTGTTATTTTGCATTCATTTTTGAGACTCATGTAACGTAAATTTATTTCATTGTAATCAATAAATTTACAGTTCTTTTCTTTGAGCTTAATGTAGTTAAAGTCATGTTTTATTTCTCCACATTAAGCTTATTTTCGTTGCCGCTCCTAGTCTGCACAAACGGTTTACATTATTCATAACTGGTACTTAGGCCAGTTCTTTTGTATCGAACTTAAATCCATTGTGCCAGCCAGGAGTTAATGCACTGACAAGAACCTGTTTATCATTATTAGCATTATTTATTGAATTTCAGGGGTGGAGTCACTTTCTCAAGAGGCTAGCAGAACTAACAAGCAGCATGCGTGAGAAATTAGTCTCTGCTGTGTACTGTTGAGAAAGTTTATAAATTCTCGTCCATAGAGGATCGGTGAAGTAAGCCGGCATAAAGTAAAACTTACTGCTTGATTTCCACAAGTCAGTTCCTTGTCTCTGTCTTCAAGCATCATCAAGCATTATTCATTCAAAAATTCACATCCCCCCTATGACATCCGGCGACCTCGCCAGGATATTAACTCCTAGCTCTAAAGTTATTAACGAGATAATACTCACTCACTTATACTTAGGTATTTATTATTAAAGTCTATAGGCACTATCTTACTGGTTATTGAGTCATTTCTATTAATTTTACATAATAGTTTTCCCAGTCAGTTGTTTTTTTTTGTCTCTCTTTACCAGTTTAACTAGATAAAACTTGTCACCACCAACCTGTGCCTATATTCTTTACTCCTGATTATTGGCATTTCTCTGAAAAATAGCAGTCAGTACTCAGTCTTTAGCCCACTCAGCCTTAGTTGAGTTAGTATCATGACTACTAATATATATGTACAGGAAGCCAAAGATATGGGACTTAGCGACCCTGAACAAGTCAAGGAATACGTCCTCTCATGGTTTAGTTATGAGCAGCAATGTGAGAATGATGCTTGTGAAGAGCGTAGAATTCAACGTGATCATGAGCAAGAACAGCGCGAGGAATGTGAGAAAGAATGCGAACATGAGCAAAAACAACGCTAACACGAGTGAGAACAATGAGAGAGAGAGAGCATGAATACGAGCAAGAACAACGCGAATACGAGCGAGAACAATGAGAGAGAGAACGAAAACATGAACGTGCCGAGCGCAAGGCAAGTGAGAAACTTGAACTTGAGATGCTGAAGCTCAGGCGAGACTCCTTGGCTTCAGACACATTTGGTGCAGCTAACCTAAGCTCCACGAGCACTCTCCCTGCACATATTCTGGCGACCCCACACATCAAGCTTCCTCCTTACAAGGAAGGTGAGTGAATCGAGCCATTCATAGCTCATTTCGAAGACATGGCTCAGCTGTACAAGCTGGATGAGGCAGCTAAGCGGCTCCAGTTTCTTAGCTTGTTTGAAGGCCTTGCCCTCGATATTCTCCACAGAATTCATGGAGACAATCTCACGTATGAGATGATGAAGGCCGCACTCGTCAAATCGTACAGTCTCACAGTTGACGACGCCAAGACTCAGTTTTTGAGGGCGCATTTACAAGAAAAGGAGACTGCTGTTCAGTTTCTTGATCGGCTTACTGCTTACTTAGATGAGTGGATGGAGAAAGATGAAACTCCTTCCAAGCACGAGGGGATAATTGACCTTATGCTGCGGACGCAGCTAGAAAAGTTGTGGCCTACTGAACTTATGGCTCAGCTTAAGATCTGCCAGGTAAGAGATGCCAGCCAAATGGTGGAGAAGTCTGATGCATTCTTCACTGTGCACAGGTATCAAACTCGTAAGCAGCACGCCTGGAACAGGAAAGCTGACAAATCTGGGAAACCGTCTCAGACTGAACCCCAGCAACAAGGCCATTCTCAGAATAATGGCCAAGGTCCAAACAAACCGCAGAAGAAGGACTAGGGGCAAAATATGCAGCAACCTGTCTGGAAGAGGTACGACAAGTACCCTAACCAGCAGCAGTATCAGCCACGCAATCAAAGATTGGGACAAACCTTCTCAGAACCAGCCCCAGTGTATTGGGGGCAGGAGGTAAAC
Organism: Coenobita brevimanus; assembly: GCF_032717465.1. Lineage (NCBI taxonomy): Eukaryota > Metazoa > Arthropoda > Malacostraca > Decapoda > Coenobitidae > Coenobita > Coenobita brevimanus. The sequence continues at coordinate 37,635,266 of NC_137069.1, forward strand.
GCAGCCTTCATTTCTCAACAGCAGCATGGTGGTGTCGTCCCTAGCAATATGGGTACTTCCCCACAGTTCACTAGTCCCCCAGCGACAATGAGCCCTCCACCACAGGTGGTCAGTGCTCCATCTCCCCAGACATTGAGTATGACCCCTCAGGTATCTAATTCTCAGGGCACCATGTTTGCCACATCATTCATTCAGCAGCCTCATCAGTGGCTGGCTGCTTCCTCCACAGGCCCTCCCACAGGTAACAGTGCCTTCCTTGTTCAGCCAGGGTTTGTGGGAGGCGTTCCTGTAAAGGTCCTGAGAGACAATGGTTCCTCAGGTTGCTCTGTCAGGCAGAGTTTAGTTCAGCCTGAGGAGTACACAGGTCGACAGATCCAAGCTCAGTTTATTGACGGATCAGTGAGATTGTTCCCTGAGGCACGTATCCAGGTGGAATCTCCATTTTACACTGGTACGACAGTCACAGTTGTCATGCCAGAACCTTTGTTTGACTTTATCATAGGCAACATACAAGGTGCCAAGTATGGTTGCACCGTAGATGACACTACTCAGACTTCGGCTGCAGCAACACGAGCCATGGCTGAGGCTCCAAATTGTGTCACCCCAGTGACCATTGCATCGCCACAAGATCTGATTTGTAGCCAAGATATTATCCAAGAACAACACTCTGACCCAACACTTGCTGCCATGCAGAAGAAACAAAAGGGTAGAATGATTAAGTATTCATGGGGAGATCAAGTCCTTCATAAACAAAGACGGCTCTACTGTGAGTCAAGAACACCCCAGGGCGAGGTTTGACTGCAGTTTGTCGTTCCCGCGAAGTTTCGCCAAGCAGTGTTAGAATGAGGTCATTGTTCAGCCTCAGGAGGTCACCTGGGCAAATGGAAAACCCAGGGCCATATCCGTGCTGACGTTTTCTGGCCAGGGATGGAACAAGAAATAGATAGCTTTGTGCTTTCCTGCAACGTGTGTGAACATACCACCAATCAGGGACATGTCCTTCCTGCGCTGTTTGAATCCACACCCATAATCTCAGAGTCAGTTGAGAGACAAGGCAGTGGTAATTTGGGTGCAGACCTGATGTCTCTCCCGTTGGCCCCACAGGACATATTATGTCCAAGGCCTGTACATACATATGTACCGTAGGTTAAGGGAAAGTTCGAGAACCCCGTAGAGACAATCCGAGGCTGTGTCTGAATTACCTTGTGGAGTATCTTGAGCTGTGGGCCTCTCTGAGGATTCCTGGAGAATGCACATTATCCACGTGAGTGTTCACACCCATGTTGGGTGTTAAAATGTGACCTGCCCGAGTTTTTGTAGGGATTCTCAGCTTGCCAATGTTAATCGTAAGTGTAGAGTTAGGTTAACCAGTAAACTGCCCGTTCTCAGAGATTTGGGCAATCCGAGAACTGGCACATTTCCTGGTTAATAATGTAGGTTAACCAGTAAACTGCCCATTCTCAGAAATTTGGTTAATCCAAGGACTGGCACATTCCCTGGTTAATAATATAAGTTTAACCAGTAAACTACAGGGGTCCTCAGAGATTTGAGCAATCCAAGGACTATGTTTCCTGGTTAATAATGTATCCATTAACAAAATAATAGTGTACTTTTTGTAACATAAGTACTGACTGCTAGGCAGAGTGAGAGAAATTGTAATTTAATAAAAATTGTCACACTGACACTTTTGATGCTCCACTTTGATTGCTTTTGCAGGTGCAGCTGGCGGGTGTAGCATTGTCGTGCAGATCAGCTGATCGTTTCTGCCGCATGCTGCCGCCTCTTCTGCCTCATCGTCTTTATTTACTATTGATTTGTATTACATAATTTTACACGTAGGCACAGTTACACCTCAACTGTCACACCTACACCCTGTATTACATACATCACGCAACATAACAATTAGTTGTTAATATAAATGTAGTGAACTTTTCGCTCAGTTTGATCTGAGTACAGGATTTTTCACTGTCATCACAGAGTTTTTTCCTCAAGCTTGCTTCTATTAATGTAAATACGAGGTTTTTATGCTCATGGGTGACTGTGATTTTCTCCTGTAGCAGGGTAGTACACACACCACAGTGTGAATCTTGTGTGAAAGAGTTAGGATTTATATGTCTCTATATTGGAAATTTTTTTGAAGAAAAATTTGATTTTGATGGGTCGTAATGTCAAGAATTGGTGCGAGCGTATTTATAAATTCGTGACATGGTACTTCAGTGAGAAAACCACGAATTCTAGTGGAATTCCCACTGCGCATCACTCATTTCAACCGTCTTCGTATTCACTCGATCGGGATAGTTTTCAGAACATTTTTCACTGTTTCACAAGTGATCATTCTTATGCATGACATTAGTGCCTTCACTGAGTGATTTATTGTGAGCGTATATCGTTCACTTTCTCTCCGTTGACCGTTGAAGCTAGGCCACACCCTACTTCCAGCAAACACGGCCAGCCCCTGCCTCTTTCATAGTTTGAATTCAGTCAGCTCTGAGTCGTCACGAGAATAGGACCGTTGGTGCTCAGAGTGAAGAGCGTCTTCATTGTACAGCGAGTTCCTGAATCTCCACCTAGACGGTGAATTGGCGAAGCAAGCTTAGCGAATTGCAGCATCTGATGTCCTGCACAGGTGCCCAGTTCTTTTTGCTCAGCTCCCCTCCACTGACCAGTATTTCTTTTCATATTTCTAGGCTTAAGTGTGTTTTGCTTTTGAATGAGCGAGTGAATGTATTCTTCTTGTTATTTTGAATTCATTTTTGAGACTCATGTAATGTAAATTTATTTCATTGTAATCAATAAATTTACAGTTCTTTTGTTTGAGGTTAATGTAGTTGAAGTCGTGTTTTATTTCTCCTTATTAAGCTTATTTTAGTTGCTGCTCCTAGTTTGCACAAACGGTTTACATTATTCATAACTGGTACTTAGGCCAGTTCTTTTGTATCAAACTTAAATCCGGTGTGCCAGCTAGGAATTAATGCACCAACAAGAACATGTTTATCATTATTAGCATTAGTTATTGATTGTCAGGGGTGGAGTCACTTTCTCAAGAGGCTAACAGTACTAACAAATAGCACGCGTGAGAAATTAGTCTCTGCTGTGTACTGTTGAGAAAGTTTATAAATTCTCGTCCCTAGAGAATCGGCGAAGTAAGCCGCATAAAGTAAAACTTTTTGCTTGATTTCCACAAGTCAATTCCTTGTCTCTATCTTCAAGCAACATCAAGCATTATTCATTCATAAATTCACATCCCCCCGTGACAGTGTGGTGTATTGTGGCTGTGTGATGTGGTGGACTGTGGCAGTATGAGGTGTGGTAGTATGTGGCAGTGTTTGGTGGTGTGGTGTGGGAATGTGTGGTATGGTGTGTGTCACGGGGTTTTTAAAATAAATGCTAATATTATTTAATTGATAATAATATTCAATAATATTGAAGAGCAGGGACAATGATTGTCTTACTAAATCAAGCAACGATTACTTTACGCTGTCTTGCTTCGCACGATTCACTAAGAACGAGAATTTATAAACTTTCTCAACAGTACACAGCAGAGACTAATTACTCAATTGCTGTTACTGTTAGCCTCTGGAGAAAGTTACTTCACCCCTGACAATAAATAACTAATACTAATAATATCAGGTTCTTGCAGATGCTTAACTCGTAGGTGGCACAACGGATTTTAAGCTTAACACAAGACTGGCCAAAGTACCAGTTATGAATGGCAAAACGTTTATGCAAGCTAGGAGCTATATGGAAAATAAGCTTAATTGCGGAGAAATGAAACAAGAGTTTACATTACATTAAGCTCAAGAAAAAGAACTGTTAAACTTATTGATTACATAATAAATTTAACGTTACATTTCAAATCAAATTAATGAGAACGCACTCACTCACTCACTCACGAGCTAAATTCTTACGCCTAGGAAAACACCTTAACTAAACTCTTAAGACTAGGAAAACGAAAAGAAATACTGGTCAATGAATGCTGTGTATCACCCAAGGAGGGTGGGAGCTTGGAGAACTGTAGTCTGGTGGAGCTTGGGTTGACCTCTCACACTACTGGAGCACAGAACCTCTCTCCGTCAAAGCAAACACTGGACTGAATAGGTCGTGGGAAAGAAAAGCGGAGCACTAGGCCGCATTTTTCTGACGGTCGAGTGAGCGAAACGCGCCCAAAACAAATTGCTCAGTGGAAGCGCTAATGTCTCACACAAAGATGATCACGTATGACAATGAAAAATTGATTTGACAAAGCTTCCGTCCGAATGAGCGGTTACTGAACGATAAACTGGGATTCCACTTGAGTTCGCGGTTTCCCACAAAAGCCAATGTCACTAGCCGACTCGTGACATTACGCCCCATCAAAATCAAATCTTTTTTCCTTCAGAAAAAAGATTTCAATATCCATACATATAAATCCTAACTCAGTCACACAAGATTCACACTGTGGTGTGTGTGCTATCCTGCTACAGGAGAGAGTCGCAGTCGCCAGTGAGCGAAAAAACCTCGTATTTACGTTAATAGAAGCAAGCTTGAGGGAAAAAACTCCGTGACGACGGTGAAAATCCTGTACTCAGGTCAAACTGAGCGAAAAGTTGCTACATTTACACTGACAACTAATTGTTGTGTAGCGTGGTGTATGTAATACACGGTGTAGGTGTGACAGTTGTAGTGTAACTGTACCTACGTGTAACACAGTAAATAATAATATGGCAACGACGAAGGCAGAGGAGAAGAGGCGGCAGCGTGCGGCAGACGATCAGCTGGCCTGCACAGCAAAACTGCTACACCCATTGCTGAACCTGCAAAACCAATTAAGGTGGAGCATCAAAAGTGTCAATGAGACAAAATTCTTATTACGTTACAATTACTCTCTCTGCCTAGCAATCAGTACATGCTATGAAAAGTACGCTTTAGCTGAAAAATACAAGTGACAGCCTAAGCTTCGTACATTCGAGGTCGCCATTAATTATAGCACACGATTAGTGTCGGCAAGTTGAGAATCCTTGTGCAAACTCGGGTCTTCCATAGCCTCGAACTGCACACGGGTCCTCAACCTGTGCCTTAACCTACAGTACTTATATTAATATCGGGGAGCTGAGAATCCTTGTGCAAACTCGGGTCTTCCATAGCCTCGTGTCGCCTCTACAGAGTTCTCTCTCGAACTTCCCCCTTAACCTACAGTACTTATATTAGTATCGGGGAGCTGAGAATCCTTGTGCAAACTCGGGTCTTCCATAGCCTCGAGTCGCCTCTGCGGAGTTCTCTCTCGAACTTCCCCCTTAACCTACAGTACTTTATCGGGGAGCTGAGAATCCTTGTGCAAACTCGGGTCTTCCATAGCCTCGAGTCGCCTCTCAACTTCCCCCTTAACTTACGGTACATAATATGTATGTACAGGCCCTGGACATAATGTGTCCTGTGGGGCCAATGGGCAAGACGTCAGGTCTGCACCCACTTCACCACTACCCTGTCTCTCAACTGACTCGGAGATTACAGGTGTGGTTACTAACGACACAGGAAGGACATGTCCCTGATTAGTGGTGTTACTTTGACACACACTGCAGGAACGGACAAAACTATCTATGTCTCGTCCCATCCCTGGCCAGAAAAAGTCAGCTCGGATACGACCCTGGGTCTTCCTTTTGCCCATGTGACCTCCTGAGGCTGAACAATGACCCCATTGTAACACTGCTAGGCGGTACTTGGCGGGAACGACAAACTGCAGTCGAACCTCGCCCTCGGGTGTTCGTGACTCACGGTAGAGCTGTCCTTGTTTACGAAGGAACTTGGCTCGACCTCCCCGTGAATACTTAATCACTCGACCCTTTTGTTTGTTCCGCACGGCAGCAAGTGTCGGGTCAGAATGTTGTTCTTGTACAACAAGTTTACTACATATCAGATCTTGCGGCGATTCATTGATCACTGGGGTGACAGTCTGGAGCCTCAGCCATGGCTCGTGTTACCGCAGCAGCCGAAGTCTGAGTAGCGTCATGTTCGGTCCAACTATCCTTGACACCATAAATGTTTCCTATTATGAGGTCAAATAAAGGTTCTGGCATGACAACTGCAAGTGTCGTACCAGTATAAAATGGAGATGCCACCTGGATACATGCCTCAGGGAACAATCTCGCTGATCCATCAGTAAGGTTTGCATGGATCTGTCGACCTGTGTACTGCTCAGGCTGAACTAAACTCTGCTTGACAGAGCAAGCTGAGGAACAATTATCTCTCAGGACCTTCACAGGGATGCCTCCCACAAACACTGGCTGAACAAGGAAGGTACTGTCACCTGCGGGAGGGCCTGTGGAGGAAGCAGCTAGCCACTCATGAGGCTGCTGAATTGATGCGGCAAACATGGTGCCTTGAGAATTATAAACTTGAGGAGTCGTATTCACTGCCCGGGAAGATGGAACATTGGCCATCTGTGGAGGGGGGTTCATTGTCACTGTGGGACTAGTGAACTGTGGGGGAGTACCCATACTGGTAGGGACGTGACCACCGTCCTGCTGCTGAGGAATGAAGGCTGCGTTTGCTTCCTGCCTCTTTTGAGCTGGTGGTGAAAAAGTTTGTCCCGACGGTCGGTTGTGTGGCTGATACTGCTGCTGGTTAGGGTACTTGTTGTACCTCTTCCACTCAGGTTTCTGAGTGTTTTGCCCCTGGTCCTTCCACTGCGGTTTTGGACCTTGACCATTATTCTGAGAATGGCCTTGTTGCTGGAATTCAGTGTGAGACGGCTTCCCAGACTTGGCAGTATCTTTTCTGCTGTTCCAGGTGTTTTGCGTACAAGTTTGATACCCGTATGCAGTAAAGAATGCGTCAGCCGTTTCTGCCATTTGGCTGGCATCTTTCACCTGGCAGATCTTAAGCTGTGCTATGAGCTCAGCAGGCCACGACCTCTCTAGCTGTGTACGCAGCATAAGGTCAATTATCCCCTCACGCATGGAAGGAGTTTCATCTTTCTCCATCCACTCACCTAAGTAAGCAGTGAGACGGTCGAGGAACTGGACAGCTGTCTCCTTGTCTTGGAGACGAGCTCGCATGGACTGAATTTTGGCGTCGTCTACTGTGAGACCATACGCCTTAGTGAGTGCAGCTTTCATCATCTCATATGTGAGATTGTCTCCACGAATTCTGTGGAGAATATCGAGGGCAGGGCCCTCAAATAAACTAAGAAATTGGAGCCGCTTAGCTGCCTCATCCAGTTGATACATGTCTGCCATGTCCTCAAAACGAGCTATGTACGGCTCGATTCGCTCGCCTTCCTTGTATGAAGGAAGCTCGATGCGTGAGGTCGCCAGGACATGTGCAGGGAGAACGCTCGTGGAGCTTTGACCAACTGCACCAGATGTATCTGAAGCCAAGGAATCTCGCTTGAGCTTCAGCACTTCGTTCATGTTTTTCACGTGCTTCTCGCTCGGCACGTTCGTGTTCTCGTTCTCTGTCTCGTTCCTCATGCTGTTCTCGCTCATGTTCTAAGTCGAGTTCGCGCTGTTTTCGCTCGTGTTTGCGCTGTTCTCGCTCGTATTCGCGCTCCTTTTCGCGTTCCTCACGCTGTTCTCGCTCGTGTTCGCGTTGGATTCTACGCTCTTCACGAGCATCTTTCTCACGTTCTTGCTCGTAATTAAACCGTGAGAGAACGTAACTCTGAATTTTCTCTGGGTCAGTGAGACCCATTTCTTTAGCTTCCTGTACATAGACACTGGCTGCCATGGCGCTAATTTATTAAGCAAACCGAACTGAGTACTGACTGCTTCGCAAACGAATGTTAATAACACAAGTAAAGAATACAGACACAAGCTAGTGGTGACCAGTCTTATCTAGTTAACTGGAAAAGAATAAAGCAAAAATGCAAATAACTGAGAAGACTCAATAATTAACACAATGGGTACGGCGGCTACCCAGGAGTGAATAAAATCGTCTGCCGTTACCAAAAATAAAGTACTAAATAGAGTTACGTACTCTATGGATTAATAAAGCAAAAAACTCACTTGCTAAATTAACGGTAAACACCAGTAAACTTGTGCCCATAAACTTTAATGATAAATACCTAAATATGAACGAGTGAGTATTATCTCGTGAATAGCTTTAGAGCTAGGAGTTAATATCCTGGAATGAGGTCGCCAATTGTCACGGGGATTTTAAAATAAATGCTAATATTATTTAATTGATAATAATATTCAATAATATTGAAGAGCAGGGACAATGATTGTCTTACTAAATCAAGCAACGATTACTTTACGCTGACTTGCTTCGCACGATTCTCTAAGAACGAGAATTTATAAACTTTCTCAACAGTACACAGCAGAGACTAATTACTCAATTGCTGTTACTGTTAGCCTCTGGAGAAAGTTACTTCACCCCTGACAATAAATAACTAATACTAATAATATCAGGTTCTTGCAGATGCTTAACTCGTAGGTGGCACAACGGATTTTAAGCTTAACACAAGACTGGCCTAAGTACCAGTTATGAATGGCAAAACGTTTATGCAAGCTAGGAGGTATATGGAAAATAAGCTTAATTGCGGAGAAATGAAACAAGAGTTTGCATTACATTAAGCTCAAGGAAAAGAACTGTTAAACTTATTGATTACAAAATAAATTTAACGTTACATTTCAAATCAAATTAATGAGATCGCACTCACTCACTCACTCACGAGCTAAATTCTTACGCCTAGAAAAAAAACACCTTAATTAAACTCTTAAGACTAGGAAAGCGAAAAGAAATACTGGTCAATGAATGCTGTGTATCACCCAAGGAGGGTGGGAGCTTGGAGAACTGTAGTCTGGTGGAGCTTGGGTTGACCTCTCACACTGCTGGAGCACAGAACCTCTCTCCGTCAAAGCAAACACTGGACTGAATAAGTCGTGGGAAAGAAAAGCGGAGCACTAGGCCGCATTTTTCTGACGGTCGAGTGAGCGAAACGCGCCCAAAACAAATCGCTCAGCGGAAGCGCTAATGTCTCACACAAAGACGATCACGTATGACAATGAAAAATTGATTTGACAAAGCTTCCGTCCGAATGAGCGGTTACTGAACGATAAACTGGGATTCCACTTGAGTTCGTGGTTTCCCACAAAAGCCAATGTCACTAGCCGACTCGTGACAGTGTGGTTTGGTGGTATGTGGCAGTGTGTGGTGTGGTGTGTTGTGATTGTGAGATGTGGCTGTGTAGTGTGACTATGTAGTATGTTAGTGTGAAGTATGGTAATGTGCAGTAATATTAGTGTGAGGTATGCTATTCAAGTAGTATGAGATGTGTTAATGGGAGGTTTGGTAAAGAAAAGTGTTAGCAGTATGAGGTCTGGTAGTGTGAAGTATTGGTAGTGTGGTGTGAGGTGTGGTAGTGTGATGTGTTGGTAGTGTGGGGTGAGGTGTGGTAATGTGATGTGCTGGTAGTGTGACGTGTTAGTATTGTGAGGTGTGGTAGTGTGAAGTGTTGGTAGTGTGGGGTGATGTGTGGTAGTGTGAAGTGTTGGCAGTGTGAGGTGTGGTAGTGGGAAATGTTGGTAGTGTGAGGTGTGAAGTGCTGGTAGTGTGGGGTGAGGCATGGTAGTGTGATGTTCTGGTAGTGTGAGATATGGTAGTGTGAAGTGTTGGCAGTGTGAGGTGTGGTAGTGGGAAATGTTGGTAACGTGAAGTGTTGGTAGTGTGGCGTGAGGTGTACTAGTATGATGTGTTAGTAGTGTGAGGTGTGGTAGTGTGAAGTGTTGGCAGTGTGGGGTGTGGTAGTGGGAAATATTGATAGTGTGAAGTGTTGGTAGTAGGAAATGTTGGTAGTGTGAAGTGTTGGTAATGTGGGGTGAGATGTGGCAGTGGGAAGTATTGGTAGTGTGAAATGTTGGAAGTGTGATGTGTTGGTAGTGTGGAGTGAGATGTGGTAGTGTGAGGTGAGGTAGTGGGAAATGTTGGCAGTGTGAGGTGTGGTAGTGTGAAGTGTTGGTAGTGTGAGATATGCTAGTATGGGGCTTGGTAATATGAGGTATGTTAAATTGTGATATAGGCTAGCAGTGAGATGTGGCAGTGTGTGATGTGGTTATATAAGAGGCATGATAAAGAGATGCGGTAGTGTTTTTGTGGTAGAGATGTGGTAGTAGAGATGTGGTACTGTGTGGTATGGCAATGCAGTGTGAAATATAGCAATGTGGTGTGGCATTTGTGGCATGACAGTGTGAGGTATTGGTAATGTGAAGACTGCAAGTATGGGATGTAGTCTGGCCGTATGTAGTGTGCTAGTGTGTTGTAGCTGTATGAGCCATAGTAGTTTGTAGTGTGGTAATTTAAGATATAGTAGTATGAAGTGTGGTAGTTTATGATGTGAGAAGTGTCGTGATTTCCTGCATTTCAGGTCATATTTGAAGTGCCGTAACTGTACAGACTTACTTAACACATCGTCCTGTCCAATTTAATGTGGCACTTTCAGTATGGTACCTTCATTTAGTTCTGACTTCCTTTACTTGTCTGTTATCTATTTTTCGGCTTTTGGCTCCTACTAATCCCATTTGCGATAAAGAAAATTGACTGATGATAATGAAAAGCCCATTGAAATATTGTACTAAACTGGGTTGGTAGAGTTGAAAACCTAAGCAGCGGGGAACATGTAAATTGGGTACGGGTAGAATGTCCTTTTATTCGCTTGTAAATGTTCCCACGCTGCCAGTTCATATTATTTACACACAAAAATTATTAGACACAAATATAGCCAATACAACACTTCGATTATTATATGCATCACGCTTACAACAAACTGCTTTCCCATTCGTACTTGGCCAGCATGTGGGAGGGTTGATTCTGGCTATTACTCCTTCGAGGAGTAGGTATGTACAGTCTTGTAGTGGACTTCATAATTATTATTGACTCTTGCACTTATTGGTATAGGATGTGTCTAGGTATCGTCAATATTCTCTTGGAACACGTCTGTATATTCTTGCAAGTTATGTTTGGACTGTGGCGATGATTAAAGGATAGGTAAAACACACACACACACACACACACACACACACACACACACACACACACACACACACACACACACACACACACAATACTGTATAGAGTTAAAATCATCTTACCATATTACCAGCAACAGGTCACCAAGAGAGCAATGTTGGTTTGGTGCCTAGCCCCTCGAACGTACCCTACCCAGACCCAGAACGCAGCCTCCCCACCCCCCAAAGCAGCCCCCCCTCCCCCCAAAGCAGCCCCCCCTCCCCTGACGCAGTCCCTCTCCCCTGACGCAGCTCCCCCTCCCCTGACGCAGCCCCCCCTCTCCCCTGACGCAGCCCCCCCAGGTTGAGACGCAGGCGAACCACTAAAAAAAATATATATATATATATATATATATATATATATATATATATATATATATACCGCTTTTGTAACGTCTAGCACACTGCCATATATATATATATATACCGCTTTTGTAACGTCTAGCACACTGCCTTGTTACCCTTCACTCACTCCCACACCCTCCCTAGCTTACTCGCTTTCTCGGTTCTTCCCCCCCCCCTCTCTCTCTCTCTCTCTCTCTCTCTCTCTCTCTCTATCTATCTATCTATCTATCTATCTGTCCATTAATCTGTCAGTGTATTGATTTCATCACTTTGAATTTATATACCTATATATCTTTCCATATCTATCTATATCTGTCAGTCTGTCCATCTGCCTATCTATTTATCTAGCTATTTTTCTATCAGTCTCTCTCTATCTTTCTGTCTGTCTATCTGTATATACCTAAAGAGATGCTTCAAATCAGTTTGGAATCTTGCATCTCAAACTTAATGCGATGTCAAGTATGTGGGATTAATTCTTCTTGAGACACTTGACGACACTGTAAAAGTCAAGAGGCAGATATGTGCAGCAGACAGACAGACAGACAGACAAAGAAACGATACAGATACAGAGAAAGACTGAAACAGACAGACCCTGGCAGAAACACAGAAAATGAAACAGAGAAAGAGAATGAAACAGAGACAAGCAGACAAACGGAGAGGCAGATCCAGACAGACAGACAGACAGAAATTCATCCAGATTCCTCTCTCACAACTCTTCCCTTTCAAAATCAGAACACAAGAATCCGCAACACTCCTCTCAAAGACACAAGAAAATTGAACGCGGCCGCAAACCATCTTAGGAATATATCAGTGCCTTTGCCTACCCCATCTTGCAGTCGAGAAAACGCGGCCATTGTTGAGAGAGAGAGAGAGAGAGAGAGAGAGAGAGAGAGAGAGAGAGAGAGAGAGAGAGATTGTTTATGATTTTTTTATTAGTAATATCTCGATGTTAATAAAATTACGAGAGAGAGAGAGAGAGAGAGAGAGGGAGGGAGAAAGAGGGTCACACCCCCAGTTACGTTGATACACAGACCATAGAGACCTTACGATTCATTCTGCTTCCTGATATTAAGTCTTAAAATTCAGATAGGCAATTTGATACTAAAAAATAGATTGATATTCGATTGATAGAAGGATCGGAGTGAAATTGTTAATGTAGTTTATTAGACGTTAATCATCACTATCATCATCTTCATTATCATCGTCATCACCTTCTTCTTCGTCTTCGTCATCATCACCACTATCTTTGTCTTCGTGATCATCAGTATCATCTATATCACCATCATCAGCTGCAGCATTACATTCATCATCATCATCATCATCATCATCATCATCATCATCATTATCATCATCATCATCATCTTTGTCATTATCATCTCCGTCATCTTCATCATCATCATCATCATCATTATCATCATCAATCACTTCTTCACTGCAATCCTCCTACCGGATAAACAGTAATAATTTTTACGCTTTTATACCTGGATGTTGGAGTGTCCCTGGTGAGAGAGGATAGTGTTTGGAAACTCCCTGTACTGTTGTTTGCAGATGATACTGTGTTGTTGAGTGAAGACGAAGGGGAGCTGCAAGGCTTGGTGGATGAGTTTGGGAGAGTGTGCAAGAAACGGAATCTAAAGGTGAATGTAGGGAAGAGTAAAGTGATGGTCTTTGAGAGAGGTGAAGTCAGTGAATGTACAGCGAGGTTGGATGGTGAGGAATTGGAAAATGTGAGTACGTTTAAGTACTTGGGTAGTGTGATGAGTAAGGATGGAGGTTTGGAGGGTGAAGTGCTTGAAAGGGTACAGCAGGGAAGAAAGGTTGCTGGTTCTTTGAAAGCAGTGATAAGAAACAGGGAAGTGAGCATGGAAGTGAAAAAGTTACTACATGACAGTATTGTGATACCAACTCTAACGTATGGAAGTGAAGCTTGGACGTTGTTGGAAGGACGCAAGTCAAGAGTGAGAGCAGTGGAAATGAGTTATTTAAGAGGAGCCTGTGGAGTCACATGGAGAGACAGGCTGACGAATGAGAATATAAAGGAGCGTTGTGTTGTTGATGTGGATGTGATAGGAAGCGTTATGAGGAACACACTGAGGTGGTTTGGCCATGTGGAGAGGATGGAGGGTGAAAGAC
>NC_137069.1:37656225-37696225 GCF_032717465.1 Coenobita brevimanus
ACACCAAGGTCGCTCTTCTAAGCATATTGGAATCGTCTACTTACTTTCTCTAAGTTCTTAATCCGGTCTTTTTATGTCATTAAGGTTATAGTCTTAGTTGCACTGGACGCTTCGTAACACCTCTTCCTTGGCGATTTACTTTACATTTAGCATTATTTTTCCTCTTTCTTACCGAGCAATACTGTTATTAATGATATAGAAGAGGATATCTGTGTATACTAGGATAGATAGCTTGAAAAAGGATGTTACGAATCCTGCTCTGTCACTTGAATGTGATCATAAGGACTATTATAATGTAGACATCATTTAAAAACATGAATGCACACACACACACACACACACACACACACACACACACACACACACACACACACACACACACACACACACACACACACACACACACACACACACTATAGATAAACATTCAAGGGACTGGTATGGATGTTGATGATGGAGAAAAATTATATTCTCCAGTCTCTCTCTCTCTCTCTCTCTCTCTCTCTCTCTCTCTGGGCCCTAAGACGAGTTCATATACACCAGTCGGATGCTGCATTTTTTTATATAGGTTTTTCTCCATATAATTTTTATTCTTTCAACTGTAGGGGTTAATGGAGGTAGTTAAGAGGTTTATATAGGTACCGTATAATAAATCCATTTGAAAAAAAAACTCATAATTAATGAAAGCATCAGATAGAAAAAAAAAAGAACTTTATAGACATCGATCATAGTGTGGAAAATAGAATCCGTCGTAATTATTTATTCTTTGCAAGGAAAAAGGAACCAAAGGCCAGAAATCCGTAAAATTGTTCCTTCCAAGAAAAAACAATAGCAAAATAAGAGAGCCAAAATCAAGATCCGTTCATTTCGAGATGCCTGGACACACTGCGTTTGAAAGACTGGAGATCATAGGCAGTTGGAAATACAGAAAGAAGACAGTTCCAGAGTTGACCCGGCTCTTTCTTATCGCCCTTTTTTTAATATTTATGCCGCCTTCAGACGATTTCCTACAGCCTTTTCAAGCAGTTCGGGTGTTTTTTTTTTCATTATAATCCTGATAAATACAGACGATTTTATCAAGCTTAGGAGGGATTTTTAAAAAAGAGATTAAATGCACAGTTCTTAAAGCTCTTTCAGTGGGAAAGCTTGTTTATCTGTATCAATCTATATCTATCTGTCTATCTATCTGTCTATCTATCTATCCATCTATCTATCTATCTATCTATAGCCAAACGCCATAATTCCGTAAGGGGTGGTCGTTTGGTTAGGTGTTTTATAGGGAGGGGCACTATCCCTCCGCCAACCCACTTGTTGACACGTAGGGAACACGTATGGGTTGGTTATATTGTTGCCACCCAGCGTTGTAAATGATTTCCGGGCATACAGGAAACCATAAGGCTTGTCGCTCAATGTAAAGCCACCTGAAAAGGAAAGAAGAGTTATAAAAAGTGACAGGAAAGATGGGAGAAATAGGACGAAGGGAGGGCAGACACAGAAGAAGAATGATAAAAGTGAAAGAAGTTGGCAGCACTACATCGTTAGTTGAATAAATAAGTAAATAAATAAATAAAAAAGTCGTTCGTAGCTAACAAAAGTTAATTATTAAAGGAGCCATTATAGATACTGATGAAAAGGAAAACAGATAAAGGAAATACATAAAGGGAATATTAATAATCTATAGTAATTTCTGGCTGTGTCCTTCATAATGTCTATTTAATTTTCTTCTTCTCAAAATTAGACGATCGTATATCTGTCTATCTATCTATCACTCTATCAATCTATCTTTCTGTCCATCCTTCTATCTGTCAATTTATCTAGGTCTATCTATCTACCTACATCTGTCTATCTGTTTATCAATTAATCATTCTGTCTATCTGTCTGTCTATCTATCAGTCAGTCAGTCAGTCAATAAATCTGCCTGTCTGTCTATTCTTTCTGTATCTGTCCATAGTGATAGACAGGTAGATAGATAGATAGATAGATAAATAGATAGGTGGGTAGATATATATAGATACATAGATAAATAAATAGACCGATAGATAGATTTCTTATATTTTCGTCATCTATCTATCTATCTATTGCCAGACGCCTTAATCTCGTAAGGGATGGCCACAAACAAATCGCCTCCACGTCTCCCTGTCCCCAGCCATTTCACTGCCATGCTTCTAGCTCAAACCCCTCTCTCTCATATACCGGTATCTCTCCACTCCATCTCTCCATCTCATCCTCGGCCTTCCCCTTCCTCTTCTCCCCTCCACCTCACATACACTCTCCTCGTCAGTCTCTCTCTCCATCCTCTCCACATGTCATCGAGAAATAATTAATAAAAGTAATTAAGAAAACTTATTGTACCGAACTAAAAGAATTACTGAAGACA
The DNA here is from genome assembly GCF_032717465.1 of Coenobita brevimanus. Lineage (NCBI taxonomy): Eukaryota > Metazoa > Arthropoda > Malacostraca > Decapoda > Coenobitidae > Coenobita > Coenobita brevimanus. The sequence goes on from NC_137069.1 coordinate 37,658,603, forward strand.
TCTTAGTGGAAATTTGTCTATAAAAAAAGAAAAACGAAAAAGACCGTAAACGTCCTAAGATAAAAAAATAGATAGATAGATAGATAGATAAATTGACTGATAGATAGATAGACTGTTAAATACGTAGATAAATAGATTTAAGACAGACAAACAGAGAGACATATAGGTAGATAGGTAAGTTAACAGGTAGACAGAAAGACAGATAGACAGGCAAATACAGAGACAGATGGATAGATAGACAGGCAGGTAGACATATAGATAGACAGATTGACAGATAGGTAGGTAGATGGACAGATAAACAGAAGATGCAAAGACAGACAAACAGACAGGCAGACCAACACATAGATAGGTGGATATGTAGACAGACAGACAGACTGACAGACAGACAGATAAACAGACAGATAGACAGGTAGACAGAGATAAACAGACTGATAGATAGATAGATAGACAGACAGAGAGACACATAGACACATAGATCTATAAACAGTGCGGTTCCTCAGGTCTCTGTCCTATCACCAACTCTCTTCCTTTTATTTATCAATAACCTTCTAAGTTGTACATCTAACCCTATCCACTCATACGCTGATGAGTCCACCCTTCACCTTTCCATTCGGTTCCTGCAACGTCCATCTCAGCAGTTACTTCAACAAACAAGGGATGAGGCTATGGCACACCTAATGTCTGACTTGGCTCGTATCTCTGACTGGGGTAAAAATAATCTGGTTGTTTTTAATGCATCAAAGACTCAGTTCTTACACCTATCAACCCGACAATATCTTCCACAGTTATACCCACTAATGTTTAACGATATTCAGCTTAATCCTACATCATCCTTGAACATGTTTGGGGTTTCATTTACTCGGGACTTATCTTGGAAAGATCATATTATATCTCTTGTAAAATCTGCTTCCAAGAGATTAGGTGTGCTAAGCCGACTCCGTTCCTTCTTTACCCCTGCACAATTGTTGACTCAATAGAGGGGTTTTATCCTCCCCTGTGTAGAGTACAACTGTCATGTGTGGGGAGGTTCCCCACATACAGCTCTTCTAAATATGATGGAGTCAAAGGCTTTTCGTCTCATTAACTCTCCTTCTCTTACTGACTCCCTTCAACCTCTGTCTCATCGCCGCGCTGTTGCATCTTTATCCCTTCTCTATCGCTACTTCAATGGTCACTGCTCCTCTGAACTGTCTGCATGCATTCCTCTACCTCTTCGACGGGCGCGTAGCACCCGTCTAGCAGCAAACTCTCATCCCTTTTCTGTCCAACTCTCTCATGCAAGAGTTAACCGTTACTTCCAGTCCTTCATTTATGCAACAGGTCAACTCTGGAACTGTCTCCCTCTGTCTGTGTTTCCTGCTTCCTATGATCTCCAGTCTTTCAAACGCAATGTGTCCAGGCATCTCGAAATGATCGGATCTTGAAATTGGCTCTCTCCTTTATTTTGTTTTTCTCTTGGAAGGAGCAGTTATTGCGGGCTTGTGGCCTTTGGTTCCTTCTTCCTCGCATAAAAATAAGATAGACAAACTGACAGACAGACACAGACAGATAGATAGATAGATAGGTAAACACAGAGACAGATAGACAGACATACAGACAGATACGACAGATACATAGATAGAAGGATAAAATAGGTGATAATAATGAAAAACTACCATTTACTTTCATCCGTAAAAATAAATGGGGTTAAACAGGATGTTACTGAAGCGTAAACAAGCTTAACAGGGGATCTGAACTTGGAGAGAGAGAGAGAGAGAGAGAGAGAGAGAGAGAGAGAGAGAGAGAGAGAGAGAGAGAGAGTTCTATGGACCTACTCTAGATCATTCAAGATTAAGCCAGAGGTAGCTATGGTTAATTTCAAGACCGTCCCTGTTAATGCAGTCTCTCTCTCTCTCTCTCTCTCTCTCTCTCTCTCTCTCTCATCCAATTAGTAACCTTATACCTTTTTTTTAATTAATATTAAAACCAGATAGCCTACCTGCGACCTTCATTGGTTTATTGTGGGTAACACTTCTCCCTAACTCTCCGCTCCTCTCCTCTCCTCTCTCCTCTCCTCTCCTCTCCTCCTCACTACCCTTTTACTCTCTTCGTTCCTCTTCTCTTCTACTCTCTTTACTCTTTTTCTTTTCTTTCACTCACGTACGCACACACTATTTACAAAACACTTCTTTCTTCCCCTCTTGTCTCGTGTCTTTACCTCTTATTTCTTTTCCTTTAGTTTCCTTTCCCTTCCCTTCTCTCTAACTTCACATACCCGTACTCGCGCATGCACACACACACACACACACACACACACACACACACACACACACACACACACACACACACACACACACACACACACACACACACACACACACACACACACACACACACACACACACGCACGCAACACACTCATCCTCGCTTGTACATCACCCAACATAATCATTTCGCCTCCAACACACACTCTGGCACCACCTCGTAAAGTGCTAGGCAAAAATTTATGAACATTCCCAGCCTGTGTCGTACTCGCCTGTGTGTATATATAAATCCATTACTCGTATACATTAGTGTAGGCAGGTGTATTTCCATCTACACTAGGGTATCCTATAGTATAAATTCATTAGTGTTATTTTTCTCATTGTCTTCATATTTGTTGTTGTTGTCTTGCCCTGTATAGCTTAAGATGTGGGAAGAATATATTGTACGTGTGTGTGTGTGTGTGTGTGTGTGTGTGTGTGTGTGTGTGTGTGTGTGTGTGTGTGTGTGTGTGTGTGTGTGTTCTTACCTAATTGTTCTTACCTAATTGTATCTTTACAGGAATGAGTCAAGCTCGTACTGTCCCGTGTCTTAAACCATATTTATCGTACATATCCTTAAATTTGTGAATTGTTTTGGCACACACTATTTCATTCGGTAGTGCATTCCATTGATCAAGTGCTCTGTTTGGGAAACTGAATTTCCTTACGTCTTTATCACCTCTCTTCTTATGCAGTTTTTTGCAGTGTCCTCTTGCTGATGCTTCTCCATATGTTAAGTAATCATTTATGTCTATTTTCTCCTTCCCTGATATGCACTTATATAGCATTATCATGTCACCTCTTTTCCTTCTCTCCTGTAGTGTTGGTTGATTCAGTTTATTTAGTCTTTCTTCGTAGCTTAGGTCCCTTAAGCTTGGTATCCATCTTGTAGCGGCCCTTTGAACTTTTTCAATCTTGTCTATATGCTTTTTGAGATGAGGACTCCAGACTACTGATGCATATTCCAGGGTTGGTCTAGTGAATGATGTTATTATCCTTCTTAGCATGTCTTCATTTATGTATGTGAATGCTATTCTCATATTTGCAAGCAGTGTATACATGTTCCGTACCTTCTCGCTGATGTGGTCAGCCGGAGATAGTCTGTTATTGATAATCACACCTAGGTCCTTCTCTCTTTCTGATGTGTATAGGGTTTTATTTCCTAACTTATAATCCCAATCAGGTCTTTTTCCACTTTTACCAAACTTGATTACATGACACTTGTCCACATTGAATTCCATTTGCCATGTACTACTCCATTCATGAAGTTTATTTAATTCTTCTTGTAGCTCTTTACAAGAGTCTGTGTTAGTAATTCTCCTTTGTATTTTTGCATCATCTGCAAACACATTCAGATAGCTCTCATTTCCAGTGTTACTGTTTATATCATTTATATACACTAAAAACATGATTGGTGCCAGCACTGAACCCTGTGGTACTCCACTAGTCACTTCTTTCCATGATGAGTAGTTTCCTCTTAGTATTGTTCTCATTTCTCTTTTTATGAGAAAGTCTTACATCCAACAAAACAGTTTGCCTCGAATTCCTCCTTGATGGTACAGTTTCCACAAAAGTCTTTGGTGTGGTACTGTGTCAAAAGCTTTCTTGAAATCTAAATAGATACTGTCCACCCATCCTTCCCTTTCCTGTATTGTGTTTGTTACTCTGTCATAGTAGCTCAACAGATTAGTAACACATGATTTTCCTTTTCTGAAACCAAACTGTCTTTCTGTTATCATACTGTTTTCTTCTAGATGATTTACCCAAGCTTTTCTTATAAGCTTTTCTAATACCTTGCTTACAACACTGGTCAGTGATACTGGTCGGTAGTTGAGTGGATTTTGTCTATTTCCTTTCTTGAATAAGGGGACAATAATTGCTTTTTTTCCAAATATCAGGTAGTTTACCTTGACTCAAGGATGTGTGTGTGTGTGTGTGTGTGTGTCTGTGTCTGTGTGTCGGAGGGCAAATTATTGTTAGGTAATAAGTGAGTATAGATGTGTTGAGTGTGTGTGTGTGTGTGTGTGTGTGTGTGTGTGTGTGTGTGTGTGTGTGTGTGTGTGTGTGTGTTGAAGGGGAAATTATTGTTAGACGATAAACAAGTGAGTATAAGTATGTTGCGCGCGTGTGTGTGTTTGTGTGTAATTCACCGCGTCGGTCAGGATCACTCGATGGTCATGATCGTCAGCTTTTACCCTCCCGGAAGGGAGCTGAGAGCTCATATAGTCCGATCTAAGGGCAAGGCTGTGACCTTCACACACGCACACACCCATCCCCTTGCTCAAGGGGGACAGTAACCAACCACTTCGCCAGTGAAACTTTTCGCAACCTGAGCGAGGCGCGAACTCCCGTCTACCGGATGGCAAGCGAGAACGTTACCACTGTGTGTGTGTGTGTGTGTGTGTGTGTGTGTGTGTGTGTGTGTGTGTGTTGAAGGGGAAATTATTGTTAGACGATGAACAAGTGAGTATGAGTGCGTTGCGTGCTTGTGTGTGTTCTTACCTAATTGTATCTTTACAGGAATGAGTCAAGCTCGTACTGTCCCGTGTCTTAAACCATATTTATCGTACATATCCTTAAATTTGTGAATTGTTTTGGCACACACTATTTCATTCGGTAGTGCATTCCATTGATCAAGTGCTCTGTTTGGGAAACTGAATTTCCTTACGTCTTTATCACCTCTCTTCTTATGCAGTTTTTTGCAGTGTCCTCTTGCTGATGCTTCTCCATATGTTAAATAATCATTTATGTCTATTTTCTCCTTCCCTGATATGCACTTATATAGCATTATCATGTCACCTCTTTTCCTTCTCTCCTGTAGTGTTGGTAGATTCAGTTTATTTAGTCTTTCTTCGTAACTTAGGTCTCTTAAGCTTGGTATCCATCTTGTAGCGGCCTTTTGAACTTTTTCAATCTTGTCTATGTGTTTTTTGAGATGAGGACTCCAGACTACTGATGCATATTCCAGGGTTGGTCTAATGAATGATGTTATTATCCTTCTTAGCATGTCTTCATTTATGTATGTGAATGCTATTCTCATATTTGCAAGCAGTGTATACATGTTCCGTACCTTCTCGCTGATGTGGTCAGCCGGAGATAGTCTGTTATTGATAATCACACCTAGGTCCTTCTCTCTTTCTGATGTGTATAGGGTTTTATTTCCTAACTTATAATCCCAATCAGGTCTTTTTCCACTTTTACCAAACTTGATTACATGACACTTGTCCACATTGAATTCCATTTGCCATGTACTACTCCATTCATGAAGTTTATTTAATTCTTCTTGTAGCTCTTTACAAGAGTCTGTGTTAGTAATTCTCCTTTGTATTTTTGCATCATCTGCAAACATATTCAGATAGCTCTCATTTCCAGTGTTACTGTTTATATCATTTATATACACTAAAAACATGATTGGTGCCAGCACTGAACCCTGTGGTACTCCACTAGTCGCTTCTTTCCATGATGAGAAGTTTCCTCGTAGTACTGTTCTCATTTCTCTTTTTATGAGAAAGTCTTGCATCCAACAAAACAGTTTGCCTCGAATTCCTCCTTGATGGTACAGTTTCCATAAAAGTCTTTGGTGTGGTACTGTGTCAAAAGCTTCTCTTGAAATCTAAATAGATACTGTCCACCCATCCTTCCCTTTCCTGTATTGTGTTTGTTACTCTGTCATAGTAGCTCAACAGATTAGTAACACATGATTTTCCTTTTCTGAAACCAAACTGTCTTTCTGTTATCATACTGTGTTGTTCTAGATGATTTACCCAAGCTTTTCTTTTAAGCTTTTCTAATACCTTGCTTACAACACTGGTCAGTGATACTGGTCGGTAGTTGAGTGGATTTTGTCTATTTCCTTTCTTGAATAAGGGGACAATATTTGCTTTTTTCCAAATATCAGGTAGTTTACCTTGACTCAAGGATTTCTTGAAAATTAAAAATAATGGTTTACTTAACTCCTTTGTACATTCTCGTAGTACCCAACATGAAATTTCATCAGGACCACTTGCTTTTCCTCTGTCCAATCTACTTAACTCCTCCTGTATTACTTTTTCTGCTATTTGTATATCTGGTAGTATGTGTGGACATGCATTTTCCACATTGTCCATCTCGAAATTTTTCCTTCTGTAAAAACAAATTGGAAATTCTTATTTAGTGCTTCACAATATCTTTCCTTTGTGTATAAGTGATTCCCTCGGTCGTAATGAATTGTATTATATCTTTTACTTTGGTTTTGCTTCTACTGTAGCTGTAAAACAGCTTTGGTTGATCACTACTTTTATTTATTATATCCTCCTCAAACTGTTTTTGGGCTTCCCTCCTTATTCTTGTATAATCGTTTCTTGCCTGTTTGTAATTATTATACGCCCTTTCACTATTGTGTCTTCTGTATCTATTCCACAACAAATCTCTTCTTTCTTTTGATTTTTTAGATTCTGTATTGAACCATTTCTGGATTTTCTTATCTGCTTCTTTGTGCTTTGGGATGTACACCTGCCAACAAAAGTCCTGACGCCTGGCCTGCCTCGTCATGAACCCCATGATTCACAAACTCGTGAAACCGAAGCAGTAGACAACAATACCAATGGATGGCAGTGCGGTATGAGAGGGTGATGGGTAATGGGGTAGTGGGGTGTGGAGGCGCGAGGTAGTGAGGGAGTTCGCTAGCATGTCCAGGGTGGAGTATTAGGTGGACCGATGGTTCGTATGATGGTTATGTTTGATTTAGTGATGTTGTAGGATATTCTACAGTATTTTTAACGTATTGTCATTGCCGTGTATAGATAAAAGTCAGTTGTATTTAACCTTGTTACACATAATGGGTAGCATCAACCGACAATTATATGTAAAATTACACTTACACTACAGAAACACCCCGCATGTCGTCAAGGACTTACAGTATAGCCACAATTAACTTGACATCATTATTACATCCGTAAAATCGTATGGACACAACTGTGTCGCTCTTACCATTATCAACGATACGAGCCACAATGGGTGGTATGTTGGGGTTACACAATTCGTAATTAGTGAAACAGCCATCACACCGATAAGCTGTTAAACGGTTTACAATAAGAATGGGGCTAGTGCTTGTAATGGTATAACATTCTGTGTTTGTAATATGTGTTACATATGTTGTATTTACATGACTGTATTGTGTAATAGACTTACCTATACTCCTAGTGGGGAACATTACTAAGAGGTCCATAATATCTGCGCAATGTAGCCTATACAGTAGGTCATCTTGTATGTTATGCACATAACATGGTATATTCAGTCAGCGTAATATAAACCGTCATGTGTAATAATGTAGTATTATTACTATTCGTATTATTATGAATATTATACTGGTATTAAACCTTGTTAAAAGGGAAAATAATTTGACTATAAACCTATACACATGGATGTATTTGTTTCTATATATGTTTTGCAGTAATGTCAATATGCATAAAACGACATGCAACATTCGTGCCATAAGCATCTTATATTCCCAAATAAGCTGGCTCCAGAACATCGGGTTTATGGGCGCATAATGATAGTGAGGTTAACTACTTCCACAGTATTGACCTGTGGGTATTATCACCAATACTATGTTTATGAAGACAACGAATCAGCACCACTGCGTTTCACCTATATCCATTACCCAGTGACGGGACAGCACCCGAAATCCGTGGAGTGACCACTGAACCTGATCATATTTTTTTCATTGGATGTATTAAACATTAACTGCAAAATACAGCGAAATGGGGATGCCATTCATATTAAGTAACTGGTAACTTCAATCGGGGCTAGACAGCTAACTACACAGGTGTTGTCGCAAAGCTATGAATTACAGTAGTTCAGCATACTGGATTACAGTGCCATGAGACTCAACAAGTATATTATTATACATATTCCAACTGGAAACGGATTTCACGTAAGAGCACATAAAATTCGAGGTGATATGATTATAATAACTGATATCGACAATGCTACTGCTAAACATACTGTATGGTGGATGGTGCCTTATGGGGAATGGTGTAGAGGGTGAGAGTGGCGGGATGGCTGGGACGGCGAATAATGTTGGCCGAGTGAGTTGAGTGTGTGCACAGACACGATGGATGCAGTAACACAAGTCGTGGAGACATTGTCTCGTAATGTAGGCGTATGAGACCTATATAAATGACATTAACTATGGCACATTTGCTGTTGGACCTGTATACAGTATATACAGAGAGAGAGAGAGAGAGAGAGAGAGAGAGAGAGAGAGAGGTCTACTCTTGACTCGAGAGTGACGTGAGGAAACCGGGGACGTGTCTGATAATTACAGTAGTTGTAAAATGTAGCGGATCATAGCGCACAGGGCATTTCTTATCACTTCGTATCACTCCAGGTGGTGAATGTCGGCAGATCACCCTCCCAAGACATTTACTGTTGTTCTGCTTTTCAACATACAGTGTATGGCTGCGGAGGAGTTTTGCAGTAATTATTAAACCCTTACTGTCCGCCCATACTGACCCTTATCGCTGATTATAGCAACAGTTGCCCTGACTTTTTACATCAATAGAGATTACTCACCTCTACAGATTATGATACAGAAATCATAATGTTGGTAATAATGCTGTAGGTCTTGGTGAAAGTAAAGGCAATATGATAGTTCGACAAGCGAATTACAATGTCACAAACAAACTACCTTTAAGTCTTCTCTTAGTATTGTAACAGCGTAGTGGAACTCATTAACCATTTTTCTCTACACATTATTGTAATGACAAAACATTACTAAAACGGTATGACTGTCCGACAATAACTGCTAACTGTAATTATCATTATCATTTTAGGAAACATAAACATCTTACGATCCATCAGTCTGTGGAATACTCCACCCTGGACGTGCTACCGAACTCCCTCACTACCTCCCGCCTCCACACCCCGCTACCCCATTACCCATCACCCTCTCATACCGCACTGCTATCCATTGGTATTGTTGTCTACTGCTTCGGTTTCACGAGTTTGTGAATCATGGGGTTCATGACGAGGGAGGCCAGGCGTCAAGACTTTTGTTGGCTGGTGTACTTCTGGGCTCCTATTTCATAAAATTCATAGAATTTTTTATATACAGCATTTAAATCGTGTCCTCTAAGCTCATTTTCCCTATCAACTTCTAAGAAATACTTCTTTAGGTCTTGATAATTTCCCTTTTTATAGTTTAGGCTCTTTTTGTAACTGTCATTGCTGTTAACTATGTCATATTCTATCCTGAAGTTATAATTTAGTACTGCATGATCGCTTTTGCCGAGTGGAGGGTGATATATTAAACTGTCAATATCATTTTCTTGCCTAGTAAATATTAGATCTAGCACTGAAAGTACATCAAGTCCTCTTTTTCTGGTGGTTTCCCTCACATGTTGCGTTAGGAAAAACTCTTGCACGAGATCCAGGAGCTTTTGGTCCCAACAGCTTTCTTGGCTAATTATATCTAGAGTATTCCAATTTATATTTGTATTAAAATCCCCAGTTAGTATAATTCTTTCCGATTTCTCTTCCATTTTATGTAGTAATGATCTTAAACTCTGAATTGTACTCTCTGCCAGGTCCTCATATTCATCTCTTTCCCATGTGTTTGATCTGGGTGGCATGTACAAATTGGCTACAATTACTTTCCCTTCAGATGTGTTGATCTCTACTGCTATCAGTTCTACTTGTGATGGTATATCTAGTTTTATTTCATTGACTTTTAGATTTTTCTTAGTTAATATTATAATTCCTCCTCCTTTTTTTAAATTTCTGTCTCTTCTCCATATATTGTATTCCTCTAAGTTTAGTATGTCATTGGATATCCTTGGTGTTAATTTTGTTTCAGTTAGGCATATTATTTGTGGTTCATTTTCTCTGACATAATCATTCATTTCTAGTAATTTAGATACCATTCCATCCACATTTGAGTACATCAACTTTATCATCTTATCTATATACTTGTCATGACATGGTTTTACCACCTTCCTCCTTTTTATTCCATCCTGTTTGTGTACCACTTTCGTACCTGCAATCCTATTACTTTGTAAAAAAATTTCTTCTCCTCTTCTGATCTTCCCTCATTTTTTGTTTTTGCTTCCTCCCTTTTCTTTTTCAGTAATTACAGTTCCTCTTGTGTTAGGCATCTTTTTATCCATACATTTTTGAACTCCTCTTTTTCCATAAAATTCTTTGCATTTTTTAGTATCTCTTCCACAGTGTTTACACTCTGGAAAGTCACCTTTAGAGGTCTTGTCTTGCTTTTCTCGTATTTCCCTAACCTTTTGTGTTCCTCTATGTCTTTACTACAGATTTCCTCTGATACTTCTTTCAGTAAGCTCATTACATTTGCCATCTCCTTTTTGTCTCTTGTGATCTTGTTTTTTACTTCTTCCTCTTCTATACCAGTGATTACTATAGATTTGTTTATATCTACTGAACCTCTGACTAACTTTGGATTGTTTTGGATTATTCTTTTCACTTCCTTTTTAATGCTTTTTTTCCTCCACCCTTGTTTCTAAGTCTTTCTTTACTTTCACCATTTCAGCATACGTGGTTTCCACATCATTTTTGTAGCTTTGCACAGCTTCATTCACCTGTGTTATCTTCTCAATATCACTGCTCTGTGCCCGGATGCACAAACGGCCTTAAGGCTACACACGGCCTTAAGTCGGGTAGTTTAAGGCCGTGGGTCGCTAAGGCCCATGCACAAAGCACCAGCGGGAGGGTAAGCCTCGGTAAGGCTGCCTCAGCCGCTGAGGCTGGGTCGGAGCAGCCTTACCGTATTGAGACCCGTAAATAAAGTAACTCCGATTTGATATTCTCTGTAGCACAAACCGGACCCAACTTGTTATTGTTTGCCTCGGGATGGAGTTGATGGTTGCCTGTGAACTGGATCGTGCTTTGCGAAGGGAATGGAGGTTTCTTGGAGCCACTGAACCCCTGTAACATAAATGATGAACATGTATTGAGACAATATCGCCTCCCCAGGAGCGAATTCCTTCGTTTAACGGAACTTGAGCCTCATATTGGGAGTGTCACGTTACACTGCCATGCCATTCTTGCCTACACAACAATTTGGGGCAACCTAGAGGTTCTACGCTAGTGGGAATTTTCAGTGTTGTTGGAGGGTGGTATTCATGAGTCAAGTGTATGCAAAGTGATATCACGTGTGACAGATACTTTATACAGAAAATGACTGAGAAAAATTAAGATGCCCAGTGGTTTCCTGAGAAGGACAGAGACGAGGGTTTCCACAGAATAAATAAATTTCCTGAAGTATTTGGGTTCCCATGGGAAGGGAGGGGAAGAATACATCCCCAGTATCCCTGCTTGTAAGGGGCAACTAAAAGGGGCCTTTTTGTCTCCAGTCTTTCTTTCCTTACTGTCCTCTTCTGTCTTCCATTCTACCCCCTTTTCTTGATGTTTGTGTGTTTCTTAAGGTCTTTATTTTCCCTCTACTATGCCATGCAGCCATATTATGGATTGGTGATAATTAACTTCCTAAAGTGCTTGGAGCAATGGATTGAACCCTAATACCAAAAAAGGCCCCAGATCACAAAGAACATGTATTTGTCAGCCGCAAACGGTTTCATTCACTGGCTGTGCAAGTTGTTTGTGACTGCAAGAAAATGATAATAAGCTGTAATTACAGATATCCTGGCAGCACTCACGCTGCCTATATCTGGGCTAATTCTAACCACCAGAGATCTAAACCAAGGTGTCTATGGTGACATTTTTATGCCAGGTAATTGTGGTTGCTGATTACTTTGTTTAAAGTTAGACAATGGTTAGGTAAAACGTGGCAAACATAATAAGTTCCCATTCATATTGCTATTTCATTTCTTTACTCCTAAACCCTCTCATCTTACTAATGTTTTAAGGTTGTGTGGGTGTATTGCTCTTCATCACTAATACTGGGACGTCTTGTCATTGCACCCGACATTTTCAATTAATTACAGGCACTTCACGTGCTTATCCTTGACTGTTGTGTTTTTGTTACCAGCATTGTGTGAAATAAGGTATTGTATAGAACGCCTAGGAAGTCTATAGAATGACCAACATTTTTTGGCAAAGTTTGAAATAAGTTTATTTCATTCTGACTTTATATATTTTACCTAACCTGGGACTTTAATAGAATGCATAGGTATTCTGTAGAATGTCTAATATTTTTATGGCAAAGTATAATGTAATAAACAACAGGGGGTTAGGCTGGGATAATGTAGGTTAGGTTAGGTTAGGCTAGGTTAGGTTAGGTTAATTTAGAAGAACGTTATGTTAAGCACTTACCTAAATTAACCTAACCTAACCTACCGTAATCGAACTTAAACGTAGCCCAGACCATCCCAGCCTAAAACTAACCGCAGCCTAAATTAACCTAACGTACTGAAATGACTGAGTTCATAGTTTGCCGGTTTGCTGCAGTTTCGTCGTTTCTCACGTTGCCTAAAATAAACACGGTAATCTACAGAATACCAAGGAAATGCGAACAGATGATTTTATTTTATACCTTGGCTTGAAATTTACCTAGGCGTTCTATACAGTGACTGGTTTCCCACTATGACGGTAACATAAACACTCCTCTCGCCTCTCACCCCCAGCTGATTCATGAATGTCTGTGATTGGCCCAGTGTTTGTGTTCTGCCGTCTGATTGGTCAGCACGGCCGCAGCTGACGCACTAGATTTCCCCCAAAACATTCCCTACAGTTAAGGCCAGCCTTAGCTAAGACCAATGCACGAAACTTAAGTCAGCCCTAAGACAAGGCAACGGGTCGTCGTGCATGGGCCTTAGAGGCAGCCGTAGGGCCGCCTTTAATATTTCATATAAGGCCAGCCTTAAGGCTGCCATCCAACGGAGTTTTGTGCATCCCAGCCCTGGTCTATAAGACTGCTTACTTGCCTAATTGTCTCTATGTCATTTTTGAACTCTTCCATAACACTCTCGTGATTGACTACTGTACTTGCCATTTCACTCATTTTCTTCCTAAGTGTACTCAATTCCACTGTTAGTTCATTGATGGTTGTGTCTTTCTTGTTGGCCTCCCTTCCTAGTTTTTCTATTTCTTCCTTTTGCAAGTGCATCTGCTTCTTTATTTCATCAATTTCATTTTTGAAAGCCATTTCTAGTTTGTGTACACGTTCAACCAGTCTATTGTGAGTCTCCACTTCAACCAGTTCTTGGTAGAAATCATCATTTTGCTGTCTACCTTTATCCCTTTTCTTTTCCAAATTTGCTTTACTAAGTATGTATCCATTTTGCAATACTAGAAGTACAGAGTATGTACTTACATTCCCCGTGCTGCTGTAGTCTAAACAAACCTCAGCTGACTCAGCGCATTCTTTCGTCTTGGTTCTCTTTTCTGTTTGAACAAGTCTTGTTTAAACTTATTTTTTTTTCTTTTAATAATGAAAAATCATTTAGTCTAACCTGGTACAGAGCTTGACTCATACAAAGATACTAATTTAGGTAATGCCACTGGCCGTGTTGGTTCGGTACGGAGCGCCGATGTCGCACGTGTCTCGATTGACTCCCTGTGTGTGTGTGTGTGTGTGTGTGTGTGTGTGTGTGTGTGTGTGTGTGTGTGTAAATCCATGTACTCATATGAATTATTGTACTGATAAAACGTTTTCTCGTTTATAGGATATCCGTAATGTTCTCCTGTGTATGTTTAAAAATTTTCTTTCTTAAAAATATTTGTTCATATAATTTGCTCTCTCATCGCGCTGGTACCTATCATCATCATCATCACAACAACCATCACCACCACCACTATCACCATCAATTACTACAACCACCATCAGTCATCATTATCATCATCACATCTATCAACATCACCACCACCACCACCAATCATCATCATCATCATCATCATCACCACGACCACCACCACCACCTCGCCCTCATTCTGACCCTTATCCCAACTAAAGATAGGTCAAATCCAATCATTCCTACAGTTCCCATGAACACTCCAACATGAACACTTCAAAACGAACACCCCAACATGAACACCCCAACATGAACACTCCAACATGAACACCCCAACATGAACACTCCAACATGAACACTCCAACATGAACACTCCAACATGAACACTCCAACACGAACACTCCAACATGAACACTCCAACACGAACACTCCAACACGAACACTCCAACACGAACACTCCAACATGAACACTCCAGCACCCATTCGTGCAAGGTGTTCGTAAAGGTTGACCACATTTCATATAGGCCTTAAAAAAAAAAAAAAAAAAAAACTATTGAAGAGTATTGGGGACAAATATTGAGCAATTATCGTAAGTTCTTTAAATATTGTAGTCATTAATGTTACGAATTTTTGTGTATTCTTTTAGCGTAAAATTTTAATGTAGGTTGCTGTCATCGGGTTGGATCTCTCTCTTTCTCCCTCTGTCTGTCTGTCTGTCTGTCTGTCTCTCTCTCTCTCTCTCTCTCTCGTCTATCTGTAACGATCCTGGGAAATATAAGGAGATCGAGAGAGAGAGAGAGAGAGAGAGAGAGAGAGAGAGAGAGAGTAGCTTTAACGTCCCGTGTGTGACTAAACGGAGGTTTATGTATTTCCTTGTGCACGTGTGTGTGTGTGTGTGTGTGTGTGTGTGTGTGTGTGTGTGTGTGTGTAAAAGATGATAAATTTTGCTTTGTGTGTGTGTGTGTGTGTGTGTGTGTGTGTGTGTGTGTGTGTGTGTGTGTGTGTGTGTGTAAACGGTGCAGGATTTAGTCAACATGAAAGCGACAGTCAGACAGTCATTGGTTTGTCGATGGGGAATGTGGAGTCAGTCGATGCCGAAATATACAGACCTATTATCCACTCAGCTGGACAGGAAGGCAGTGATGTATCAGCTATGGTGAGGCCTTGAACTTTATTGCTGTGAAGAATTTACGGTATTGTGTGTGTGTGTGTGTGTGTGTGTGTGTGTGTGTGTGTGTGTGTGTGTGTGTGTGTGTGTGTGTGTGTACTGTTGCCCTTTCATCATCATCGTCATCATCATCATCATCATCATCATTTTTCTTTAGTTCTTTATTTTAGAGAGGGGGAGGAAAAAGAGATCAACAATGAAAGGCCTCTGTAGAGTTTATCAAAATTCCTAGGGGAAAGAAGAGTAGTACATATAAATAGACAGATAGATAGAGAGATAGATAAATGGATAGAAAGATAGATATCCTTTTCCACCATCCGTATTTCCTTTAGTCACCCCCTCTGGCTCTTTCTCTTATTCTTACTATTTTTTTTCCCATTTTCTTGTTGTTTTGCAAATACACATTCCCACGCACACTCACACATGCACACACGCATGCACATGGAAGTACTCACACGCACACGTGGATTTACGTACGCATCCTGTAATCTGAACCCTCTCACGCACAGATAAGTTTTAATAAGATTTACGGTACACGATTTTATCTCACCGCCCGCCCCGCCAGCCTGCCTGCACGCCACTGAAAACACATATTCTCGCCCTATTTACGCCACCCAAACTTCAATATACTGCCATGAAACCTACATCATCTTATTCGCTGATGTTTGTTCTAGCCGATGAGCAAAAAAAAAAAAAAAACGAATAAAAGTACATTAGGCCGGTGTGAATAAACATTTCAGAACGTCAATCTAACTTCCCAAGATCCTAGTTCGAATGTTTTCCATCATACAGAAAAATGTTTTTAGAAATTTTGTTAGAGAATTTCATCAGCTTTCTAATGAGACATGTCTTGTTGTGATAAGGTTTGTAATTTTTGAGAAAATAGCCAAAAACTCAAAGCCATTTTTTTTTAAATCTGATTTTTGCTCAGGGAGCTCTATTGCAACAGTTTTCTCACACACCTTATGTTTTTATTTCATAAAATTCTGTAGAATTTCATGAGCTTTCTCAAGGTACCCACAGATTTTTGATACGCTTCATAGTTTCACACTAAATTGCAAAAAACTACTGGGTACTCACGGCCATTCTGCACTTTCGTCATGTGCGCACAACAACCGTTATGTTCCCGTCTACATAACAACGACTTTTTATCGGAGATATTACATTGTTATCTCCTGTATATACAGTACAGACATAGAATTCACTGATCTTTATCATGGTTCTTACAGGAAATCGATACGTCCAATAGTTTTCAAATAAATGGAGGACAAAGGTATACTCTGAGCACTGCTTAGGTTTACCGCAAGCAAGAAAAAAAACACTCTCTTTCCCTGACTTTACCTAAGAAACTTGCTCCCAAAGGCTTATAATTTGGTGATGAACATATGTAGAAATCACTGACCTTTATCATGGTTCTTACAGCAAATCGATATGTCCAATACTTTTTGAGTAATTGGATGACAGAGTTAGAATACTCCTAAGTATAAGTTCTCACAAAATGAGCAAGGTACAGTATCTGCTCAATGATGCCCATGGTTGCTAGGCGTCCTTACGACCCCTGCACACCTGCCGCTAAGGTATCGCTAACTTATACTATGCATCTTCATGAACACTTGCAGCACATTTCATGTACATTCTACATAAAGTATAAGTTCTCACTAAATGTCTAAGCAAGGTACAGCACTCAATGACGTCCATGATTGCTAAGCATCCATACGTCCCATGCACAAATGTCGCTATGGTATTGCAAACCTACGCTACACACCCTAAATTATTCCTTCAAGAACACTCACGGCACATTGCACGTATACATCACACTAAATCATATGCAAATACATGACTACCACAATTATTCAACCCCTACCTCCGCAATTATTTCATTCCTTAATATGGTACAACGTGACCGTGATGCAGCACCTTCGCTTCGAGATTTACAATCCACCACTATATTGGCACACACCACACTCCTTCACGAACACTTGCAGCATGTTTGACGTATATTTCAAACAAATTCATATGCATAATCAATAACACCATCAAATTCCATCCCTAAATAACTCTAATAATCCCTTTCCAACTACAGTGTACAGGAAACGCCTGCCCCATTCCACACTATGGCTATGGTGTACCTAATGCATGCTAGTTCCAATATATCACAAAGCCAGCCACTATATCTTTCACACTATGTACAGTTTAGGCATTGGCTTCACTATATATGTAAATGTACTCACAACATAGGGCCTAGGGGAGGCAGAGTGGTGAAACCCCGCTACAGTGAACACGCGTCTTGCCCCTAGGCCTAACGACTGATAACGGGCACCATTTCTTTTCATGATATATATCTATGTTCCATCTACAAAATCACATCAAAATATGCTCAGAAATAATACTTTATCAAAATCAGTCCACAGGACCTTCGGTTCAGGCAGGAGGAGGAGAATTAGTGGTGTTTAAAGGGACAACACACAAGGTGCAACCTTACAGCCTGCCTGCTTGTGAGGTACTGAGGTTTATCACTATGGACAGGGTCTGAGGAGGCTCTGCAGTGTTGCAAAGTGTTTACCTTAGACGAGAGATTGGCCCGCTAGAACACATCAAAATTTGACGCAAATCGGCCCAAAACTTTCTTTTTGACGACATTTTTTCTGCTTTTTCACACGATTCAAGCAATGTGCGTTTCTTTGCCAACCCACAAAGAACGTGATTCGCGTCAAAGTGCCCAGGAGGGTGAATCTCTCTCTCTCTCTCTCTCTCTCTCTCTCTCTCTCTCTCTCTCTCTCTCTCTCAAAGGTTCCTCTTCTCACCGTTCCTGCTGCCTCCTTTCTATCTTTTTTCTTCAGTTTTCTTTTCCTCTTGCTTTCACACCCACACCCACCCACCCACACCCACACCCACACCCACACACACACACACACACACACACACACACACACACACACATTTTTCCTATCACCTCTCCACAGCCCCTCTCTCTCTCTCTCTCTCTCTCTCTCTGAGATTGTTGACAGAAATGCTCACTCTGGGAGGCTATAAGAGAGGTGATGGCCCGCCCACACTAGAGAGAGAGAGAGAGAGAGAGAGAGAGAGAGAGAATGGGAAAACTTGAATGGGAGGGAAAAAGAGGAAATGGAGGAAGACATAAGGAAACTACTGAAAATAGGAAAGAGAGAGAGAGAGAGAGAGAGAGAGAGAGAGAGAGAGAGAATGAAAGCAACGAGGGAGTAGGATGAGAAAAATAGGAAGGACAGACAAGGAGAGAGAGAGAGAGAGAGAGAGAGGGAGGGGGGGAAGTCTTGTCCATCACCTAACCTCAATCGACTTAGGGATCTGTTAGAACAGTCGCACAGTGGGAACGAATATAGGGACCTTAAATGTATAGTGATGGTTGTGTGTCCTGTTATGCAGAGATGCCTGTGTGCTATCCTTGTCAGTCACTCTCTGATTAGCTAAGTCTGATTAACTAAGTGAGGTTGCTCTCTCTCTCTCTCTCTCTCTCTCTCTCTCTCTCTCTCTCTCTCTCCCTCCCTTGGAGTGTTATCCTTTTCTGAAACAGTCTGAAAAAAAGGCAAAAATCTGGACCAAGTATAAGGTGAACGAAAAGTAATGATACCTTATACTTAGCGATTTATTTTGCCCATTACACCTTAAAATTTTCCTGCATGCTGTTAATATCGTTTTTAGGTTAACATGTAGGAGAATAATGTGTTGTTGTGTCCAGAATAAATCGCCACGGAAGAGGTGTTTTGGAATTACCTGGTCCTAGGGGTGGGTAGTGGAGAATATTGTCCTGTTATGTCCAGAATACTTCGCTACGGAAGAGGTGTTACGGTCTGGGGGCTGATGGTGGTGTGGGGGAAGACATACAGAATATCGTGCTGTTATGTCCAGAATTATTCACTATGGAAGAGGTTTAATTAAGGGTTTGGCTGAGGTGGGGTGGTAGGAGAGGACATACAGGAAAATATTGTGCTGTTACGTCCGGAATAAGTCGCTGCGGAACGGGTGTTAGGGGCTGGGTCGTGTGGAGGAAGACATACAGAATATTGTGCTGCTGCGTCCAGAATAAATCCCTACGGAGGAGGTGCTGAGGTCTGGGGTGGAGGTGGGGGAGTACTAGCAAGGCAAAAGTTGTTACAATCTCATAATAACTGTCTGGCACGAGTTGCTTCCATTCCCTTGGGTCCATGTTGATTGCAAGAGCGCCGACCTGCAACTTTGTTCCAGTATAAGGAGTAGTAGTGGTGGTAGTAGTAGTTGTAGTAGTAGTAGTAGTAGTAGTAGTAGTAGTAGTAGTAGTAGTAGTAGTAGTAGTAGTAGTAGTAGTAGTAGTAGTAGTAGTAGTAGTAGTAGTAGTAGTAGTAGTAGTAGTAGTAGTATAGTAGTAGTAGTAGTAGTAGTAGTAGTAGTAATAGTAATAGCAGCAGCAGCAGCAGCAGCAGTGGTAGTAGTAGTAGTAGTAGTAGTAGTAATAGTTGCATCCCGAGGATCGTCTTAACGTGAACCCAGTGGACTGCGGGCCAAAGCTACCCTTCTTCTGTAGTCCACCATCCTCCCGTCGGGGGGATAGGGAGGCAACTGTGGGACGTTTGTATACCCGGGCCGCTCCAACACTGTAATATTGGTGCCACCGCCTGATGGGGCTTATCTCCAACACCATCATTACGAGAAATAAATCACACTCCAGAAAATCGTTGTAGCAAAAAAAAAATATATAGATAGATAGATAGATAGATATGAAATTAGATTTTTAATATTTCTTTTCAGAGAGCGCATACCTCCGCGAACGTCCATACCAAACAACTCATTTCACCACCAAAATTTAATTACTTCTTCCTTGGTCAATGATCCACATATACACAACATTTAATTGAGGTCCATCAATAGCTCTTTCAGATATAGTGTGAAGAAACAAACAGACCAACCCGGTTGAATACATGAGCTCCTCCCTCTTCGTTGGCGGAGGTTAAGAATTAGGAATGTGAATTGAGGCACGCTATAATCTTGAAAGCCTTAGTTAAACACCTACTCTTACTGAAAAATTACGAGAGCTGAAATTGTCATCACCAAAATGTGGGAAGAATTTCAGCCTCTTACATAATCAGAGCGTCAGACAAGAGCATATATGACTGAGTAATTGTCCATGTCTTCCTCTTGGCTGTGAATTTTGAGTGAGAGTTAGTATCCATGTGTCTATGTGTGGGAGCCTGGTTGTCTAGTGGCTTAAGGTGATCCAGTTAGATGTGAATAGCGACTTGAATAATATAGCTCATGTCTTATTATTAAAGTTTGGTTGAGAGATATTGTATTTGTCTATAGCTGTGTGGGAGCCTGGTGGTCTAGTGGGTTAGGGCCCTCAACTGGGTACTTCGGATAAGGGTTGACGCTCAGGGAAAAGCGATTGGTCACTCTTGCCTTAACACTCTTAACTAAGTGGTTTAGCTCCGAGCCCCTGCTCACCTGATGGGCAATTTATATACGGTATAGGATCAGATGAGCAAGAGAGAGAGAGACAGACACAGACACACAGACAGACAGACAGACAGAGACAAAGAGAGGATGAATAAATGGATGGATGGATGAATAGATAGACAGATAGAAGACAGATACATAGACAGATAGATAGTCCTAATACATCTTAAATTTCAGCATTACAGGGTTCTCAGATTATTAAGAACTCTTCCAAAACTGCCTATATATTTGTCGAAAAGATAAGAATAAAACAAGGAGCACAAATGAAATAAGGACTGTGAATAATATCTGGATTCTGGCGTGTAGAGTGAGTCAATTATACCCCTTTCCCTCTAACTTGGCTCAAAATTGCCATCTCTTTTTCCAAATTGTATACTCTTTTCTCTCTAACTTGGCCCAAAATTGCCATCTCCTTATCTTAAATATATACTCTTTTCCCTCTATCTTGGCTCAAAATTGCCATCCCTTTTTCCAAACTGTATACTCTTTTCCCTCTAACTTGGTCCAAAATTCCCATCTCATTTTCCTAATTGTATACTCTTTTCCCTCCAACTTGGCTCAAAATTGCCATCTTTTTATTTCAATTGTATACCCCTTTGCCTCTAACTTGACTCAAAATTGCCATATCTGTATCTTAAATCATGAGTTCCACCAAGAGATTAATACAAGAATATGGTGCTAGTCACGAAGAAGTGTTATGATGACTAACCGTAGCATCGACTTCTGCCACTGAGCTACGTGGAAGAAGCTGCAGAAGGACGAAAATGTAGGCCATGTTAAGGTGAAAAGAATATAGTAGTGTTGAAGTTAGATGAAGTTATATTTGAGACGACGAAGGAGTGACAAAATATATACGTGGAAAAATGTCACACACGCAAAAAAATCTATACTTTCATCATAACCAGGCCCAGATTTTCGTCCTTTTGAAGCTTATTTCACGCAGCTCAGTGACAAAAAAAGATAATACTCTGGCTCTTCATCCTTTCCATAGCACTTCTTCGTGACTAGCACCATATTCTAGTGTCACTCAGTACGACTTAGCATTCAAGATGGAGGGATGGCAATTTTAAGCCAGGTTGGAATGAAAAGAGTATAGTCTGTTTTTTGAGGGTGTGAGGGCATGTGGATTTAATGTGGAGGGTCTGTGTTAATGTGTAGTGGGTGGAAGTGGATTTAAGTAGATAAGTGGTGAGTGAGTCCAGGGTCTGTCCACTTCAGTATCCCTCTGTTAAGTAGTCTCATCACACTCTCATTACTCTTTCATCACATATTCATCACACTCATTTCACCTACATTACTCATAGTCCTATCATATCATTACATCGTCCTTCATGTTGCCACACCCTCGTCGCACCTCATCACATCCTTCATCTCTCACCACACCCTCATCACAAACATCCTCCTTCATCTCACCACACCTTATAAAACCCTCCTTCATCCCTCACCACACCCGCACCACACCCTCCTTAATTTTTCACCACATCCTCCTTCATCGTACCGCACCTTCACCACACCTCACCACACCTTCATCATCTCTCACCAAACCCCCACAACACCTCACCACATCCTCCTTCATCTCTCACCACAAACTCACCATACCTTATCACGCCTTCCTTCATCTCTCACCACACCCTCCCTCGTCCCTCACCACATCGCCACCACAACTTTGTCATCATCCTCTCTTCACAACTCCATCACACCCCCTGTTTGGGAAGTCTGATCGCGATTCAGTAACTCTCTTCCTTGTTTATCTTTACTTCTCTCTCTCTCTCTCTCTCTCTCTCTCTCTCTCTCTCTCTCTCTCTCTCTCCATCCATCCATCTATCTGCCTATCTATCTGTATATAAGTATCTATATCTGTCTATGTATGTAATCTATTAATCTGTGTATTTATCTGTCTATTAATCATCTGTCTATCTCTTTTAATTGATCTGTCTACCGGTAAATCAATGTAAATCTCTTATTCACTTTCAGTTTCCTCCTACTCATTTGAGTTCATCCACACATCTTAATTCAGTCTCTCTCTCTCTCTCTCTCTCTCTCTCTCTCTCTTGCTCGCCTCTCCTCTTAAACAATCCTTCCCTCCTTCCTTCTCTCTCAGGCACTCCTCTCTTTCAATTTTTCCTCCACCTTTGTTTACACTCTCTCTCTCTCTCTCTCTCTCTCTCTCTCTCTCTCTCTCTCTCTCTCCACCCCTGCAGTCCCCTGTCTTGTACTAGTTTAAGTTAGCCCCTCTGACACTGTCATTCTCTCTCTCGCTCTCTCTCTCTCTCTCTCTCTCTCTCTCTCTCTCTCTCTGTTCGGGTGCCGGACATCGTTTCCATGACGAGTTGTAGTCTCACACTATTTTTACATATTACATACAAAGTGTTTAAACATAATTAACGAGTGTGTAATATAATGTGATGATAATCAACCAAACACCATCTTACTATAAGTATGGCATGGGAATGGATGAGCGATCAGACTTGCAAAGCCCAGCATTTTCTATCATAAACAACGAGGGTAAAGGGAAGGCGATAGAGAAATATGAATTATATATATGTTTAAAGTCTTGGGGGAAATATTTACCCTGTTGGTATACTTTAATGTAATCAGTGCTACTTTATTGAGGTGTATAATGTGCATGATAAAGTTGTGATGCTTCTATGCATTTATAAATCCCAGTTGTCTGTGGGGTTTGGCACCTCTGTATATATGCTGACCTCAGGGTCACTCCCAGCGGGAGAGCTGGCCAGCTAGGGCAGAACGCACTTATCATTCAAATGAGAGGGACGTATTTATTCTGAACTTTCTCTTTGTTGCAGTTGTATCTTTCTGTGGCCAATAAAGAGAGATAAATCTGCTCAGTTTTCTGTCACCTGCACACACTACCTCTACCATTCCATCAACAGGATCTACACCGATTCCCACCATCTCCAGTGTGTGAGAAGACATTTGGTGGAGAGTGTTAGTCGGAAGTGACTTCGACCAGGCGAAACGTTATGTCTTGTTAACTTTGCTTGGAACAGTGCAGTCACGTCTAAGCTGATATATAAATTGGTGATCAGCTGTGGGGTTCCAATAAGCTGATATATTAGTGGTCAGTTGAGGAATTCCTATAAGCCGATACATCTCTCTCTCTCTCTCTCTCTCTCTCTCTCTCTCTCTCTCTCTCTCGTCATTTCCCAACTCCGAATTGTGGTTCATTTGGTAGTGGTTTCTTTGTCATTGGTTCGGTCTCATATTGCTTCGTTTTGTATTGTTTGGTTTCCTATTAGCTGAGTACACACCGGTTCATTTCTCAGTGGTTCGGTTTCATTGTGGTTCGTTTCATATTGGTTCGGTTCTCACTGGTTCATTTCTCAGTGGTTTGGGTCCATAGTTATTCGTTTCATATTGGTTCGGTTCGCACGGTTTCATTTCTCAGTGGTTCCGGTCCATAGTGATTCGTTTCATATTGGTTCGGTTCGCACGGGTTCATTTCTCAATGGTTCGATTTCACTGTGGTTAGTTTCATAATGATTCGATTCACACTGGTTTATTTCTCAAGGGTTCGGTTCACGGTGGATTATTTCCTATTGGTTCGGTTCACACTGCTTCATTTTTGCGTGGTTCACTTCACCTTCGTTCGTTTATCAGTGGTTCCATTTTCTTCGTTTCATATTAGTCTGTTTTCATTTTGAGTCACTATGTAGTGTGTTGAAGAGGGACGCCTTCCAGTGGTGATGTCGATATTACTTTTTTTTATTTTTTTAATGCAAGGAAGAAGGAACCCAAGGCCGGAGCCCGCAAGATTGTTCCCTCCAAGAAAAAACAAAGACAACAGGGAGCCAAATTCATTATCCATTCATTCTGAGATGCCTAACAGGCAGTAGGAAATGCAGACAGAAGGAGACAGTTCCAGAGCTGACTTTATAACTTGGGCGGTGGAGCTGCCTCGTTATACAAACTCTCCTCATCTCTCCCTATACATGAAAGGAGGGTAATACCAAGGAAGGGAAGCTTTAGCCTTCAGTTTGCTCGGTTCGCGTCTAGATGATCATGGGGCTACCACTGCTACTTCTGCTACTACTCCTACTACTACTACTACTACTACTACTACTGCAGAAGCGTTTCGTTCTCTAGTGGTTCAGTTTCTCTGGTCTGGTGTTTATTTCCTATCGGTTCCGTTTCGCAATTGTTCAGTTCCTCCGTCCCTCAGTTCCATAATGCTTCCACCCCTGAGTGGTTCGGGTTTTTAATGGTTTGTCAGTGGTTCGTCTCCTAAGGGTTCATCTCAGTGGTTCATCTCCCGGCAGTTCATCTCAGTCCTTCTCTCAGTGGTTCATTTCCTTATTTTTCCATCATATTGGTACCTCACCCACTGGGTTAGTTCCACGGTAGTTTATCTCAGTCGTTCGCCTTTTAGTGGTTCTTCTGTCAGTGGTTCGACTCTTAGTGACTCGCCTCTTGGTGGTTCGCCTCTGTGGTTCGTATCAGTCGTTCGTGTATTTGTGGTTCATCTCCCAGTAATTCATCTCTCAGTGGTTCACCTCTCAGTTGGTTCATGTGGCAGTGGTTCACGTGAGTGGTTCTCCTGCCTCCGTGTGCCTTCAGTCTCATTTGCTTGATATTTTGCCGCACCGGTTCACATTGCTGACTTACTCCTCACGGTCAGAGCCCCCCCTCCTCTCTCTCTCTCTCTCTCTCTCTCTCTCTCTCTCTCTCTCTCTTTGTATGTGTGTGTCTGTCTGTCTCCCTTTTTGTCTGTCTGCCTGCCTGCTTGTCTGTTTCTCTCTCCCTTGCCCCTTCTGCCTCGCTCCCTTCCCCATCAATACTCTCTCTCTCTCTCTCTCTCTCTCTCTCTCTCTCTCTCTTACAGACACACACACACACACACACACACACACACACACACACACACACACACACACACACACACTACTGAATTAATCCCTGACCATCTACTCTGTATTGTAATGCCGGTGATATGTTTCTCTCTCTCTCTCTCTCTCTCTCTCTCTCTCTCTCTCTCTCTCTCTCCTTTTTCTTTCCCCCCCTCTCCCCTCTCTTCCTTTATCCTTTCTTTCTTTCTCTCTTTTCTTCTCTACATTCTTCTTCCCTCCATCTATAAGCTCTTTTTCTATCCAATCCTCCACTCTTTCTTTTTCTCTCTCTAGCTCTCTTTTTCTTTTAATCCTTCCCTCTCTTTCCTTCGTTTCCTCTTTCCTTCGCTTCCTCTTCCCTCTTTTCTTTCCCTTCCTCTTCCTTCTTTCCATCCCATCCTCTTCCTTCATTCCTTCTCTACCTCTTCCTTCATTCCTTCTCTACCTCTTCCTTCATTCCTTCTCTACCTCTTCCTTCTTTCCTTCACGTCCTCTTCATTCTTTCCTTTCCTTCCTCATCCTTCTTTCTTTCCCTTCCCCTTCCATCCTTCCTTCACTTCTTCCTTCCATCCTTCTTTGATCACTCTCTCCCCATCTCGCTTCATTCTTTGGCTGCTTTTTCTCCGTCTCTCCATCACACTTTTTCCCTCCAATCTCCCTCCATTACTCTTCTCTCTCTTCCCTCCGTATCTCCTTTTTCTCTCCTTCCCTCCCTTCTTCATTTCCTTCATCTCTCTCTCTCTCTCTCTCTCTCTCTCTCTCTCTCTCTCTCTCTCTCTCTCGTATCATAGCTATCATTTTATAGTGCTAGCCTTGTCTTTAACTTCACTGATTTAAATACTTACATAATCGGGTACAGTTTAAAGCCAGATGTCTTCATAGGTCTGTGTGGTCTGTGTATGTGTAATTCTATGTAACTCGCTTCCCCTCTCCCTCCTCCCTCAAGTCGTCTCCCTCCCCTCCAATATATCACTCTCCTCCTTCCCCCTCCCTCCCTCTCTTCCTTCTCACTCCTTCCCTCCTTTCTCTCTCTCTCTCTCTCTCTCTCTCTCTCTCTCTCTCTCTCTCTCTCTCTCTCTCTTTATCATGTTTTATTTTTGTTTTGTTTTTATTGTTCTACTTGTTTTTGTTTCTGCTGCTGCTGCTGCTGCTGCTGTTGTTGTTGTTGTTGCTGTTGCTGTTCTTCTTCTTCTTCTTCTCCTTCTCCTTCTTCTTCTTCTTCTTCTTCTTCGTCTTTGTCTTTGTCTTCGTCCTCGTCTTCGTTTCCTTGTTCTCTTAATGATTATTAAGAACTCCACATTCTGTGGAGTTCTTATTAGAATTGTAGATATTATTACTATTCCTTTTTATTTTTTTCGGAGGGAGGGGAAGATCTAGAAGGTTGGCATTCCAAGACCGTTCGAGATAGAGACTTCAAATTTTCGGGAGTGATGTATCTTGGTTGCAGGCTTCTTTTGGCATTTCTTTTTTTCCTAGCACTGGCGCTGCACTAGCTCCCTCTGTTATTTTTTCAGTTTTGGCTTTCCTGCGCAGCAAAAACTACTGAATGGATTGCTCTGCAAATGTTGCAGTGTGTATACCGGTCGCGTTGGCCAGTTTCTCTTGTGCCCCGCCCCCTGCTGAT
The DNA here is from genome assembly GCF_032717465.1 of Coenobita brevimanus. NCBI lineage: Eukaryota > Metazoa > Arthropoda > Malacostraca > Decapoda > Coenobitidae > Coenobita > Coenobita brevimanus. The sequence goes on from NC_137069.1 coordinate 37,685,689, forward strand.
GCCCCGCCCTCTTCCCCTGCTCTACTCGTTGCTGATTGGCTGAGATAATTATTCTTCTTACTGACAGAATAATGAGCCTTACCACGAAATAGTATCGTATTATTTACTTTTACTTTGAATTCATTTCTTTATGACAAAGGAAGCACTAAAATTTGTTTGAAAAGAACCAACTTGCCTCCTCCCGCGATTGCAGCTGAGTTTTGCCGCCAAGAAAGTTCGGGGCTTGGCAATAACACATCGCAGCTGTGCCGCTATTACTGTTAAACATATTAAGTCACCTATTTGTCATGGCTGGTAAGTTACCACAGTATCATAACCATATTGTAATTTTTCCTATTTATTTCCTTAATATCAGAGGTTTAAATATAGAAGTACGAAAACGAAATGTCACTGGCTTCGCTTCGAAATGAGAAATCTCATTCTATACACGTGAAGTCAGTGAAATCTTATAGAGGGAAAAGGGTTTTGTGTGTGTGTGTGTGTGTGTGTGTGTGTGTGTGTGTGTGTGTGTGTGTGTGTGGACACCATATTTAAGGAAAAATGTCAAAACACTAAGTTCTTTGTAGAATGTGTACCTTTTTATTTTCATAGAGGGAACTTTCGTGACTTTACAAACCTTTCAGACCGATGACGTTCCTTGGTACTTTTTCCCAACATCCTTTACTACAAAACATTTCCTAGTTAAATGGAAAAGGTATAATTGCAGTTAAGGGGTTAAGTAAAAGTTTTGTTGCTTCGATTCGCGAGAGCGCGTGACATGTTTACCCAACATTGGCACGGCAAAGACTGGCTCAGGGGCTGGATTCACTAAGCATTTAAGGCGCCGGATCTCCTAACGGTGCCTAAAGATACGGTGCTGAGGCAGAATCAGTCATTCACTAAGCATGGGCGCCGCCATCTTGCACCAAAATTTGGCGCCTGAAGTTAAGCGCTTAGGGGACATACCTTAATATACATCACAACCCGGAGTCAGTGTGTTTATCGAGTATGCAACCTCTCGGCCTATCGTTTGCCTTTGTCCCTCTTCACTTCTAATCAACGTCGTAAAAGAAGAAATTGAACAGACAGCAAGATAAAGGATGTGCCATAATCGTTTTTAGTGCTGCTAAGAACTCTGGCAATATTTATTTCTTTGCAAGGTAATATGAATGTGTCAAAAATAAACATGCCACCGGGAAAGCCTCCACTGGGGCCGCTTGGGCAGTCAGCTACTAATGTTTACTGTACAGCGATGGAGCTTGTGGCTATGTATTTAGCTCACCGACATTTACGTCGAGAGAGAAGGTTCAGAGACCCATTAGACCCTCTCTATGTGCCTGATGAGCATTTACAACAGTATATATTATTGGTTTCCACGACATGAAATCAGACTTTTGGCAGTTCATGAGTTGATAATGGATGTGCTAAACAATGACGGTTTGATATACTAAGGTGATTAAACTTATATGAAGACAATAACTTTATTTCAGACATGGCAGTGGAATTGTGTTAAATAAACCTAACAAACAATACCTAAGCAAAGCCTATGCGATACAAACCATTTCATGCATCAATATACTGGATAAGGTAACAAGGGAAATCAAAAGGAACGACTTCTTAAACAATATGAATGCTCAATATTACAGCAATGCAAAATTATTACTGATTTATGGGATCAGTTTTATCCTTTGGGATATAGGAAGTTTTTCTAAGGTAATTGCTTACAATACCAAATGATTCTTAGTCATTAATGCCAAAAACATAACCCACCTCCCTCCCCCCAAAAAATTGAAATGACTTCTTAGTTTTAGACTTTTATGATCAACCTAACCAAAGTTTATAATCAAACCCTACCTCTACCAGTAACGCCTCATGAATGGGTTAGGTTTGTTTGATATGGTAAGTTAGAAAAAAAACAGCTTACATCCTCACAGGCACTATGTAACTAACAACAGAAATATGCATTTTTTTTTTTTTTTTTAATACCTAAATTTTTCATTGCCTGCCTCATTGCCTTGGCTGCCTTCCCCTTGTGATCTGAAATCACGAAATTTCTTCCCCACTTCATTGGTCTTCCTTTTCACTCTTCTAACACTATTCACCCTATAGGTAATAGTTTCCCATGCTAGCATCTTTGCTTTCTTTGTAATGTTTGTCTAGTGAGGAAAAAAAATTGTTTTTGTTTTGGAGACCTCATTAATCAAAACTAAGAGGATAAATATTTCCTTTATTGTCGTCTCCTATTTTTGGTGTGTTTTTTTCCATTTGATAGTTATTTTTATTTTTTTTTTTAGTTCATCTGAGTGTTTTGAGGCCTCATTTGATGTGCAAATGAATAATAACCTTAATATGACTATGACAGTATGGTCGGAAAGATTAATAATTGTGGAAGGAAACAGCCTACTCTGTGTTTAACTAAACCTAACCTAACCTAGCTTAACTGTACCTAATAATTTAATCTACCCTAACCTAACCTAACCTAACCCATCCCAACCCAACCCAGCCTAACCTAACCTAACCCAGCAACCAGTTGGGAAACGAAATCCTCCTTTCAGCATGCTGAGCATGATTCGGTAATATTCATTGCACATAGTAATACACATACAGGCATACACTATATGATTGCACAATTCCACTGGGTATGGTAAGACTGCGCGCTAAAGAAACGGCTAGTAAAGGAAAGAAATACCACTGAGAGTTCGTCACTTCAAAGGTTAGGACCTTTCTCGTTTTGTTCTGTTGGACTTGGAATTTTTATTTCCACTATATATTTCACTAAAAGAACTGATGTCGGGTTAGTTTCTGATGTCACTACTGTTGGATTGAGGACTGTTTTGTGTGTTGTGCATGCTATCCCCTCTGGACTTGTGTTTACATTAGGGAGACAAACAGCTGATATGAGGGTTCGCTCCGTGATTGGTTGATCATGGCAAAGCCTCACTTGTAAGATTCTCTGTCATTGGCTGAGCAGAAATCAGCTGATGACGGCCGATTTAAGGCACGTACAACTTACGACCGGGGTACGGCGCCGTAAAAAATCATAGTGAATACCAAACTCTGGTGAGTGCTACGGCGCCACAGGAGTGCGTAATCTGAGGTGCCAGATCTTGCTCAGGCACCTGAAATTACGACCATGTTAGTGAATCCAGCCCCAGAACTCCTACTCGGGCCGACGGGTGAGTGGGCGTGGCCAAGGGGGCGGGGGACAAGAGAAACTGGCCAACGCGACAGGTATAGTGGTCAGCATATCCTAGAGCACCTGGGTATTGTTGCAGTATGTAGTGGTCAACATATACTAGTGCACCTGGGTATTGTTGCAGTATGTAGTGGTCAACATAAACTAGTGCACCTGGGTATTGTTGCAGTATGTAGTGGTCAACATATACTAGTGCACCTGGGTATTGTTGCGGGATGTAGTGGTCAACATATACTAGTGCACCTGGGTATTGTTGCAGTATGTAGTGGTCAACATATACTAGTGCACCTGGGTATTGTTGCAGTATGTAGTGGTCAACATATACTAGTGCACCTGGGTATTGTTGCAGTATGTAGTGGTCAATATATACTAGTGCACCTGGGTATTGTTGCGGTATGTAGTGGTCAACATATACCAGTGCACCTGGGTATTGTTGCGGTATGTAGTGGTCAACATATACTAGTGCACCTGGCTATTGTTGCGGGATGTAGTGGTCAACATATACTAGTGCACCTGGGTATTGTTGCGGGATGTAGTGGTCAACGTATACTAGTGCACCTGGGTATTGTTGCGGGATGTAGTGGTCAACATATACTAGTGCACCTGGGTATTGTTGCAGTATGTAGTGGTCAACATATACTAGTGCACCTGGGTATTGTTGCAGTATGTAGTGGTCAACATATACTAGTGCACCTGGGTATTGTTGCAGTATGTAGTGGTCAACATATACTAGTGCACCTGGGTATTGTTGCGGGATGTAGTGGTCAACGTATACTAGTGCACCTGGGTATTGTTGCGGGATGTAGTGGTCAACGTATACTAGTGCACCTGGGTATTGTTGCGGGATGTAGTGGTCAACGTATACTAGTGCACCTGGGTCAACATCTACTAGTGCACCTGGGTATTGATACTGGGATCCAACAAATACTTTTAAGATATTGAGGAAAATCAAAATGATCGCCTCATACCTCAAAATGCTAACTCGGAAAGTATTTGGCCGATTTTGACCGAATTTCAACCAAACTCGGTGGAAATGTAGTGGGTCATGAGTGAACATAAAATGCAGAGTATGAATGACCTTGGCCTTGATCTCAAGGTCACAGGTCAAAGTCCGTAAAGAATTTTTGATTCATACCAAAAGTAAGGTCTACAGTCAGTGGCGCAGCCGAGGGGGGGGGGAGGGCACGATGCCATGCCCTCCCCCCAAAAAAGCGCCTAGCATCATGGGCAACCATCTCTGTTTCCGCCCATTCGTGGAAACAACATGGAAATATCAGTGATACTATTTGATGCAGTTCCATGTTTCAACAGTGAATTAAGCTTGTATTTGGACATTATCAGTTACATTTACATTAATTACATTATCCGATATTCTGTTCTTCATAATATTTACTATCCACATAGAGTTAGACGCATCGATAATTGCGGTATTGGCGCAAATCCACACGTACTGTATAATAACGTCTATCATACAATATGACAGTTTCTATTTACTTCTGTACATGTGTGAACATATAAATCGTACACAGTATTAATTCCAATATTTTCCCGGAGTATCATCTATACTTTTTCTTCATTCCATTCACGACACTTTACTTTGTGTTACACGTTTTCAGCAATGGGTATACGATGTAGACATATAGTATTCAGCTGAATCAAATTAGACATACAGGCAATGAATGTTATGCGCATACTAGAACGAAAGACGAACATAGAATATTTTTTTAGGATATGGTGACTAGTGAGAAGGGTAGGTGCCCCCCCCCCTTGGACAAATCCTGGCTGCACCACTGTCTACAGTGATAAAAGTATTCTCATCTGGAATGTGGAGGTCTCTGAATATTGCTTCAGCCGTTTCAGAATTCTAATTACAGCCTGTAGTAGTAGTAGCAGTAGTAATAGTACTGGTAGTGGCAGAAGTAGTACTAGTAGCACTAGTAGTAGTAGTAATAGTAGCAGTAGTAGTGTTCCTATAACTATTATTTTTTTATTATTAATAACATCATTATCATTTGCCTCCTCCTCCTCCTCCTCCTCCTTCCTTCGTCCTCTGATTCAGTTTCTCTTTCTGCCTCATCCTGTTTCGTACCCCACAGTTTTTCACTTCCTTTTTTTCTCTCTCTTTTCTGCCTTGTCACGTCTCTTCCTTTTTCCTTGTATCTTTCTGTTCCCATCTCTCTCTCTCTCTCTCTCTCTCTCTCTCTCTCTCTCTCTCTCTCTCTCTCTCTCTCTCTCTCTCTCTCTCTCTCTTCTCCTTCCTTGCCTCCTACGTCTTCACTTCATTATCCTCCTTTGTCTTCATCTTATTCTTTTCTTATCCTCTTGCATTCCACTGTCTTTATTTTTCCTTCATTCCTGCTGCCGCCGTGTGCTTTATTTCTTGTTTCAAAGCTTTATTATTAAACCTTTCCACATCCATATGGGAGGTTTTATTTTTGTCAATATTCTGCTTACTGATCTCAACCTATTACCATACGTGGAGATCTTTGTACCAGTCGCTGTTTTTATTATTATTATTATTATTATTATTATTATTATTATTATTATTATTGTTGTTGTTGTTATTTTTGGTATTTATTATTATCATTATTATTATTATTATTATTTTTATTATTATTATTATTATTATTATGTTTATGTTTATTATTATTATTATTTTTATTATCATCATTATTATTATGGAAAAAAGGCAGAATATAAGAGGGAAGTGGAAGAGCTATTGGGAAAATATGAAATGGAGCAGACGGGGGACATGGAAGGTGTATGCAAGATATTCACAGAAGAAATCTGTGCAGTATGTGAGGTGGTGTGTGAGGTGAAGAGAAGACGAAAGAGGTTGCAGGGAACAGCATGATGGACTGAAGAAGTGAGAGAGGCTGTGGCACAAAAGAAGAATGCACAGCGAGTGGATGAGAAACAGAGGCGTGGACGAGGTGAGAGACGGATGAGAGAGTTATATGCAGAGAGAAGAGAGAGATGAAAAGATTAGTAAGGATGAGGAATTTGGAAGGAACTTGAGTGTAAAGTGGAGGGAATGTAAGAAATTGTTCTGGGAAGAGGTAAAGAAAGTTAGACAGGGTGCCAAAGAAATTAGCTGGGGAGTGAAAGATAAAAATTGTAGATTACTAGTGGAGAAGGGAGAAGAAGTGAGTAAATGGAGAGAACACTTTCAGGAATTGTTGAACATAGAGAATGAAAGTAATGCCAGTATAAGTGTCTGAGGAATGGCTGGGAGAAGGAAGGATGTGGGAAGAGAGGAAGAAATCAGTAGGATGGAAGTTGTGAAAGCAATGAAGAAAGTCAAAATGGGGAAAGCCCCAGGAATTGATGGAGTGTGTGGTGAAATGCTGAAGCATGGGGTAGAGATAGTAGTAGAATGAATGTGGAAGAAGTGGATGTCGGGTATAATTATTTCCCTGTACAAAGGAAAAGGGGAGAAAGAAGTGTGGTAATCATAGGAGCATTTGTCTTCATAGTGTAATAGGAAATGTATATGGTAGGATTCTTACTGACAGAGTTAGGGAAATAACAGTGGAATTAGTTGGAGAAGAACAGGGAGGTTTTAGGAAGGGAAGAGGTTGTGTAGATCAGATATTCATTCTTAGATCTTTAGTGGAAAAGTTTCTAGAGAAGGGAAAGAAGTTGTATGCGGCCTTCATGGATTTGGAGAAAGCATATGACAGGGTGGATAGACAAGGATTGTGGAAAGTATTGAGGGTATATGGAGTAGATGGGAAGTTGTTGAATGCTGTGAAGAGTATGTATGAGGGTGCTAAGGCTGCAGTGCATGTGGGTAGTGAACTGAGTGAATTTTTCTGTTTGAAGGTTGGGTTGAAGCAACGATGTGTCATGTCTCCATGGTTGTTCAATCTGTATATGGATGGGGTTATAAAAGAGATGCAAGGTAGAGTAGTGGATGTTGGAGCGGGGCTAGTGAGAGGGGGCAGTGTCTGGAAACTACATGTACTGTTGTTTGCAGATGATACTGAATTAAGTGCAGAGGAAGGGGAGTTGCAAGGCTTGATGAATGAGTTTGGGATAGTGTGTAAGAAACGGAATCTAAAGGTGATTGTAGGGAAGAGTAAAGTTATGGTCTTCGAAAGAAATGAAGTCAGTGAATGTACAGTGAGGTTGGATGATGAGGAAATGGAAAATGTGAGTGCATTTAAGTACTTGGGTAAGTGTGATGAGTAATAATGGAAGTTTGGGGGGGGAAGTGCTTGAAAGGGGTGCAACAGGAAAGAAAGGTTGCTGGTTCCTTGAAAACAGTGATAAGAAACAGGGAAGTGAGCATGGAAGTGAAAAAGCTACTACATGACAGTATTGTGATACCAACTCTGACGTATGGAAGTGAAGCTTGGACCTTGTAGGAGGGACAGAAGTCAAGAGTGAGAGCAGTGGAAATGCGTTATTTGAGAGGAGCATGTGGAGTCACATGGAGAGACAGACTGACAAATGAGGAAGTGAAGGAGCGTTGTGGTGTGGATGTGACAGGAAATGTTAGGAGAAACACACTGAGGTGGTTTGGCCACGTGGAGATATTGGAGAGCGAGAGACTGATGAGGAGAGTGTATGTGAGTGAGGTGGAGGGGGGAGAGGGAGGAGGAGGCCAAGGATGAGATGGAGTGATGTAGTGGAGAGGTATATGAGAGAGGGGTGTGTGAGCTAGGAGCAGGGCAGTGAGATGGCGGGGGACAGGGCGACATGGAGGCGATTTGTTTGTGGCCACCCCTTACGGGATTAAGGCGTCTGGCAATAGATAGATAGATAGATTCCGTGACTTTTCGTCTCCGATTTTCTTCATGCTTGTTAAGGATGTACAGCACCATGTGCTTATTACACTTACCCAATTTCAGTGACCTTGACCTACTTTTTAAGGTCACAGGTCAGAAAGTGCCAAAAAATTTGGAATGTTAACCTTTGTTTACTCCAAGACTAATATAGATACATGAGCATGGCAGGGAATACCGTGATCAAATTATTTTCCAAACCTTTATGTGAAAAAACATTTGAAGGTTATTGATGCGTGACATCGCGATACTTGGAACACTCCTCATTTCAACACTTTTCACTTTGTCTTCCATACAGGAAAAAACAAAACAAATGAGGCTCTTCTTGGCACTGGAAGTTCTATCTGATCCTGAAGCAGGTCTGTGTACTTCTTGGTGGCAGAGTGACCAACGGTTTTTGAGATATTACAAAAAACTATATTCTTATACGTGGAGATCAGTAACTGTCTCTGACAGATACAGTCTTCTAGATATTATTAGTCTGTCTTCTCCAAGAGTAAATGGCCATTACTCGAAAGGTTATTTAGCCTGGAGCCTTCAAACTTTGTCAGCTGTCCCCAGATGGCCACTTCATCTGACAAAACTGGGAGGAAATCAGTTTCACCATATCTCCGGATATGAAGCGGAACCTAGAAAACAAAATTGTTGACTATCTCAGAAACCACATCAGCTAGAAAGACGAAAATTTCATAGCATATGCCCGTTGACGGGGAGCAGATCTGAAAGGAGTATGATCTTAATCGGATGAGTATTTGAAATTGACTGGGGTCAGATATTGGGATTGTCCTGGATATTCCGGATGTCACCTACTTTTCCATGAAACCATAATGCCAGAGCAGCCAAACTTGGTGGACTTGTACACTGTGATGACCTGAGGCGACATGCACAAGATCAGTGGCATTGACCTCAAGGTCCCTTTATAGCTCGGCTTCTAGTAGGCAATGGCTGTGGCAAGTTTTTCTCTATCAAAATTGTCCATGAACAATTTTACGGTGTTCTAGTTTTATTTAAAGTTTTATATTTTGTTTCTGTGGCCTGAGATAATGGAATAACTTTCAGGCTGTGTATTTATTTTTATTTTTATTTTTTTTCAATGGCGTCAAGGTTTCAGCTTCTATGTCACTTAATTTTTCTGATAGGCTATCGAATTTCTTTCCATTTTTTCGAGTGTGTGTGTGTGTGTGTGTGTGTGTGTGTGTGTGTGTGTGTGTGTGTGTAGGTGTATGTGTAGAGGTGTCTACTTGTGAGTGTGTGTAGAGGTGTGTGTTTATGTATGCATGTATGTGTGTGCATTTGTGTGCGTGTTTGCGTGTGCTCAGAGGGGAATCTTACAGTGAATAAACACCTCTTTAATTTCTCTTATTGTTTCTGATTTTAAAACTTCAAAAGCATAAAACGTACCCAGTGTTCCAAATGATTTGATTAATTTCTTTTCTTTACGTGAGTTTCCCAGTCTTTCAGGCACGAAATACTTATGTAAATTTTTCACCTCTTTCATCTGGATAATTATTTTTTTTCGTAATTTTTAAGTTTATTTACTCACCTCTCTCTCTCTCTCTCTCTCTCTCTCTCTCTCTCTCTCTCTCTCTCTCTCTCTCTCTCTCTCTCTCTCTCTCTCTCTTCCCGACCTCATCTCTCTTCCCTCGCGTGTATATCTCGTCCCGACACGTCTGTATGTCTGTCTGTCTCTGTCTGTTTTTGTCTCTATCTATCCGTCTGTCTGTTTTTCTGTCTCTGCTGTCTGTTTCATACTGCAGTCTGCCTGTCGTTCTGTCTGTCTGTCTTTCTGCTTGTCTGTTTATCTCACACGTCCTTCTATCCCGTTTACAATCCCTGTCTGTCTCTATCACACCGTCTTTCTCTTCTCTCTCTTACTCTGTCTCCTGTCTGTCTCACCCTTCCTTTCCATTGTGTGACAGACCACCCTTCCTGCCTCACCCTGCCTATCCAACCGCTTCCTAACCCTGCCTCCCTGCCTGCCTCACCCATCTTTCCTTCCTCTTCCTCACACTTCCCTCCGTCTTTCCCATCTTGTCCCACACTTTCCCTGCCTGAGTGCATACCTTACCCCTTCCCTGCCTCACCCTGCCTCACCCTAACCCTGCGTCACTCATCTCTCTGCCTCTCCATACTTAATATTGCTTCTATGATTAACCTGCCTCATCCTGCCGGTCCATCACCAATCTCTCCTTACCTGCCTGCCTTACCTTACTTGTCTTACCCTACCTGCCATACCCTGCCATACTCTGCTTACCTTACCCTGCCTGCCTTACACTGCCTACGTTGTCTTGCCTACTTTACCCTACTTGCCTGATCCTGTCATACCCTGCCTATCTTACCCTGCCTGCCTTTTCCTGCCCATAATACCTTGCCTGTATCACCCTGCCTACGTTACTTTCCTTGCAGTACCTGCCTGCCTATCTACTTCATCTTTCCTCTCGTCTGCTCACCATTCCTAGTATGTTCTCTCTGCCTACCTGTCTTCATTCATTTTTCATTCTACCTTTCATTTCCTTACTTTCCTTCATCCTTTCCTTCAGTTGCCTCCCTCATCATGTCTCCCCTGCCACCC
>NC_137069.1:37703725-37733725 GCF_032717465.1 Coenobita brevimanus
ATTCGTATTTACCCATTCATTTACCTATTCAGTTAATTTACCCATTCATTGCCCATTCACTTCATTATCTCATTCTTTACTCATTCATTTACCCATTCACTTCATTTACCCATTCATTTACCCATTCACCTCATTCACCGATATCATAGTGAAAAGACCCACCTTTTGATTCTGCAGGTACAGCAGCGGGCAAAGGTAATGGTCCAGCTCCCTACGAAAATCAACGACACTGAACGATGATTTACGAGAGCCAGTGATGCCATAAGGAGAACTAATAGGCTTTTCAGAATATTATCGTAAGTTCCATAATTCTTCGTATAAAAAGTATGGAACGATATTGATGAGAGCGACTTTACCTGTATTAATTAGTGTACTCCTGCTGGCACCTGGCGATTGAAGTTGGCTTAGGGGAGAGAGAGAGAGAGAGAGAGAGAGAAATGGAGGGGTTAGATATATCCATAAGTAACTCCTTTTCTGCGAGGGGGGAGTGGGTCTGAAGCCCATCTTCCCGTCGGTTAAGGAAGCTCCCTAACACCTCGTCCTTAGCGATTTATTTTTTAATATGGTTAACATCAAATGTATGTTATTTATGCTGGACATGTGGTATTTGAATGATTTAAATGACTCAGAAAAGGATAGTAAGGAGTAATAAGCAATTTAAATCGCTAAGGAAGAGGTTAGGGAGCTTCCGTAATTGAAGGAGACGCGGGCCATAGCCTAATAAGAACCTCTAACCCGGTATTCTCATCGGTTAAGGAAGCTCCCGAACACCTTCTCCTAAGCGATTTATGTTGCTTATTACACCATACTGTCCCATTCTATAGTAAATAAATCCTTCTAAGATCGCCTTACATTGCATTAATACAATGCATAAGGCTATTAATCAGCCTTTCCAAAAATAAATTGCTAAGGAAGAGCTTGTTAGGGAGCAGAATGAATGTAATATGAGGCACTGTGAAGAAGTATGAAAACATTTGAAAGGCTTAAGGCGGAGTATAGTGTGAAGAAGGACGTAGGGATGGGAGTAAGGACAGGTGATGCAATATGAAGTAGTATGCAACAATATGAAATTAGTATGAAGCAGTATGAACGTAGTATGAAGCAGTAGGACGTAATATGAAACAGTATGAACGTAATAGGAAGCAGTATGAACGTAATATGGAGCACTGTGAAGAAGTATGAAAGGATGAAGGCTTAAGATGGAAATTAGTATGAAGAAGGTCGTAGAGGTAGGAGTGAGGACAGGTGATGTAATATAAGGTAATTCTATCCTGCTCTATCCCACCCCCAGATCCACATTCCACAGGTGAGAAAGCCGTCCTCACCTGACCACACACCTGTCTTACCTGTCCTACCTTTTTAGGTTAATTTTATCGTTTTTCTTTTCCTTACTGGGGTGGGGGTATCGAATCACTAATTCGTGGTTAATGAAATATCTATATCTATCATATCTATCTATCTATCTGTCTGTCTTTTATCTGTCTACATCCATCTGTCTGTATTTGTATCTGTCTGTCTATCTGTCTGTTTATTTTCTGACTATATTCGTCTGTCTGTCTATCTAAATCTGTCTATCTTTTTTTTTTATGCAAGAAAAAAGGAACCAAAGGCCAGGGGCCCGCAAACCATTCATCCCAAGAAAAAACAAAAACAATACAAAATAGAGCCAAATTCAAGGTCCGTTCATTTCGAGATGCCTGGATACACTGCGTTTGAAAGACTGGAGATCATAGGAAGTAGGAAATACAGACAGAGGAAGACAGTTCCAGAGTTGACCTGTTGCATAAATGAAGGACTGGGAGTAACGGTTAAATTTTTGCATTAGAGAGTTGGACAGAAAAGGGATGAGAGTTTGTTGCTAGACGGGTGCTACGCACCCGTCGTACAGGTGGAGGGATGCAAGCAGACAGTTCAGAGGAGCACCGACCATTGAAATAGCGACAGAAAAGAGATAAAGATGCAACAGTGCGGCGAAGAGACAGAAGTTGAAGGGAGCCAGTAAGAGGAGGAGAGTTGATGAGACGAAAAACCTATGACTCCATCCTGTTAAGAAGAGCTGTATGTGGGGAGCCTCCCCACACATGAGAGTTGTACTCCACACAGGGGCGAATAAAACCCTTGTGTAAAGTCAACAACTGTGCAGGGGTAAAGAAGGTACGGAGTCGGCTTAGCACACCTAATCTCTTGGAAGCAGATTTTACAAGAGATGCAATATGATCTTTCCAAGATAAGTCCCGAGTGAATGAAACCCCAAGCATGTTCAAGGATGACGCAGGATTGAGCTGGATTTTATTAAACATTAATGGGTACTCCTGTGGAAGATTGTGTCGGATTGATAGCTGTAAAAACTGAGTTTTTGATGCATTGAAAACAAGATTATTTTTACCCAAGTCAGAGATACAAGCCAAGTCAGACATTAGGTTTGCAATAGCCTCATCCCTTGTTTGTCTATATTTTTTGTCTACATCCATCTGTCTGTCTATCTGTCTTTATATATATATATATATATATATATATATATATATATATATATATATTTCTATCTGTCTGTATGTTTGTCTCTTTATTATATTTATTTCTTGGTACGTGTATCTATATATCTATCTGTATGTCAGTCTATAACTGTATGTCATTCTATATCTAACTGTATGTCATTCTATATATATCTTTCTGTCATTCTATCCATCTGTTTATGTACCGTACACTCTCTCACATTCTCTTTCTTTTTCACGCTCACCCACTTTCACCCTCACACCTACTCACTCATACCTGCCCTTCACCTTTCTCACTTAACCCACACCTTTTGAATTCAGTTTTACTTTCTCTCTCTCTCTCTCTCTCTCTCTCTCTCTCTCTCTCTCTCTCTCTCTCTCTCTCTCTCCTCTCCTACCTACCTACCTACCTCCAGTTTTTTAAATGTTGTGTGTCAAGCAATTTCGAAATGAACGAATTCTGATTTTGGTCTTCGTTTTCATCTCATTTCTTTACTTTGAGGCTTTTTTTTCTGTTAGCCTTGGGTTCCTTCTTTTTTCCATTAATGAACACGTGCTCCACTACCACCACACCTGTCTTGGTCACGCCATATCCCCACCACAGCACAAGCACACCTCCTGTCCTACCACACCGCCACTACAATCATCTCACACCACACCACACCACTACCACCACCACATTTATACCACCATCACCACATCCCCACCACAATACCACGCCACCAAAACACTCCTTGTCCTCCCCACACTTGCCTTCTCTCCACAACACCTGTTCTAACACCTGTACTTTTATTTATCTAGCTACCTGCAACTCCCGGACCACTGCCACACCTTACCTCTCCCACAAACTATTACACACACACACACACACACACACACACACACACACACACACACACACACACACACACACACACACACACACACACACACACACACACACACACACACACACACATTTTTCTTCCCTGCTCATATTTCTCCTACATATCGCAGGTCAAAGACAAGTTACATTGGTGTATGAATAATTAGTGGGTGGAAGTTTTATCACTAGACAAATGGAACATGGAAGTCTGTGTGTGTGTGTGTGTGTGTGTGTGTGTGTGTGTGTGTCCAGATAGAAACATGGCATCTACACTTTCGTATTATTTCGATAGACGTAGCCGAGGGATTTAATTAGATAGAGAGAGATATTGCTGGTGTATCGTAGAATAATGGCTGCCCCTCTATCACCAGTGGAGTGTAACGTGGGTTGCTGCCAGTAAAATGGTGAGGCGTCGAATAGAGTTAATAGGTAGGTCTCTGTCACACATTCATTCTGTTTATTCTTTTATCGTAAGTGAGGTGAGTTAGTCACTTCTTGGGTTCCGGAGTTTTATTGTACACAGTTACATCGAGATGTGATTAAAGAGAGTAACGTAAGGTGACAGCACACCACCTAACTACCCTCTCCCACTTTTATCTTTGATCATTCTCTCTGGCTCTCTGCCCTTACAGCTGTTTTTCCTGGGGCTATATACCGACTAGTGCATAGGTGTGTCTATGTCTGGTACCCTCCCATAGGTAGTTTTCCGTGACGTCAGAGAACTAGCTCAAGTTGGTTATACTGCGTGTTCATGAAATATTTGTATAGTCTGCCTAACGGGGTTTTGTGATACATCGTGTGGTCCGACATTCCTGTCTCGAATTATGGCACGACTTTTCTTGAACTGGACATGTGCACCTACAGCACATATACCGATGACTATAGCTATATAGTTACATAGTTACAGATTACGTGTTATTGCCTTCAGTTATTACTATTACTATGACTGATTTGTTATTATAATTGTCATAAACGTATATACAGTTTAAATAATAACTTTCATACTAGCTACGGTACATAAATTATTTTTGCAGGTGAGTTGCTTTCTTCTGTAGCCCTATCGCAGAAATGTAAGTACAAGAGCACATTCAACATTATTACACTGATGTACTGATTTCCAGAGAAGTACAAGTAGTTTAGAAAATGTACATTGAACGAAAAAGGTCCTTTTGTTCATTTTATGTTTACCTAATAAACATGGGACGAAGGGCTTTTAAACAATGTATAGCATGTGTTATTTCAGTACCATATTATATCACTCATGCACACTGAATGAAAAGTATGGTATCATTTTCATAACGTCACCCTCAGTCCAGTGTGCAGAGTATATGTCCATTAAATTTTATATATCCTCTTTCTTCATTTTCCTGTTTACCTGAGTAAGAGAATGTATCAAAGAAGCCTATGCATGCCTTACTTGTTTTCCTGACCCCAGTAAGACCTATAATATCCCAATTTACATCTCTCAGCATTACAAAATAATAATAATAATAATAATAATAAATTTCCTTCACTTGTAGGTCGAACCATATGAAATACGTATTAGTAGAGACAGAGTTTTTGTTTTTTTGCTTGGTGTAAGTTTCCTTCCAGCTGAACATGGAAAATAACTGTGTGTGTGTGTGTGTGTGTGTGTGTGTGTGTGTGTGTGTGTGTGTGTGTGTGTGTGTTTTGGCAGTACTGTACATTCCCATATTTAGTTTCCAAAGACGGATAAACTAGTCAGAGCAACGTAGCACACCTGGCGCTGGAGCAGGTGTGACTTCCGCCATGGCTAGTAGCTCCATCGCTGCCGGGAACTATTGGCCACGATTGGAGGGAAGTTGTCATTGTGAATCAGGAGGGTTGAACGGTACTTGGCATTTCCGGCTCTTGCGATTAATGCTATAGTCTCACCAATCTAAAACCAAGGTTTGGGTGGAGTCCAGCCGGGGATTTCCCGGCGTACAGCGTTGCCTTGTTTCCTATACTCTGATTGGGTAGTGGCTGACCTGACACCGTTAGAGTTCGTCCGCTCACACCTCGCCACCTGGCCTGACATGACTTCACCCACTTCTGTGTGTGTGTTCTTACCTAATTGTTCTTACCTAATTGTATCTTTACAGGAATGAGTCAAGCTCGTACTGTCCCGTGTCTTAGACCATATTTATCGTACATATCCTTAAATTTGTGAATTGTTTTGGCACACACTATTTCATTCGGTAGTGCATTCCATTGATCAATTGCTCTGTTTGGGAAACCGAATTTCCTTACGTCTTTATCACCTCTCTTCTTATGCAGTTTTTTGCAGTTTCCTCTTGCTGATGCTTCTCCATATGTTAAGTAATCATTTATGTCTATTTTCTCCTTTCCTGATATGCACTTATATAGCATTATCATGTCACCTCTTTTCCTTCTCTCCTGTAGTGTTGGTAGATTCAGTTTATTTAGTCTTTCTTCGTAGCTTAGGTCCCTTAAGCTTGGTATCCATCTTGTAGCGGCCCTTTGAACTTTTTCAATCTTGTCTATATGCTTTTTGAGATGAGGACTCCAGACTATTGATGCATATTCCAGGGTTGGTCTAATGAATGATGTTATTATCCTTCTTAGCATGTCTTCATTTATATATGTGAATGCTATTCTCATATTTGCAAGCAGTGTATACATGTTCCGTACCTTCTCGCTGATGTGGTCAGCCGGAGATAGTCTGTTATTGATAATCACACCTAGGTGTGTGTGTGTGTGTGTGTGTGTGTGTGTGTGTGTGTGTTTTGTGTGTGTGTGTGTTTTGTGTGTGTGTGTAAAGACAAACTAATTTAAGTTATAAATATAATTTAAGTTATATATATAACAGTGTGAACAGTGGAAGCACGTGACAGAAGCTTAATCTCCCTCCAATGGATTAACTCCCAGTATGGGCCTGGATGTTGCCGCTCGTGAGTGTTTTAACTTATTTATTTCTATTAAGAAAATAGCGTATGTTCTACTGATTCCTTCAAATTATATTATAAACGTAAATGTTACATTACTTACCCAACTTAGAACTACCGTGAAAGTCGGTAAAAGTAACTACATTTTTTTCAGCACCACTGTAAAATATGTATGCCACGTTTCTTTATTGATGTACAAGAGCCATATGCATTATAAGTTTACCTTCCTTTGATATGCTAGAATACTTACGTTTATATTGTATTAGTATGTGTGTACCTATCTGTGATGCCTATTACATATTTAACTGAATCTACTCATCGCTCGTTTAGGAAGTATGGCATGGCTGCACCCAGCGCCAGACCCCACCCAAACCTTGGTTTTAGATTGGTGAGACTATAGGGGAACAACTTAGTCTAATATCTACCTGAGAACCTGCCTAGTATGGTTGCACCTGATTAGTATAGCTCCACTGATCACCTGAATGCAAAAGATTCTTCTCGTTGGATATACTGCTATGGGAACACATTCGTCTATAAAACTTTCGTCTAATATCTAAACATGAACCTTCCAATACCCATTTTACTCTAACCTGGCCTAAAATTGCCATCTCTCCACCGTGAATACTGAGTTCTGACAATGGATTAACATTATTATATACGATGTTTGTCAGGAAGAAGTGCTGCGGAAAGTATGTACGGCTCTGAACACCCACTAGTCAAGGAACAGACCACAATTACTAACACCTCTCCACCTACTCACCAAGGAACCTACCAAAACTACTAACATCTGTCTACCCACTTATCAACGAACCTACCAAAATTACTAACACCTGTCCACCAACTAATCAAGGAACACACCAAAATTACTAACACCTGTCCACCCACTAATTATGGAACACACCAAAATTATTAACATCTGTCCACCGACATCAAGCAACACAGGAATAGGCTACACCAGCTTCCTCTCACCTCCTTCCAGAATATCTTGGTTTCAGAAGCAATACGTTGGGGGGATACGTCCTTGGTCCTTTAGACTTAACCTGTTTCTTAGTTCTACTCCTAGCCCTAATTTGACCACCAATACTTCCTCGGTTTCTCTCTCTCTCTCTCTCAAATCATTGTGTCTGTAATTCTTTCTCTTTCCTTGCAATTCCCAGATCACTGTGTCTTTTGTTAACCGCAATACTATACCATTTTCACCTTAACATGGCTCAGATTTTCAGCTCTTCACCTTAACTTGGCCAAGATTTTCAGAACTTTTTGCAGTTTATTTTACGTAGTTCAGCGGCAGAATAAAATAATACTTCAGTTCTACTTACTATTCATAGCACGTCTTCGTGACTAGCCTCATATTCTAGTGTGAAGCTAATGCTACAGCTCAGCATTCAGGATCGATGGATTGGAATTTTAGAACAGGTAGTAGTATAAGTAGTAGTAGTAGTAGTAGTAGTAGTACATGAAATATAATGCTTGGAGAGATCTAATGATTGGAGAAGTAGTAGTAGTAGTAGGAGTAGTAGTAGTACTAGTAGTACTGCAAGAGATACAATGCTTGGAGAGACCTTGAAGTAGTCAAAGAAAAATCAGAGTAAAGATAAGGTTGCTTTATTGATATAAGGCTATATATATCCACGTCATTTTCTGCATAGATAAGGCTGTTCTATCTATCTATCTATCCATCTAACTGTCTATTTATCTATAACCAGACACCTTAATTCCATATGCGGTGGCCACCAACAAACCTCCTCCATGTCGCCCTGTCCCCTGCCATTTCGCTGCCCTCCCCCCAGCTATTCTACATCCCTTATTCCCCTGCCTCTTATCCTGTATCACCCTGACATTCAGACTTATCTGTAATTTCCATTTCTTATCTCTGTTTCCCAGTCTGCTTCTGTCTCGTAAAGATTCTTATCTCAAGATTACTCTCTTTTATCAGTCAGCCTGTCTCCTACCCTTCACCTTTCCTTTTTAATGTGTGTGTGTGTGTGTGTGTGTGTGTGTGTGTGTGTGTGTGTGCGTGTGTGTGTGTGTGTGTGTGTGTGTGTGTGTGTGTGTGTGTGTGTGTGTGTGTGTGTGTGTGCTGAAGGTGTAAAGACGCTTCACTTTTGCTAATTTCATATATTTAATTACCTCCGCCAACGAAGGTAGAAGAGGCTGTGTATTCCCCTGCGTCGGTTTGTATATTTGTGTACAAGATATTTTAAACAGTAGTTATCGAAATTCAATTATATTTAGTCGGTAGGTGGGCAGTGAGTTAAAGAGTTTATTAGAATTTAAGTTGGAACCGGATCTGAATGCAGGGAATCATACATTTTACTGGCATTGGTGGAGGTATACGCTCTCTGAGTGCTTCTAGTTTTATTCTCGCTCACTTCAGATTATT
This sequence comes from Coenobita brevimanus, assembly GCF_032717465.1. Taxonomy (NCBI): domain Eukaryota; kingdom Metazoa; phylum Arthropoda; class Malacostraca; order Decapoda; family Coenobitidae; genus Coenobita; species Coenobita brevimanus. The sequence goes on from NC_137069.1 coordinate 37,712,375, forward strand.
TTAATTAGAAGGGAGATTTTAAACCGCAAGGTCAGACAGTCTTCCTTAGCCCCCTCAGTACAAAAAATCATTCCTAACTTAAATATCATAGTCTCCTGGAAGTGATAATAGACTAGAACAACAACACTGTCTAGTACAGGGAAATGCTATTAATCGCTGCATCCCGAGACTCTTCTGAACGTGAACCCAGTGGACTGCAGACTTAACCTTCAGCAATCCACCATCCTCCATGTCACGGGGTTTTTAAAATATCACGGGGTTTTTAAAATAAATGCTAAATATTATTTAATTGATAATAATATTCAATAATATTGAAGAGCAGGGACAATGATTATCTTGCTACATCAAGCAACGATTACTTTACGCTGGCTTGCGCACGATTCTCTAAGAACGAGAATTTATAAACTTTCTCAACAGTACACAGCAGAGACTAATTACTCAATTGCTGATTACTAGTACTGTTAGCCTCTGGAGAGTTACTTCACCCCTGACAATAAATAACTGATACTAATAATAGTATCAGGTTCTTGCTGATGCTTAACTCCTAGGAGGCACAACGGATTTTAAGCTTAATACAAGACTGGCCTAAGTACCAGTTATGAATGGCAAACGTTTATGCAAGCTAGGAGCTATGAGATATAACCTTAATTGCGGAGAAATGAAACAAGAGTTTACATTACATTAAGCTCAGTAAAAAGAACTGTTAAATTTATTGATTACAAAATAAATTTAACGTTACATTTCAAATCAAATTAATGAGATCGCACTCACTCACTCACAGAAGACCTAAATTCTTATGCCTAGGAAAAACACCTTAACTAAACTCTTAAGACTAGAAAAAACGAAAAGAAATACTGATCGATGAATGCTTTGTATCACCAAGGGGTGGGAGTTTGGAGAAACTGTACTCAGTGGAGTCTGGGTGCTAGCAACCTCTTCTCTCGCACTTCTGGAGCACAGAACCTCTCTCCGTCAGAGCAAACACTGGACTGAATAAGTCGTGGGAAACAAAAGCAGAGCACTAGGCCGCATTTTTCTAACGGTCAAGGCAAGCAGGGACGAACAATAAACAATAGTATCGCTCAGTAGAGCACTTAGTGACGTGCATTAAATCGGTCACTTTTGAAACAGTGACGAATGTTTTGAAAAGTATACCACCGAAGTGGAGAGAGAAACGGTTAACTGAGCGATACACAGTGAGTTTTCCACTAATAGTTTGTGTTTTTCACAAAAGGGAAATGTTGCAAATATGATTCATGACATTACGCCCCTACAAAATTAAATTTTTTCCTTATGGGAAAAATTTGTGGATATATAAATATATATATGTACACATCCTAAGTCATTCACACAAGATTCACACTGTGGTGTGTGTGCTATCCTGCTACAGGAGAAAGTCGCAGTCGCCAGTGAGCGAAAAAACCTCGTATTTACGTTAATAGAAGCAAGCTTGAGGGAAAAACTCCGTGACGACGGTGAAAATCCTGTACTCAGGTCAAACTGAGCGAAAGTTCGCTACATTTACACTGACAACTAATTGTTGTGTAGAGTGGTGTATGTAATACACGGTGTAGGTGTGACAGTTGTAGTGTAACTGTACCTACGTGTAAAATGACACAGTAAATAATATGGCGACGACGAAGGCAGAGGAGAAGAGGCGGCAGCGTGCGGCAGACGATCAGCTGGCCCGCACAGCAAAACTGCTACACCCATTGCTGTACCCGCAAAACCAATTAAGGTGGAGCATCAAAAGTGTCAATGAGACAAAAATTTTATTATGTTACAATTACTCTCTCTGCCTAGCAGTCAGTGCTACGATGTACATTCGAGGTTGCCATTAATTATAGCACACGATTAGTGTCAGCAAGTTGAGAATCCTTGCGCAAACTCGGGTCTTCCATAGCCTCGAACTGCACACGGGTCCTCAACCTGTGCCTTAACCTACAGTACTTATATTAATATCGGGGAGCTGAGAATCCTTGTGCAAACTTGGGTCTTCCATAGCCTCGAGTCGCCTCTGCGGAGTTCTCTCCCGAACTTCCCCCTTAACCTACAGTACTTATATTAGTACCGGGGAGCTGAGAATCCTTGTGCAAACTCGGGTCTTCCATAGCCTCAAGTCGCCTCTGCGGAGTTCTCTCTCAAACTTCCCCCTTAACCTACGGTACATAATATGTATGTACAGGCCCTGGACATACTGTGTCCTGTGGGGCCAATGGGCGAGACGTCAGGTCTGCACCCACTTCACCACTACCCTGTCTCTCAACTGTCTCAGAGATTACAGGTGTGGTTATGAATGGCACAGGAAGGACATATCCCTGATTAGTGGTGTTACTTTGACACACACTGCAAGAACGGACAAAACTATCTATGTCCTGTCCCATCCCTGGCCATCCGAGTCAGCTCGGATACGGCCCTGGGTCTTCCTTTTGCCCATGTGACCTCCTGAGGCTGAACAATGACCCCATTCTAACACTGCTTGGCGGTACTTGGCGGGGACGACAAACTGCAGTCGAACCTCGCCCTCGGGTGTTCGTGACTCACGGTAGAGCCGTCCTTCTTTGCGAAGGAACTTGGCTCGACCTCCCCGTGAATACTTAATCACTCGACCCTTTTGTTTGTTCCGCACGGCAGCAAGTGTCGGGTCAGAATGTTGTTTTTGTACAACAAATTGACTACACATCAGATCTTGCGGCGATTCAATGATCACTGGGATGACACAGTCTGGAGCCTCAGCCATGGCTCGTGTTACCGCAGCAGCCGAAGTCTGAGTAGCGTCATGTTTGGTGCAACTATCCTTGACACCACGAATGTTGCCTACAATTAGGTCATATAAAGGTTCTGGCATGACAACTGCTAGTGTCGTACCAGTATAAAATGGAGATGCCACCTGGATACGTGCCTCAGGGAACAATCTCACTGATCCATCAATAAGGTTTGCATGGATCTGTCGACCTGTATACTGCTCAGGCCGAACTAGACTCTGCTTGACAGAGCAACCTGAGGAACCATTATCTCTCAGGACCTTCACAGGAATGTCTCCCACAAACCCTGGCTGAACAAGGAAGGTACTGTCACCTGTGGGAGGGCCTGTGGAGGAAGCAGCTAGCCACTCATGAGGCTGCTGAATTGATGCGGCAAACATTGTGCCTTGAGAATTATGAACTTGAGGAGTCGTACTCACTGCCTGTGGAGATGGAACATTGGCCATCTGTGCAGGGGGGTTCACTGTCACTGTGGGACTAGTGAACTGTGGGGGAGTACCCATACTGGTAGGGACGTGACCACCGTGCTGCTGCTGAGGAATGAAGGCTGCGTTCGCTTCCTGCCTCTTTTGAGCTGGTGGTGAAAAGGTTTGTCCCAAAGGTCGGTTGCGTGGCTGATACTGCTGCTGGTTAGGGTATTTGTTGTACCTCTTCCACTCAGGTTTCTGAGTGTTTTGCCCCTGGTCCTTCCACTGCGGTTTTGGACCTTGGCCATTATTCTGAGAATGGCCTTGTTGCTGGGGTTCAGTCTGAGATGGCTTCCCAGACTTATCAGGTTTTCTGTTCCAGGTGTTTTGCTTACGAGTTTGGTACCCGTATGCAGTAAAGAATGCATCAGCCTTCTTTGCCATTTGGCTGGCATCTTTCACCTGGCAGATCTTAAGCTGTGCTATGAGCTCAGCAGGCCACGACCTCTCTAGCTGTGTACACAGCATAAGGTCAATTATCCCCTCACGCGTACAAGGAGTTTCATCTTTCTCCATCCACTCATTTAAGTAAGCTGTGAGACGATCAAGGAACTGAACAGCTGTCTCCTTGTCTTGGAGACGAGCTCGCATGAACTGAACTTTGGCATCGTCTACTGTGAGACCATACGCCTTAATGAGTGCAGCTTTCATCATCTCATATGTGAGATTGTCTCCACGAATTCTGTGGAGAATATCGAGGGCAGGGCCCTCAAATAGGCTAAGAAACTGAAGCCGCTTAGCTGCCTCATCCAGTTGATACATGTCTGCCATGTCCTCAAAACGAGCTATGTACAGCTCGATTAGCTCGCTTTCCTTGTATGAAGGAAGCTTGATGCGTGGGGTCGCCAGGACATGTGCAGGGGGAACGCTCGTGGAGCTTGGACCAACTGCACCAGACGTGTCTGAAGCCAAGGAAGCTCGCTTGAGCTTCAGCACTTCAAGTTCATGTTTTTCTCGTGCCTCACGTTCGGCACGTTCATATTCACGTTGTTCCCGCACGTGTTCTAAGCCGAGTTCGCGCTGTTTTTGCTCGTGTTCGCGCTGTTGTCGCTCTTTTTCTAACTCGAGCTCGCGTTGTTTCTGCTCGTGTTCGCGCTGTTCTTGCTCATGTTCGCGTTGTTCTCGCTCATATTCGCGCTGAATCTTACGCTCTTCACGGGCATCATTCTCGCGCTGCTGCTCCTGATTATGCCGTGAGAGTATATACTCTTTAATTTCGGTTGGGTCTGTAAGACCCATATCTTTGGCTTCCTGTAAAAATATGGTGGTAGCCATGGCGCTAATTTACTAAGTAAACCGAAACTGAGTACTGACTGCTTAGCGACGAATACTAATAAACACAAGTAAAGAATACAGACACAAGCTAGTGGTGACCAGTCTTATCTAATTAACTGGTAAAAAAAAAAATAAAGCAAAAATGCAAATAACTGGGAAGACTCAATAATTAACACAATGGATACGGCGACTTCCCAGGAGCGAATAAAATTGTCTGGTGTTACCAAGAATAAACGAGTTAAGTACTCTACGGATTGATAAAGCAAAAATTCACTTGCTAAATTAACGGTAAACACCAGTAAACTTGTGCCTATAAACTTTAATTATAAATACCTAAATATGAACGAGTGAGTACTATCTCGTGAATAGCTTTAGAGCTAGGAGTTAATATCCTGGAATGAGGTCGGCAGTTGTCACGGGGTTTTTTAAAATTATCACGGGGTTTTTAAATAAATGCTTATTATTATTTAATTGATAATAATATTCAATAATATTGAAAAGCAGGGACAATGATTGTCTTGCTACATCAAGCAACGATTACTTTACGCTGGCTTGCGCACGATTCTCTAAGAACGAGAATTTATAAACTTTCTCAACAGTACACAGCAGAGACTAATTACTCAATTGCTGATTACTAGTACTGTTAGCCTCTGGAGAAAGTTACTTCACCCCTGACAATAAATAACTAATACTAATAATAGTATCAGGTTCTTGCTGATGCTTAACTCCTAGGAGGCACAACGGATTTTAAGCTTAATACAAGACTGGCCTAAGTACCAGTTATGAATGGCAAACGTTTATGCAAGCTAGGAGCTATGAGATATAATCTTAATTGCGGAGAAATGAAACAAGAGTTTACATTACATTAAGCTCAATAAAAAGAACTGTTAAATTTATTGATTACAAAATAAATTTAACGTTACATTTCAAATCAAATTAATGAGATCGCACTCACTCACTCACACAAGTGCTAAATTCTTACGCCTAGGAAAAACACCTTAACTAAACTCTTAAGACTAGAAAAAGCAAAAAGAAATACTGATCGATGAATGCTTTGTATCACCAAGGGGTGGGAGTTTGGAGAAACTGTACTCAGTGGAGTCTGGGTGCTAGCAACCTCTTCTCTCGCACTTCTGGAGCACAGAACCTCTCTCCGTCAGAGCAAACACTGGACTGAATAAGTCGTGGGAAACAAAAGCGGAGCACTAGGCCGCATTTTTCTAACGGTCGAGGCAATCAGGGGCGAACAATAAAGAAACAATAGTATCGCTCAGTAGAGCACTTAGTGACGTGCATTAAATCGGTCACTTTTGAAACAGTGACGAATGTTTTGAAAAGTATACCACCGAAGTGGAGAGAGAAACGGTTAACTGAGCGATACACAGTGAGTTTTCCACTAATAGTTTGTGTTTTTCACAAAAGGGAAATGTCGCAAATATGATTCGTGACACTCCATTTGGCGGATAGGGAAGTAGTGGCGAGACTTTGGTACACCCGGACAGCTCCACCACCAAGTCATATCAGTGCCACCACGTGAAGGCGTCCCATCCACAGCACCATTAATGAGATAAAAAAAAAAGGTCAATACACAGACACCCTGGCCTTGAACAGCGGCCTTAGGTCTCAGTCCTTTTATATGATTCTCATTCTCTCTCTCTCTCTCTCTCTCTCTTTGTCTGACCTCTGATACTTCATCTCAAAAGTTCTTGAAGTTTTAACTAAAGCTTCTCTTGAGCGTTGATTTTTCCTGAGGCGTTAAGATGAGGTGGGGTTGTAATAGTGGGGAAGGGAGGGGGAGAGGGAGAGGGGAGGGGAGGGGAGGGGAGGGGAGGGAAAGGAAGGAGGGAGAGGAAAGGGAATAGGAAGGGAAGGAGGAGAGAAGTGTAGGAGGATTGGGGAAGAGAGGGTAGGGGAGAGAAGGGAGACGCGAAAGGGAAAGGAAGACAGGAAAGAGGGTGGGAAGGGGAGAGGAGAGTGAGGAGAAGAGAAGGGGGGAAGGGAAAGATAATGGGGGAGGAGGAGAGGAGGAGAGAGGAGGGGAGGGAAAAAGGGAGGGGAGGGGGAGACCTGAATGAGATGAGGGGAGAAGAGGGGAGATGGAGAATTGACAGAGGGGAGTGGATGGAGAGAGGAAAAATGGGGAAGAGGGGAGAGGGGGGAGAGAGAGGTTAATGGGTGGGGGAGGAAGAAAGAGGAAGGGGAGAGTGATTGATATGGGGAGAGGAGTGAATGGGGGAGGAGAGAGAGAGAGAGAGAGAGAGAGAGAGAGAGAGAGATTCATTGGAAAAGAGGGAGGGAGAGAGTAAGGAGGAAGAGGAGGAGAGGAAGTGCAAAGAGTAGAGGAAGAGGAGGAGAGGGAGAGGAAAGAGGAGAGAGAGTGGAGGAAAATGAGTGGAAGAGCTCAGTGTGAGAGGAGAAAAGAGGGGAAATAAAGGAGAGGAGAATGGGAGAGGAGGGGGGGAAGAGGAAAAAGAAACACGGAAGATGGGGAATGAAGGTAAAGGAGATGATGAAGGAAGAGAGGGGGAGAAGCGAAAGGAGATAGGGAGGGAGGAGAGGGAATAGGAGGAATGGAGGAAAGGATGAGGAAGAGGAGGATGAGGAGGAGGAGTAGGAGGAGGAGGAGAGGGAGAGGAGCGTAGAGGAGAAAGAGGAAAGAGAAAGGGAATGGGAAGGGGAGCAAGAGGGAGGGAGAGCTTGAAGAAGGGGAGGTGTAGAGGGAGTGGGAATTCAGGGAGAAGTAAGGGAGAGGAGGGATGGGAAGATAGGGAGAGAGAGAGAAGGGGAGGAATGGGAGGAGGGTAGGAAAAAGGATGGAGGAGAGATGGAAAAAGAGCGAGGAGAAGAGAGGAAGAGGGACAAGGCAGAGGGAATGGAGGGAGAGGCGGACGAGAGGAAGAAGAAAAGGGAGGGAGGGGAAGGAAGGAGAGGAGCAAAGGAAAAGGGAAAGGGGAATGAAGGACAGAAAGGGAGGAGAGGAAGAGGGAAAGAGAAAGGAAAGAAAGAAACAAGAGAAGGAAAAGAGGAAAAAGGAAAGAGTAAGGAAGAAAAAGAGGGAGGGAAGGAAAAAGGAAAAAAAAAGTCAGGAAAGAAAGAAGGGAGGGGAGAGGATGAAGGAAGAGGGAAAGAAAGGAGGGGAGAGGATGAAAGAAGAGGGAAGGAGAGAAGGGAGAGGAGAGGAAAGGAAGAGAAAATGAGGAAGGAGGGAAAGGAAGGAGAGAGAGAAAAGAGAGAGAGAATGGGGGAAGGGAAAGGGGAAGGGGAAACTAATCAAAATATTAATATGAACACTCACTAGGTTAAACACTTATCCATTGCAAAATTGGATGAAATCTGTTTAATCTTTTAGAGGGGTGGTGACAGACAGCAGACATTAAAAGACAGAAACAGACAGCAAAACATGGAGATAGACAAGGACAGAGACAGGGAGAAAGAGATAAAGTAGCAGGACAGACAACAGACACAGAAACACACATCAAACAAATAGGAAAATAACATGAAGACAGACAGACAGACAGACAGACAGACAGAGATGCAAGCAAATAGACAACTGTGAAAACAAAGCCTGCTCGTTTTCCGTCATCATTATTAATATTCTATTCTTCGCTGTCCTCCCCCTTCTCCTCTTTCTCCTCCTCTTCTTCCTTTACCTCCTCCACCTCCTCCTCCTCCTCCTCCTCCTCATCATCATCATCATCATCATCATCATCATCATCACAGCTCAGCATACCATTTTGAACACACACACACACACACACACACACACACACACACACACACACACACACACACACACACACACACACACACACACACACATCCCCCCACACACACACATCCCCCCACACACACACATCCCCCCACACACATATCCCCCCCACACACACATCCCCCCCCCACACACAAACCCTCACCACCCCACACTCACCCACACCATCCACTTACCTGCTTTAGTTTTGCTGATGTAATTATTTTCGCTGTCACCCAGAAATCATGCAGCCATCGTAAACCCTGCCGCGGCGCCATTAATTATTTTGATAATGTGTGAATATAACTGGAAAACTGGACAGCACCGCATTACTTTTCGCTCACTCTCATTTTCAGTCTGGGATGAGCTTAGTGGAGTTATTGTATTCATTTTGTTGTTGTTTTTTCCAGAAGGTGTCATGCTTTCACACTGATGCTGTAGGCCTGCCATTGCATTTTCTACTGTCTCATGATTTATTGTTTCTTTATATATTTGTTTAGAGAGAGAGAGAGAGAGAGAGAGAGAGAGAGAGAGAGAGAGAGAGAGAGAGAGAGAGAGAAAGGACGGTCTTGATGTAGGGTTGGAGTTGTTGGAGTTGGTGGTGGTGGTGGTGTTGGTGGTAATGTTGTGGTTGTTTGTTACTGTTGAGATGTTGTTGTTGTTGTTGTTGTTGTGGTGGTGGTGGTGGTGGTGGTGGTGGTGGTGGTGTGGCCCTAAGCCCCCTGTCCTCAGCAGCGATGGAGCACCTGGTCATGATGGAGGACAGACCTGGTAAGAAGGAAAGGAAGGACTCCTTCTCCTCTCCTCTCTCCTTCCTTCCTCTTCTCATGTTGTCCTACCTCCTCCCTCCCCTTCTCTCACTTTCCTATCCCCTCCTCTCTCCTCCCTATCCACTCCTCTCTCCTCCCTATCCCTCCTCCCTCCTCCCTACCCCTCCTCTCTCTTCCCTCTCAGTATGTACACAACAGCGTCTTGATCCTTGGTAGTGACCCCAACTGTTTTTCTTGAAGAACTTAGACGTGAAGTAGGACATCTTGCCGGTACGTCTTAGTCAGATCGGAAGACCGATTGAGGTATTCACAGCACTCCTAAAGAATGCATGGACAGTGTATTTAGAAGCCTCCCAGACCGTAGAGTGAATAACAGACCCAAGAGTGATTAAACAGGGTCATGCACAGTGAATAAGGAAGTCTATCTATCTATCTATTGCCAGACGCCTTAATCTCGTAAGGGGTGGCCACAAACAGATCGCCTCCATGTCGCCCTGTCCCCCACCATTTCACTGCCCTGCTCCCAGCTCACACCCCCACCCCCTCTCTCATATACCTCTCCACTCCCCCCCTCCACCTCACTCACACACACTCTCCTCGTTAGTCTCTCGTTAGGAAGTCATGCACAGTTTTTCAAACCCCCAAAATCATAGCATGAATAAACACGCCTCCAAAACCAGAAAATGAATAAGCAGGCCTTACGTAGTGAATAAAAGAATCATGCACAGTTATTGTATATAAATCATTACAATCACAGAATTAAAGCCACGAAAAAAAGAAGATAAAGAGAAAAATACTGACACCTGATTTTAGAAGCTTACAAACCCACACTCTACCATCCAAACCTCCAGAACCAAACAGTGAATGAATTTGCAGTGAAGAGTGAATAACAGAGCAGTGTACAGTGAATTAAGAACACTCCAGAGCCAGGAAATGAACAAGCAGTGAACAGTGAATAACAGAGCAGTGTACAGTGAATTAAGGACACTCCGGAGCCAGAAAGTGCATGAACAAGGCATGCCAAATGGAGTGGCGTGGTTGGCTGAGGTCTGAGGGGACAGGGAGGGTAAGCAAGAGTGGGGCCACCTGAGTGACTGAACGGGATTAGCTGGTAGGCAAGGCAGTGGAAGGGCTGTATTGACCATATGGAGGAGTGAGAAGAGAGGAGACAAGAAAGGAGAGGAGGGAATATGGGAGAGGTGAGAGGAAGGAATATGGGAGAGAAAAGGAGAGCAAATAGGACAAGAGAGAAAGAAGAGAAAATGTGAGAGGTGAGGAAAGGAAATGGAAGAGAAGAAAGGAGATGAGAGGGGGGAAAAGGAGGGAATATATAAGAGGAGAGGAGGAGGAAAAGGAGAGAAAATATAAGAGGAGGAGGAAAAGAAAAAGAAGAGGGAGCAAGAGAGAATAGAAAATAGAAACGGAGAGGAAGAAGTGAGGAGTGTAATTATATATGAAAAATAATGGGAGAAAAGAGGAGAGAGTAAAAGAGAGGAGAGGATAAGAAAAGATGAATAAAAGTATGAAGAGGTGGACGGAATGGAAGGGAAGGGGGGAAGGGAAGGGAAGGGAAGGAAAGGAAAGCAAAGGAGAGGAAAGGATAGAAAGGGAAAGGAAGGAAGAGAAGGGAAGTGAATGGAAGGAAATATTGGCAAAGAAAATGAGAAGTGCAATGAAAGGAGGTGAAAGGAAAGGAAAGAGATAATTGGGAGGAGAAGGGTAGGGAAAGGAAGTGAAAGGAAAAAGAATGAAGAGAAGAGAAGAGAAAGAAAGGGTATGAAAAAGAAGAGAGGGTGTAAGAAGCAAGTGAAAGGAAGGAAAGGGATCGGAAAGGAAAGGTAGGAAAATGGTTTAAGTGACTGGAGGGCAGTGGAGATGGGGGGAGAGGGAGACCGAGGATGAGATGAAGGGATGAAGTTTGGAGCTGCACATGAGGGCGAGGTGGGTATGAGTTGAGGAGAGGACGGCCAGATGGTAAAGGAGAGGGTGACATGGAGACGATTCGTTTGTGGCTACGCCTTTCGGGATTCAGGCGTCTGACTATAAACAGATAGACATATAGGTAGATAGGCAGATAGATAAATAGATAGATAGATTGATAGATATTCCCAAAGCCTCAGTTATTTCCTCTTTTCTAGCAAGCAGTTGACATAACAATTAAAAATGTAACTAGCTTGACCTGTGACCTTAACCATGACCTGACATCGTTTGGAGGTTAGGAGAGAGAGAGAGAGAGAGAGAGAGAGAGAGAGAGAGAGAGAGAGAAGGGGGGAGCTGTAATTCAAAGTTTCGACAATATCCACTTTATCCAACAAGCAGCAGCCAAACAATTAAAGTTAATGACTATCTTGGCCTTTGCTAAATAAAACTGTCTGAGAAGAAGAAGAAGAAGAGGAAGTGGAAGAGGAAGAAGAAAGCGAAGAGGAAGAGGAAGAAAAGAAGAAGAAGAAAGAGGAAGTTGGGGAGTAGGAAGAAAACGAAGAAAATGCAATAACTCAGCGATATTCTCTTTTCTGGGCAGAAAACTCTCAGTCTAAAACTTGAAAAAAGAGAAAAGAAAAGAAAAAGTAAAAAATTTAACAATAACCCATGTTCCTGAAAATATAACAAAATAAAATAAAAATAAGTATTAACCAAGTGATTTATTTCAAGTAGTAGTAGTAGTAATAATAATAATAATAATAATAATAATAATAATAATAATAATAACTAGTTTCTGTACCTATACTCATGGTGCACCCACAATAAGGAAGCTTCGCGACGCCATATGGAATATAAGGTATGTGCAATATAAACAAGATCTGAAGACAACTTTTTGAGTAACTTCAAGAAGATCTGAAGACAAAGGTGTCGAAGAACGTATGAGTAAATTGTACATTTGTCTCAATAACTGGCTATCTGTATGTTTAACTGTAACCATATTCCTTTCAGATCATGAGAGGGACTACAGCTATATATTTGGAAAGTTACAGCTTTAATGCTTTTGTGGTTTTCTCTAAAACGTGTTGCAAAGAGAAAGATGAGCAGATTTGAATTCGGTACTTTCCACTAGGCTAAATGGCAAAATTTTAAGCCAGAATTATTCACCACACATTTCTGTCACAGGATTTTCAACCAAATAGCTGTTTTCAAATTAAAAATATGTAACTTTTGGAATAAAATTAATATATCACTTTCAATAGTAGGTCAAGGTCATTTATATTTGGCACAAGGACCTGGGGTACCTCAGGGTACCTTCATGTGTAATATCATCAAGATCGAAGAGAAAAAAGTGCAAAGAGAAATACCGGTAATAATAATGACGAAAACAAGAAGCTTCACCATTTATACGGCGAAGCTTGATAATAATGAACTATGACCTTAACCTCTGAGCCAAATGATTCTCTCTGCTGGTCACAAGAAGGAAAAAAACTATATAACCTCCAGACTCAGCGAGCGACATTCCTTGAGAGAGAGAGAGAGAGAGAGAGAGAGAGAGAGAGAGAGAGAGAGAGAGAGAGAGAGAGAGAGAGAGAGAGACGCTTTCGGACCATCGTCAAAAAATTACCGTTTCATATTTGTCAGTTTTTTATGATCAGTAATTAATGTTGCACGATGTTGTTGCTGCTGCTGCTGCCGATGATGATGATGGAGTAATGAAGGTTTCACGATGCTGCTGCTGCTGATGATGATGATGCAGTTGAATGACAATAATGATAATGGAATAAAGTTGTACGATGATGATGATGATGAAGATGATGATGATAAAATAAAGTTCTGTGATGATGATGATGATGATGATGATGACGATGATGATGATGATGATGATGATGATGATGACGATGATGATGATGATGATGATGATGATGAAATAAGGTTCTGTGACGATGATGATGATGATGATGGTGAAATTAAGTTCTGTGATGACGATGATGATGATGATGATGATGATGACATAATAAATTCGTACAATAATAACAAGAAAGAGAAAAATGAGACTTACCCTCCAAAACTGAGCAATATTTTGTTTTTCTTCCGTACAACACAACACACCCTCGCCACACGGTCCAGACACCCATCAATAAAGAAATGACCAGGCTGACCTTTGACCTTTGGCTCCCGTCTTGTCCTCCTATTTCTACACATGTTGTTGATAGGTTGCCACTTTGCTTTATTTGTGCACTTTGCTTCTAGTAATTCTGTGTGTGAGTGTGTGTGTGTGTGTGTGTGTTTACTCACCATCATTAAATCCTCGTTACTCTCTCTCTCTCTCTCTCTCTCTCTCTCTGCTAAAAAGACTAAGTATCGCAGGCACTCATAATTTTAATCCCTAGCATCGAATATAACTCAGAAATTACCGCCAGATCTCTCTCTCTCTCTCTCTCTCTCTCTCTCTCTCTCTCTCTCATAACGCAGAAATTATCACATACTCACTCTACGCTACCCGACCCGTGATTTCGTTACCCGATAAGGCTTGGAATATTATGGACTCCCTTAACGATGATTTTGTTTTTTATGTGTCTGACTCTGGGCAAACGCTTTGGAGTCCGTTCCCTGAGGTTCTGTAGTCATTCCAGGTACTATACACCTCCACATATCACCACTTCGGCGCTAACACCCGCCGTCCATACTGAATACTGGAAATATGCCTGGTAGTGGGAATGAAGAATCTGCAAGACGTTATAGAGGTGAAGGGTTTGTGAGACGAAGGAGTTCAGGTGCTATAAAGAGAAATGGAGATACATGGAGATATAAATTAGTAGACAGATAGATAGATAGATAGATAGATGGATAGAAAGATGAAAATGAATGAGTGAATGAGTGAATGAATGGGTGAATGAATGGCTAAATAAGGAAACGAATAAATATGAATAAATGGACGAATAACAACAATAAATGAATAAATAAATAAATAAAAATAAATAATATAGATAAATGAAGGGATGAATGAATGAATAAATAGATAAAAATACAATAATGAATAAATAAAATTAATAAATAAGCAAAAAAACTCACAGGAAAAGGTGTTAGGGAGTCTTCTAAGGCCACGAAGAACACAGCTACCGCGAAAATACCAGAGATTTGTGTTCCGAAGGAAAAGAAGTACAGGAAAAAAATGAGGATTTTCAATTATGCCTTCCCCACTGGGAAAAAAATTCAGAAAATAAAAGTATAATAAGCCTGGAGAATTTTTTTTTTTTGCGTTGGAATATAATCATGAGTAAAAATTATTGAAAAAAGAAAAGAAAAATGGAATAAATGGAAAAACACAAATGGAAAGAAATACAAATCGAAATAATAGAAAAACTGAATCACTGAAAGAGAAAAGTGAAAAAGATGAAAAATGGAATAAATGAAAACAAGAAAATATTGAAAAAAAAAAAAAGGAAAATGGAATAAATGAAAAACTGAAAATGAAAAATTGAGAAAATGAAAAACAAAAAACGTGAATGGAAAATAATAGAACAATTTAAAAAATGAAAAACAGAACAACAGAAATGGAAATTTTTGAAAAAAATGAATAAATGACAAACAAAAAAATAAAATTTCGACTACGAAGCCCCTCTGTGCTGAATAAAATCTCCTTGTTGTATTCATTCAAAACAGTTGAAAAAAAAAATAATAGAGAAAATGAGTAAATGAAAAGAAAAACTATAATTAAAAACGAAAAATTGAGTAAATAAAAAGACATAATTAAAAATAGAAAACTGAATAAAAAACATAAATGGAAAAAAATAGATAAGTTCAAAAAATGAAAATCATATCGAAAAAATGAATATATGACAATTAGAAAAAACATAATTGAAAAAAGATGAAAAATAGAATAAAGTCTCAATTGAATTCCTACGTATAAAATTTCGATTACGAGGCCCCTCTGAGCTAGATAAAATCGCCAGGTTTATTGATTTAAAAAATGATTAAGAATATAAAACAAGAAAAGTGAAATAAATGTAAAAGAGAAAAATAACTGGAAAACATTGAAAAATGAAATATATGAAAAATTGAAAAAACATAACTGAAAAAATGGAAAAACCGAATAAGTGAAAAATAGAAAAATCGTAGATAAAAAAAAATAAAAATAAAAAAATGAGAAAACGGTAAACAGAAATGGAAAAAAATGAATAAATGACAAACAGAAAAAACGTAACTGAAAAAACATAACTGAAAAAAATGGAAAAATTGAATAACTGAAAAAATGGAAGAACATGGAAAAAATTAAAAAATGAGAAACAGAAAAACAGAATTGGAAAAATCAAAAATGAAAGCGACAGAAAAAATTATAATTGAAAAATACGAAAAATCCATTTCACTCCTTCCTAAGTGTCAGTTCTGCGACTTTCTTAAATTCTTTCACTGCAAGTCAAGAGTTTTACGGCTAATATTATTTTTACAACAATTTTACGCTTGCGAAAAAGGATAAGAAAAATCTGATGATCATTGATTATGGGAAAACTCGAAACGCCAAAAACATTTCCCCCCAACAAAACGTGTAGTGTTGGTACTACTCTTTTATGTACACACTTCATTGTGTGTGTGTGTGTGTGTGTGTGTGTGTGTGTGTGTGTGTGTGTGAGAGAGAGAGAGAGAGAGAGAGAGAGAGAGAGAGAGAGAGAGAGAGAGAGAGAGAGAGAGAAAGGGAGACAGACAGACAGACAGAGAGACAGACAGAGACAGAATTTTACGTCCATACTTCATTTTAACTCTACTTTGTGTGTGTGTGTGTGTGTGTGTGTGTGTGTGTGTGTGTAAGAGAGAGAGAGAGAGAGAGAGAGAGAGAGAGACAGAGAGAGAGAGAGAGAGAGAGAGAGAGAGAGAGAAAGGGAGACAGACAGACAGACAGAGACAGAGAGAATTTTACGTCCATACTTCATTTTAACTCTACTTTGTGTGTGTGTGTGTGTGTGTGTGTGTGTGTGTGTGTGTGTGTGAGAGAGAGAGAGAGAGAGAGAGAGAGAGAGAGAGAGAGGGGGAGACAGACAGACAGACAGAGACAGAGAGAATTTTACGTCCATACTTCATTTTAACTCTACTTTGTGTGTGTGTGTGTGTGTGTGTGTGTGTGTGTGTGTGTGTGTGTGTGTGTGTGTGCGCCCAACTGTAGGCATAGTCTTAACAGTCCCTTCCCTGTGATCCCAGCAGTCCTCACACGTGCCTTAAACCGTCACATATCACCACTTGGGCACCAGTACCCACAGCCCGTACTGACAACATTCAAGGGCTGTTTATTAAGGACTGCTGTAGTGGTATGGGGGTGTAATCTTTTCACTTGTCGGTGGGTTATGTTAAAGGTTAGTAGTTATTTTTCGACCACTACCACTATCACTACACACGACCACTAGCACTATTACTACACACGACCACTACCACTATCACTACACACGACCACTACCACTATCACTACACACGACCACTAGCACTATTACTACACACGACCACTACCACTATTACTACACACGACCACTACCACTATTACTACACACGACCACTACCACTATCACTACACACGACCACTAGCACCATCTCTACACACGACTATTACCACCACCACTACACACAGCCACTACTACCACTACCATTACACACGACCACTACCACTACCACTACACACGGCCACTACCACCACCACTATGACCACCATTCCACACGACCACAACCACTTCATACGACCACTACTACCACCACTACCACCACCACTACACACGACCACTTTCACTACCACTACACACGACCACTTTCACAACCACTACACTCGACCACTTTCACAACCACTACACACGACCACTTCCACTACCACTACAGATGACCACTACCACTGCTCACGACCACTACATATGACCAGTACCACTACACACACACACACACACACACACACACACACACACACACACACACACATACAATACTACACCACCACACACCACCACACCACACCACACCACCACCACCACACAGCACCACCACACTCTCATTCAGGTAACACTATCCGCACTCAGCCACCTGATTTAATAAAAGGGACAAAAATTATAACATTAGGCACAATTTTTCGCCAATTTTCAGGTGTTTAGACGGAGGGGGACGAAGTATGGGGAGAGAGAGAGAGAGAGAGAGAGAGAGAGAGAGAGAGAGAGAGACAGACAGACAGACAGACAGAGACGGACAGACAGACAGACAGACAAACAGACAAAGTCAGGCATACAGAGACTGACAGTGACAGAGACAGAGAGAATTGTACATGAATCACAGAGACGAAATATCTTGAGAGACAAACTGATGGAGAAATAGAGAATATATCCGGAGCTACGTAGGCAGAGACAGACGAAGCAGCAGCAGAAGAAGAGGGAAAGAACCTCAAGTAAAGAGTACTATTCCTCAAGGAGTATAGAGGAACATCAAGAAAAAAGGAGGAACAAGATGGTAAGGTCAAGGTCCCGTATTCTCGCCGATAAAGGAAGCACCTTAGCACCTCCTCCTAAGCGATTTATTTTGCTTATTACACCTTGCCGTCCTCTACCGTGTTACTTAAATTATTCTAATATCGTCATACTCTGCATAAATGACGTACAAAACTATATTAGCCAGTCACATCCAAAGATAAATCGGTAAGGAAAAGGTGTTAGGGAACTTCTTAACCTCCGAGAAACCAGACCTACGAGAGACCACAACCACTTACAAGAAAAAATTAAGACGCTAGAAATTTTACGTGAAAACTATTGAAGAACTTTAAAGGAGCTTATCCAGCAAGCAACTAAATAGAAACTTTCAATAAGTAAAGAGCAAACATTTATTCTAAGATATTCTAACTGAGAAGGATTTGATAAAAGAAATGAAGTGGCCAGAAGAGCAGAAGAAATTTAGGCAAAGCTGAACGGATGTAATAAAAAGATAAGAGACACTGCCCAGGTTGTTGAATTAGTGAGCATAGTGATTCTCAGCATTATTGTAGAATTAAAGGAAATATTTGAGGAATAAAGAAGGGTAACGGGGTGCTGCTAAGTCTCTCTCTCTCTCTCTCTCTCTCTCTCTCTCTCTCTCTCTCTCCTTGCAACAGAGAACAACAAGAGCGAGAAATAGGGTGGATGGGGAATGGCGAGGCTGGAGATTTAATTGGATAATGGAATAGCCGTGTGGAAGGAAAGAGGGTAAAATTGGAGAGGGGAAGGGCATAGATGAGAGAGAGAGAGAGAGAGAGAGAGAGAGAGAGAGAGAGACTATGAAGAGGTGGCAGGGTGAGAAAGAGCTAGAAATGTGAGGGAGAGTAGAAGAGTGAGACTGTGAGAGTGGGATATGGAAGGGGAAGGTTGTGTAGAAGTGAGAGAGAGAGAGAGAGAGAGAGAGAGAGAGAGAGAGAGAGAGAGAGAGAGAGAGACAGACAGACAGACAGACAGACAGAGAGTCTGGAGAGGGCGTGAGAATGTGAGTGCAAGACCTAATGGAAGGGCATCGGTAAAATAGAGAGAGAGAGAGACAGAGACAGAGAGAGAGAGAGTCGGGAGAGGGCGTGAGAATGTGAGTGCAAGACCTAAGGGAAGGGCATCGGTAAAATAGAGAGAGAGAGAGAGAGAGAGAGGAAAGTAAGTGTGGGATTTAGAACTGGTAGCGGAACGAAATTGAGTAAAAATGGTAATAGGGAATAACAATGAAGAGAGAGAGAGAGAGAGAGAGAGAGAGAGACAGACAGACAGACAGAGACAGAGACAGACAGACAGACAGACAGACAAACAGAGAAACAGACAGACAGACAAACAGAGCGACAGACAGACAAACAGACAGACAGAGACGGACAGACAAGAGGTAGGGCATGTTCGTCTCCTTGGTTACATGTTTCATGGACAACCAACAGATCATTTCTCAATTAATCTGGATCCCGTGCGTGTTTCCCTTAATATCCTCTGGTCAAACACGAACGCCAGTAACTTCAGCAGATTAGGCTATTGTCTCCAGTAACCCTTTTCGTCACATTTTTCTGTTTGCGAGTCATTCTGGACATTTATCCTCGGTATGCTCTTGCTGGGTACTGGTGCAGTCTATGTCGGTATTGGAACGATAGAGATAACCTTCAATACTGTGGCTCAACAACCTTTCCCTAGCACTTCTTCGTGACTAGTACCTTATTCTAATGTTAATCTCTTGTTATAGCTCGACGTTGATGATGGAGAGAAGACACTATTACGCCAGGTTAAAGTGAGAGTACTATTTTATGCCAAGGTAATGTACTGTGCCTAAATCTGTACTCCTCTTCTCGTAATACTTAAATATGTACTTAACTCGTACTTAACTAAATCCTGCTTATGTTACCAAGGTGTCGAGGTGGCTTGGGAGTGTGAGGGATTGTTACCACCACCGCTAGTACTACTACTACTACTATTACTACTACTACTACTACTACTATTACTATTATTACTACTACTACTACTATTACTACTACTACTACTACTATTACTACTACTAGCCTACTACTACCACCACCTCCACCATCACTACTATCACCACCAACACTACTGCTACTACTACTACTAGTATTGCTACTACTACCATTCTTACAATCCCCTGCAATTAAACCTCCTTATGATTGACGCAGCTCTAGCATTTTACTCCATTCAGCTGAGAGTGAGACAGGCACCTGAGCGTATAGTCCGTTCACTTTAATTTGGCAAAGATTTTCGTCTTTTTGCAGCTTATTTCCTGTCGCTTAGTGGCAGAATAAGACAATGTTATGGCTCAACATTTTTTCCATAGCACTTCTTAGCGATTAGCACCCTATTCAGGTGGTCCTTTCTCGCTAAGGTCTCGACGTGGCTGGAGTATGTAAAAGAATCTCTCTCTCTCTCTCTCTCTCTCTCTCTCTCTCTCTCTCTCTCTCTCTCTCTTACACAATCTAAATCTGTCTTTTTCTAACTCTACTTGTGCTTCTTTCAGTTTAGCTCTCTCTCATTCTGTGTCTCTGTCCCTGTCTCGCTCCTTATCTCTCTCTGTCTTTCCCACCCTAACTCTCAGTGCCATCTATCTCTCATTCTGTTTCTCGATCCCTCTCTCTCTATCACTCCCAGTCTCTCTCACTCTAATTCTCACTGCCACTGCCTTGAAAATGGTTATCGTGGAGAATTATAAAGTTAAGCACAACACTGTCCCAACCATCGACGTTACAGCCTTCCAACTTACCAGGACCGCCTGGACAAGACAGACCGGGACGAGATTAAGAAATGGACCAAAGACTGTTGTCTGATTGTGGGTGTGGGTGTGGGTGTGGGTGTTGGTGTGGGTGTGGGTGTGTGGTGTAAGTGTGGGTGTGAGACAAAACAAATGGACCAGAGTATTGTTATGTATGTGTCGGCGTGGGTGTGAATGTGGGTGTGGCTGTGGGTGTGGAAGGTACAGGAAGATGAGAACCGTGAGAGTCTGTGTGTGGGTGTGGATGCGAGAGGTGTAGAATGGCTGGGTGTAGGTGAGAGAGGGGTGGATGGGTGTGTGTGGGAAAAAGAGGTAAGAGTGAGGGTGTGGATGTTAGAAGGCTGGGTGAGCAACAGAGGGATTTGTGTGTGGGAGGGGGGGCGAAGGTGTGGATGTGAGTGGGAAGCAGAGGTGGAGGTGTGGAGGTGAGTGGGAAGCAGAGGTGGAGGTGTGGAAGGGTGAGAGAGGATGCAAAGGACAGGAAAGAGTGCGGGTGCGAGAGAGTGAGAAATCTATTTGTGTGTGTGTGTGTGTGTGTGTGTGTGTGTGTGTGTGTGTGTGTGTGTGTGTGTGTGTGTGCAAGGGTTATGGAACGGATGCGCGTGGGTATGCAATATGTGTGTGTGTCAAAGCAAGTGTGGAAGAATTAATGTGCGTGATTTATGGAACTGTTGCACTGTGAGTCTTAGCTATACATATTAGGAAGGTTGGTGTGTGAGAGGTGTTGTTGAGTGAGTGATGGGTGTAGAAGGGATGGGTGTAGAGGGAATTGGTGAAGGGGGAATGACCGTAGAAGGAATAGGTGCTGGCGGGATGAGTGTGAGTGGAAGACAGGCAAAACAGACAGAGAAAAGATTTAGCGATCCATGGTGATACTAATGTAAAGGTGTAGTGCTGGGTGGGTGTGGGTGTCAGACCAACAGAAGAGAGAGACGAGGATGAAGTTAAGCGATACACCCAGGACATGCAACGTAAGTGTAGTGGTGGCTGGATATGGTTGTGGGGAGGATAGGACAGTACAAGCACCAGGGATGGATATGATAGTAGACGAGATGAATTTGGACGTGAAAGACTAGGAAAACCATTGTGTATAAAGCAGCTACAACTAATAACTCTTACTTCCCTGATTGCTAGAAAGACGCTCGTTCCTTCAAAGCAACTTTCTGAGAGGAAGTTAT